>NW_015505404.1:1136288-1292284 GCF_001515645.1 Sinocyclocheilus grahami
ACTAAGGTAGTCAAGCCTGATCCATAGGAGGGGGGGGGGGGCAATATAGTGCATGTTTGGTGCGGTAGGGGGCCCAACCTCATATTCTTTCATAGGGCCCAAAATTGCTAGCGGCGCCCCTGCCTGTGACATCAGTGGTTCAACCTTAATTTTATGAAGCTACGATAGTACTTTTTGTGCACAAAGGAAACACAAATAGGGACTTTATTCAACAATTTCTTCTCTTCCGTGTCAGTCTTCGATGCACGTTTACGAGAAATTAAGAGTTGAATTCATTTTTTTGGTAGCACATTAGCACAAGTGATGTCATTTGAACTTGTATTAAACTCAGAATTCTTCTTTCAATAAATTTTTTGTTGACTTTTGTATGACAAACCATTTTGGTACAATGTTGGCTTGCCAGTTGATGCCCAATGTGAATTCTAGGTCCTGATGGAAAACTACCTCTCTAGCGTACTGGAAAGGTTAGGTGGACCCTCGGTAGGAACAGAGACTGGAATACTCCCAGCACTTTCTGCCACAGTTTACAACAGTGGTCTGAAGACCTTAATTTCTTCAGTCTTCCTGAAGAGCGATTATCAAAGTGAGTCTGAGCTCATAGTCTTGAGGCGGCTTGATTTCATAGAATCAAAACCAGAATTTTGGAGGTCCAGACCGAGGCCTAATTATTTCGACATGGGGCTGACAAGATCAGAACATGAGGTTTTGGAAAGGGGTAGGTGCCAGCAGCGGAGGCTGGAGCGGAATCAGATGGCGCGGGGGGAAGGTACGAACTCCAGGCCTGTGCGGCCACGATGTTTGTTGCTGGGGCGACGGTGGCGGTTGCATATTAAGACTTCAGCAGGCTGTAATTTGGGATGCACAAACAGACACAGACTGGATTAATGAGACTGGAAAGCAGCCGCGGGCTGAGGGCTCGCACCATGTTAGGCTTTTGTTTGCCGAAACGAGGAGTGACGTCTGCATTGTGTTATCCGTTTACCTTGCTTGTGGCATCGGATGTTTTCTCGTCTCATGTGGGAGAAGAACGGCACACAGGAACCGGTTCAGGTTTACTCAGACACACATGCTTCTAGACTTTCCGAGGGTTCATTCAGGACATCTGCAATCAGGCTTTTTTGTGGTTTGTTTATTTGGTTGCGAGTTTGTGTGCGTTTTGGGGTGGGCTGGGGTTTTGAGTCATGAGTATTGATGCACAAATCGATGTCGCCAAACATCTTCTACCACTTAGCTTTCCCAAACTTCTGCTTTTGGAGCCCCATTTTCATCAAGGTAATGGTTTGCGGTTCACCCAGGGACAACGTGATGCACCCGTCTCTCCATCTCTAATCGATGGAAAACAGACTTTCTAAATGTAAATATGCTTTCCCTTAGTAGCAGGATGCTCAGGAAGCCCTTTTCTCCATCACTGATGACTTATTTCCATCTTGACCCAACAACCCCAGCCCCCTCGCTGCGTTTGGAAGTTAGGGCGACAGATTTGCCCATCTCTGTCCCCACTGAGTAGACCTCATTATCGATGTTTGAGACATAACCGTTCGAGTCTGAGAAAAACTGGAGATGCTAAAGGCTTGAATGTAGCGGATATGTTTTTCCATTCAACGGTCGTCTCCCCTTTCTCTTCCTCTCGCCCGCTCTCTCTCTCCCTCCTTCCTCAGATGTGTTCTTTGTTTGCTTTGGAGTGTCCGGCTCCCAGGAAATGTACAGCAAACCTATGTGGAATGTTAATGAATTCCAAAGTAAGATCCCTTTCGAGAGGTGTGGATGCGCTGTCTTCTCTTTCAAACTCCCACACAGCTGATCAGCTTTTTGGGCCCTGTAATGGGAGTCCGAGTCATTCCTGAGCGAAGACTTGACTTTCTGCCAGGGGACGTGAGTGAGGTGTTGCCTATGCATCAATGACACATAAGTCTTCCTGCCTGGGAAAAGGAAGACTGGATGTGCTGCTGTCAGTGTTGTCAACACCTGCTGTTAGGACTTTCTTCTGAGGTTTGCAGGTGTAAAATCTTCCTTCAGGACCCTGTGCGTCCAAGTTCTTGATGCAAGCATGACCTTTTCCTAGTCAGCAGTCAGTGCCAGAAGCATTTAGGTTAAGATCAATGTTTATGGCTGTAGACATAAGGCAGATCCTGACCGTATTTGAGTCTGAGATAAAGGTTCCAAAAAAGGATTTAATACAGTAGTATGAATGTAGTACTTCATGGGTTTTCTTTGTGCTTGATTAGTAGAGGTGTTGATGTGATGCTCAAGTGACAATATGATTTGATCTTCCACAGTAAACACCCTCAAGGGGATCTGAATCCCTAGTTAGTAAGTGTTAAATAGTGTCCAGTTGCTTCCAAAATCCCCACTCATAAATCACAGAGCGCCGTTCAATGGAAGTGACATGGAATGTGGTTAGAGTTAATTTGATTGTTCCTCCCTACAGCGTTCTACGTTGGCTTTTATTAAAAGTTTCCACTCGCAGACATATACAAAAGCAAACACACAAAGATCTTCTCCCATTACTGTCATTTCTCGGTTGATTAATTTGAGCTGGCAGAATAAGGCTTATAGTAAAGTTTAAACTTTCATAATCATCAGTGGTTCGCAATTGCTTGTAAATCTACTTCTTGAAGGCTGTTAAATAGGACATTCAAACAAGCCTTTCTGCCTGTGTTGCTATGTCAGTCTGGAAAAATACCTGCTATTGCGTCTCTAGAGCAAAACACTTTTCACGTTTGCGCATACAACAGGATCATGTAACAGAACCAAATCTGGCTGAGTTTATAGACAGCACACCAATATGACCAATGTTTTTCAATACTGATGCAAATATTTAGTTTAGTAATTATTTTAATTTTATGTCAGAAAAGTTGCACGGTAGACTGTGTATATACTGTATGTTTTAAAAAAAATAACATTTCAGGTTTATAGTAATATATTTAATATAGTAATTTATTTTTTTTTTGGCATGTATGCGATCAGCTATATATTTTGAAACTGACAGAAAAAGGAATCTGGTAATCAGCCAAGAAGCCACAGTTATCAGTTGTTATGTGTTCAATACATCAATCTATAACTAGTTATAATTCCCAAACTGTTTTTGACAAAGCTGAAAACTTGTATTGTCTGTCTCCACTTATTGTCTGTCAGTCTTTGTGTCTGGTAATATCACTTCCCTCTCTTGTATTTGTTTGGCACACTGGGGTTTCCCCCATGTTCATCTCAAACCATTCTGTCTTTCCCATCTGCGGTGGATGATATTGTTTGGTCTGACTATTGAATTTTTACAGAGATTCTGAGCGAGCAAATCATTATGTGTATCCTAAAAGTGGCTCTAGGTAAGGCTGTGACCCTGCCCTAGTCATATATGTGAAGTGGCAGTGGGTCCGTTGGCATCTGGTAAGCGCTTGTGGTTGCTGCTGACTTGCATGTCTTTAGTGGCGGCAGGGTTGACCTGAAGCCAGCGCCTTAGTTTGCTTATCGCCTCATGCACTGTCTCTACCGTCAGAGGCAGAGTTGGTCATATCATTATTATGGATGTTCAATATTTGTTCCAAATATGCCTACTCATTTCATTTTCTCATCTGCAGAAATTTTTGTTGTATGTGTATTGCTTCATTTGCAAGTATATACTTTATAGTAAGCAATGATAAATGTTTCATGAATACACAATGGTTTTATACAGTACCTGGACAGAAAGAAGAGTCAGAATGAGAAGCACGGGTCGGGGAAGATAGTTCTTGGATACCATTTATCATTTCTTTTAAAAACTAGCAATTTTCTATGCGCGATCAGTCCCAGCCCAGCTGGATGTATAACACTCATAAGAATTTAAAAGATCTCATCATTCAGGATGCTAAATGATTGATAAGATCCAGAAGAGAAAACGGAGCTCTGTAGGTTGTGGAGTAATGCAAGTATCCTCCGTGTTACTAAGAGACCTGTTAGTAGGACATTAGAGAACTAGGCTTGCGCGTTAAAGGAAGTGGTGTGTGTTGTAGAGTAATTGTGCGCAGTAATTGGCTTGTATGCTTTTAAACCAGTGTGGACTCTGCTGACACTGGCTGACTGCTCTACATCTTTCTATGATCTCTTGCTGTCGTTTACTACTTCATTTACTTTACCTCTTTTTTTCTTTTTACCTTCATTTCCATTTCTTACTTTATTTTTTGCTGTCATTTACTACTTCCGTTTCTTTTCCTCTTTCCTCATTCCCTTTTCTGTTCCCTTTCCTTTCTAATTGTCATTTACTTCTTCCTTTTCCTCTTTCCTTGCCTTTCATTTCTTATTGTCATTTACTACTCCTGTCCTTTTCCCCTTTCCTTTTCTGCTTCCTTTTCTTTTTACTGTCGTTTACTAATTCCTTTCCTTTTTCTGGTTCCATTTCCTCTTCCATTTTCCTGTTTCCTTTTCCCATTTTATTTACTTGCTCATTTACTACTTCCTTTTCCACTTTTCTGTACTCTTTCATTTCCACAGTTTAATTTCCTTTTCCCATGTCCTTCTTTCTGTTTCCTATAATTTTCCATTCCCTTTCAATTGATTTTCCTTCCTTTCCTTTCTTACTGTCATTTAATACTATTTTCTTTTCCTTATTTCCCATTCTCTTTCCTTTTTCTGTTACCAATATTTTCCATTTCCTGTCATTTGATTTTCTCTGTCCTTTCCATTTCTCTTTCCTGTCATTTCCCCCCCTTTCCTTTCCCTTCTCTTTCTTTCCTCCTTCTATTTCCTCTGCTTTTCCTATTCCTTCCTCTCCTCTCCACCTTTCCTCTTCCTATTTAACTTTTTTTTTTTCATGTTCTCAGACCTCCAGACAGGAAGCGGCGAGACCTGTTTGGAGTGGCCAATGGCACACTGTTGCAAGGTGGAAGCAGGAACATCACAGGAATGGAGAGTAACATCACTGACCCAAAGCTGCATGAGAAAGAGTACCCTTTCTCCGAGGACAAAGTCTTTACAGAGTTCATGGAGATCTCCAACCTGCAGCCCTTCACCGTGTACCGCATCGACATCCACGCCTGTAACTACGAGATCCACCGCTGCAGTGCCGCAGCTTTTGTGTTCTCTAGAACCAAACCAGCAGGTCAGCAAAACCAACAAACCAAACTCATGCACAAGTGACTACATATCCATGCCAGCGAAATATTAAAATTCCAGTAATTTTCCACTGTGCCTACAGCATGATTTTTTTTCATTTGCTATCCTGGTCATGTTAACAGCAATTAAAACCATAATGCAATTTTAAATCTTATTGAATTACTGTAAAAAAGCACTGGCCTTAAGCACAGTTATGTTTTTCCCCAGACAAAGCGGATGATATTCCCGGCACTGTAACTCAGGAGAGGGATGAGAAGGGAGAAGGAACAGTGCTGCTGCGGTGGCCTGAACCTCATCACCCTAATGGACTGATCCTCATGTATGAGATCAAATATCGTCTGGGAACTGAGGTTAGTGCGACAACTAACTCATACACCATTAAGAAATAGTTAAAACTGCAGCCAATGCCACAAACCGGCTGTGTATGTGTGTGTGTGTTACAGCCCGAGAAGCATGAGTGTGTATCACGGCAGCAGTACAGAGTGCTGCGAGGAGCTCAGCTTAGCAATTTGCCCTCTGGAAATTATTCTGCCCGGGTCAGAGCCACATCTTTGGCTGGGAACGGGTCGTGGACTGAACCAGTGTCCTTCTATGTGCCACCCCCTAAAAGTAAGAATGCCCATAAGAAACCAATGATTTTATTTTTAGGAGGTACTGATAACTTTAAAATAGCTTATTTAATGGAAATATAGAGAGGCCTGTTTCAGTCTAATGTCATATTTAGTTCTTAATTCTGTCCTCTTAATGTCCTTCTTTCTTACAGGAAATTATGATAATGCCATCTTACTGGCCATCATCATTCCTATTATAGTGCTAGTGTTGCTCGCTGCAATGATCTCCGTTGTCATCTTTGTCACCAAAAAGAGGTTGATGTCCCATCTAGTAAAAAATAGACTTCATTTTAATTTCCAGTGTCCAGTACTGTTTTTCATTGTGTTTTTATGTGTTTCCTTTCAGGAATAGTGACAGGTTAGGAAATGGTGTGCTATATGCTTCTGTAAACCCTGAATACTTCAGTCCCTTTGAAAGTGAGTATTATCTCAACTTTGTTTAACTGATTTTCTTAAAGGGGTCATATGATGCGATTTCAAGTTTTCCTTTCTCTTTGGAGTGTTACAAGCTGATTGTGCATAGATAAGATCCCTGAAGTTGCAAAGACTAAAGTCTCAAAACCAAAGAGATATTCTCTCCACGCCCTAAAACGGCTCGTTCTAACACGCTCCCACATATCTACCTCACTATGTGGGAATATTTGCATAACGCTGCCCAAATGTTCATGCAAAAAAAGAAGGCGTGGTTTCAGTAACCGCAGTTAGTGTTGAAGCAGCCATGTCAGGGAGACACTGTGTGTTTCTAGGCGAAAGCAAAAGCACTTTATTTGGCCTTCTGAAAGTAGATGCATTTAGGAATCTTTAAGATTACTTACAACAGAACAGCAATGCATTTTATGGACGACCGTTTCGTGAACCTAGGAGAGGAGGTAATTCTGACTTTGCTATGACAATCTGGCGCTTCTGAATCAGCTACTGTTTTGTTATTAGTTTAAGTATTTGCTATTGACTGTTCAAATGCGGAGTTTTGCGCATCGTGTGTGTGTGTGTGTGTGCGAGCAAGAATGAGAGAGGGGGGGGGATAAATATTATAGATAAATATTTTTAATGTATAAACTTAACATATTTTTCTTAAATATGTACATGCATGTGTGTGTATTTATATATACATAATAAATATACACAGTACACACACATATGTATATGTATACAAAAACTTTTATTTTGGATGCAATTAATCGCGATTAATCGTTTGACAGCACTATTTTATATACTATATAATATAATATTTTAAAAAATGTCATTGCTACTGTCATGTATGTAACTCTGCACTGCCTGTTCAAATGTGCTCAGTGTATGTACCAGATGAGTGGGAAGTGGCTCGGGAGAAAATCACCAAGTGTCGTGAGCTGGGTCAGGGCTCCTTTGGTATGGTGTATGAGGGCATCGCAAAGGGCGTCGTCAAAGATGAACCTGAGACCAGAGTGGCCATCAAGACTGTAAATGAATCCGCCAGTATGCGTGAACGCATTGAGTTCTTGAACGAAGCTTCAGTTATGAAGGAGTTCAACTGTCACCATGTGGTAAGAACGAGGGAAAAATCTCATCCAGCATTTGGGTTTGCCAACAACTCGTACTTTGAAATTTATGAAAGATACTTATGAAAGTGTATAATTCCTGGCAGCACCAAACAAATGGCAAAACGATACTTTTCAAACAGATTGTGCAGACACAGTTTTCTCTGTGTTTTCATAGTGTCACAGTGTAATTTCATTTTTTTGTACCCTGGTTTAGGTGAGACTTTTGGGGGTGGTTTCACAAGGACAGCCCACTCTAGTTATAATGGAGCTGATGACACGGGGCGATCTGAAGAGCTACTTGCGTTCCCTCCGTTCCAAAGAGGTACAGAAACAATCCTGTATGCTCTGGTTTTTATCCCATAATCTATCTCACTGCTTTTTAGTTTAAAAATACACTTAATTACACTTATCTTAATTTTTTCTGCTCAGATCTATGGCCAGCATCTCATGCCCCCTTTAAGTTAATGTTCACAGTTTTTTAAATCTACTCTATATTTCAGACAGATGTTCAGAAAGGGTTTGTAGTAGAGAAAAAAGAGAAGCAGAAGTGTTAAATGCAACCTTTGTGCTCTTTTTCTGCCATGTAGCAGGGCTCTAGCAGCCAGTCTTTGCCTCCACTGAAGAAGATGATTCAGATGGCCAGTGAGATAGCAGACGGGATGGCATACCTCAATGCCAACAAGTTTGTCCATCGGGACCTGGCTGCCAGAAATTGCATGGTTGCTGAAGACTTCACAGTTAAAATTGGAGGTAAATCTGTGATACACGTCACATAAATCCATATATTCAAGAATCTATTTGCTACAACAATAGATTAAAAGATGTGACTGTGACCCTTCATGTTTGCTCTCTTCATGTGTTTAGACTTTGGCATGACAAGGGACATCTACGAGACTGATTACTATCGCAAAGGAGGCAAAGGGCTGCTGCCAGTGCGCTGGATGTCCCCGGAGTCTTTGAAAGATGGAGTGTTCACAACAAATTCTGATGTCTGGTATGAGCCGCCTGTTCTCTCTGACGTTTTCTCACACACACATAAATGCAAGACTTTGTTGTTTTACTGCATTGTGTATGTGTGTGTGGATTGATTCGGGCTGGCATGTACAATACGGGTCAAACATTTGGACACACCCTATTGGTCAAAAATTAGTAAAAAAAATGTTTTTAATGGTCAAGGCTGCATTTATTTGATCAAATAAACAGTAGATTTGTTGAATTTTCCACAGTCATTAATTCAGTCTTCAGTGTCACATTATATCAGAAATAATTCTAATGTGGTGATCATTTCTTCTTTCATATTTCTTCTTATCAATGTTGAAAACATGCTGTTTCATATTTTTGTGGAAACCCCAAACTTTTGAACTGTAATGAGTACATACTACTTTACTTTAATGTAAACGGAAGTGTAGGAATTCTGTAGTGACCATAAACAGCGGCATAAAATAAATACATTTACCACATTGGTATAGATCAGAATTTTTTTTTTTTACCATAATGATGTCAATGTCCCCCATTTCACCTTTTGTGGAACCCCTTTCATAAAATAAAGGAATGTTTTATATATTCATTTATAAAACCCTGCATAAAATAAATATGTAGAAAATATTACAACAAACAAGTTATTCTTAAAGAAACTTTTATTATTTTATTAAATTAATTAGTTACTAGATTTTAAGAAAATTCATATGCAAGTAAAATGTATTTGTCTATTAAACCAATTTCAATAATTAAGCTTTTGGATCAAAAAGGTTTTATTTAAGGGTGTCCAAATTTTGACTGCTGAAAAACTGGGATTTTTCCACTCGAGCAGCAGGCTATCCCATCAGAGACTCAGTAGCCCCTCTCCACCACAGGCCCCCAACTGTCCAGAAAGCATTGAAACCGTCTCTTTATTTTACTTAATACGACAGGAAGCCTCATAGGCCTATAAGAGGTGAAAACCCTTTAATCTTTTTTTCCCCACTGATGTCCTGTGTCAAGGGAGAATATGCATCACTTCCAGACATTCTTCCAGTCCCAGCCAAGCGGAACGTGCCCAAACACATTGTCTCTTTGTCTCAGACAGACTGTCTCTCCACAGCTTTAGTCCCAGCAGCGGCGATTCAGTAGAACAGAGTCATGGTGCCATAGACAGACTCTTCCAATTCTGCAGTTTCCCAATCTCCAGCGTCCCACAGCTCTGTCTCTCGGTGCGCTCCTAACCTCCTCCAGATGTTTGGTAATGATGGGGTTGAAGTGCCAGCGCAGACCCGCCTCCCTGTCCCTCCGTCCGTATCTACCACTTTTGAAGTCCCCGAGATGAAAAGAGCCACCGCGAGCTCCCATCTCGTACTCCCATAAACCTCGCCGTTAGGTGTCTTTGTTTGTTTCCTTCCCCTGAAAATGTCCTGCTCTAATGCGGTTTTGTCTTTCAACACGCAGATGTTGCAGCCAATTAGATGCAAGTCACTGTTGTAACAGTCCTGTTTTAAAGGGTGTTGAGCTTTGTCTCAGATCCTCGGCCAATGTCGAAAATTTGTCCTCCGAAAACTAATGAATAATGACTGGCAACAGTGCGCTCTTTGTGTGGTTTTTATTTGGGGTTTGCCGACTTTCTGCTCCGCTGCTGCACTTTCTCACCGGCCGCCGGCTAATATATGGACTCATTTTCATTAATGAGGAACACAGGGCTAACACAAACACCACACTAAAAGAGAAAAGTTCAGGTCAGCGGTGTTCGCAACTTTCGCGCTGTTTTGAAAATGAGCATTTTGTAGTTCCAGGCTAGAAAAAAAAAAACACTGATGCATCCGCAGCCTTTCAGTGACACTCCGCAGGACAACAATTGTCTCAAAGCGACTCTTCGTGCATCTCTTGACCCTAAATGGCCTCATTCCTTTCCTCTTCGTCCTCGTCCGACTGGATCGAGTTACTTGATGTGTACGGCTGCTGATGTAATCGGACAAATGGGTTTTGTGACATTTAGCGTGATTTACAGTAAGTGCCTTTGTGTTGCTCCTGCAAAGTTATTTTAACCAGTTCCTCTTTCTTCAGGTCATTCGGCGTGGTTTTATGGGAGATCGCCACTTTAGCAGAGCAGCCCTACCAGGGTATGTCCAACGAACAGGTACTGCGCTTCGTCATGGAGGGAGGACTTCTGGATAAACCGGACAACTGTCCCGACATGCTGTGAGTCCACCAACTGCACTTTGCTCCCAAATTTGGCACTCTGCTTTACAATGTTAACCCTTTGTCCTCTAACCGGCTCTTGTCTATTTAGGGATGCGATATCACGCTAAAATGTTGATAGTATGTCACCAGATGCTGCTGCTAACGTCAGGCCAAGCGAAAGCTGGTGACATTTGCGTCACGGGTTAAAAGGAGACAGGTGACATCATGTTGTCAGGGAGCCTCCGTCCATAGAAGGGAGAATGTGTGGTTCCCATGGGGTGACCGGAACGGTGACCCACGCTGCTCTACTTTTTATTAAGAGCTTCTCGTGCTTATCTTCACATCTTCTTCGGAGCGTGTCTGCATGCGTCACTGATCCGGTCTGCCGTTCTCCTTTTCTGGGCTGATGTCAGTAGCGAGGCATGAGGTCTGTCCGTCCGTTTCTCCTGACCCCTTTCTCCCTCAGTCATTCTTTCTTGTCTCAACTGTTATGGAAACACAAACCCCCGGTTTCCATGGTTGCTATGACGAGATGTCCTGATTGCACGAGAGAGGAGGATTGAACATATGCTGTGCTACACTAGCGCTATAAAGACGCTCATACTTTGTCATCTGCATCTCATCATTACACTCAGCTAAACATCATGAAGTCGGGATGTCGCTCACATTTTTATGATATCATGAGAATTTAAGTAATATTTGGCTGAAATACAAGGGCAGAGATTCAGAAACAGCTTGTAGATCCATTGAACACTTGCTTGAACGAAGCAAGGGTTCGTTCCTCATAATGTCGTGCTCACTATTTGTAAATTTTTTATTTCAAAACTGTTCAACAATGACATATTTATAGCAATTGTGCTCCTTTTTAAATAGTATATAATTAATCTGTTATTAGATCATTTTAATGATTCAATACATTTCAGTTTTGTTCCATAATTGTCCCTGACTGTCAGTAGCTTTTTTCCAAAACCTAGTGAGCAGTGAGCACCCTACCTAGACATCAAAGTCATGCTTTTGTCATGCCGACTCTAACATTCAAATGTCGAGGAAGATTTTTGAAATGCTTTTGAAATGTTTTATCTGAAAATACAGTAAAAACAGTAATAATGTAAAATTTTATTAGAAATGCTCAGTGGGGGAAAAAAATTTATAAAATGGCAGGCAGGTATGAGTTTATTTTTTGTTTGTTTGTTTGCTGTTAGCTTAGCAACGTGCTAACATCAAACTCTTTTGGAATCAATTTTGAGTTGAGTCTCTTGTGCTGAACGCTATTTGCGGAGTTGCTGGCTTTGTAGAGCGCTCCAAATCAGTAACTTGTGAGGTTTTATTTCAGTTAGGATGCTGCCTTAGAAGGCAGCCGTCCATAGAGGCAGTAGACAGGAAGGTAGCTCAATGGGTTTTGGAAAAGCAATAGTGAGCGCAGACAGCAGGCAAGATTTATCACATTTTCTAACTGGGTTTGAATTCACTTCAGTGAGTAACGACAGATGGCCTCTGCTATGAATTTGTGATCCAACAAATGCCAAACAGGCAGGTTACTCGCGATCGCCAGGCCTGGGTTCCAAAAAACTTGCCTTTATTGTGTGAGAACATCTCAGAAGTTGACGCCACAGAAAAGTTTCACTTTCCGTCAGTTATTTGACCCATTACTGTGGAATGTCCTTGCGATAAGGCCTCTGTGTTGTGTGGCTACGGCGCCCCGCTCTGCTCTGAACCTGTGGCTGGAGGTCACTTAAAATCTATTTCAGTGTGCCAGTGAGCGCTGACGTTATTCTTAGCTTGTTTGTATGTTTTACCAAGATGTGGTGGGACAGTACTACACCAAACTGTTATGATCATGGGTTTTATGATTTTTTTTTATGTTGTTGTTTTTTTGTGTTGTTTTGGCTCTTTTGCTTTTCATGTGTTTCTCAGCTGTTCACTTAGGATGAGTCTGTGGAGTGTTTAGGATAGCAGTTCTGGCGTAGTGCACTTCTCAGTGTGTACAACCACAAAATGTTCTAGAAGTTGTCTGTTCCACAACACTCCTGTGTGATCTAACTCTAGTGAACACTGCCACCTGTTGATGGGTGGAGATTGTTAGTCTGAACACGGAGTTTATGAGATTTTATAGACATTAATATTGCTAGTTTGCACTGTGGTGCAATGAGTATGAGATTTGTTCCTGAAAATGAGGTGTACATTTTCTGAAGGAAGAGCTTACTTCTGTTACCACCACAATGCGGAAGTGTTGATACTTATGATTTATGTGGGTTATAATGTCTTATAATGTATCATTTTGAATGAGCTTTTTTCAATTTTCATTTCAACTTTAGTTTTAGTAATTGTTTTTGTCTTTTTATTATTTTATTACTTTCATTTATAAATAAACATAAAAAAATTATATTTTTATTTCAGTTTGTTTTTATATTTTAGTATTTTAATACATTTAGTACTTTATTATTTTATTTCAGATTTATTTCAAATACTGTAAACAGTTTTTTGTTAGTTTTACTCTTTTTTTCTGGCTTATTAAGATACACTGGAAATACTCTGTTTTTGATTCACTAAAAAGATCTTGCTCAAAAGAGTCGTTTGTTCATAAATCAGACTACACTGGTGGCGCTGTATGTATTTGGATTTGGATAAGGCAAGCAATGTGACTTAAGATCGAGTAACTTTCAATTGAAAATATAATGTAATTTCTGTATCTGGTCTACAGGTTTGAACTGATGCGGATGTGCTGGCAGTACAACCCTAAGATGCGACCGTCTTTTCTGGAGATCATCAACAGTATAAAAGAGGAACTGGAGCCGCCCTTCCGGGAAGTTAGCTTTTTCTACAGTGAGGAGAACAAGCCACCCGACACTGAGGAACTGGACATGGAGGTGCAGAACATGGAGAACGTTCCACTGGATCCTGCTTCCATGTTGGCCCCCTCCTCTCAGGGGAGCACAGGTGCTCAGTCCCAGAGTCCACAGCCACTCTCCCCAGCTCAGGGGCCAGGGACGCCGATGGGGTCCGCCCCGACCCCCTCCACCTCACCACCTTCCTCCTCCTCCTCAGACTCTCCAGGCCTGGTCTTAGACAAGCACTCAGGACAGGTAGCAGCAAACGGGCCAGTGTTGCTGCTGGGGCCAGCGTTTGATGAGACGCAGCCCTATGCACACATGAACGGAGGGAGGAAGAATGAGCGAGCGCTGCCACTGCCTCAGTCATCGGCCTGCTGATCATGAATGCTCAGTCTCCCTCTACTCCTCACGCAGGGTACCCACATTTCCCTCGCCCTTTTGTCTACATGTGTTTTTTCTTTCGTTCTCGAGGAGTCAAAACCCAGGGCTGCCTGTGGAGTCGATAACCAGATGGACTGTGTCCTTTCTGGAAATCTGAGGATCATTTTGTTCAAATGATTTTGAATGACAGAGGATGTTTCGGGCGATTGGTGACTACAAGCCTACAAAAAAACTCTTGCAATATTTAAGATTTCAGAACAAACCACCACACTGGAGAGCCCTGGCTTTCATTTGTGTTGAATTTTTTTTGTTTGTTTTCTAAAGGAAGAAAACCTGCCAGAAACAAAAGAGGCACGCATATTAGCCAGCAAGCCCAGCCCGCGAACACTTCCAGGGTGTATACGAGTGTGTTTTTTTAGACAAAAATACACATTCCCCTCCTCAGAGCAAGTATTTTTCTTCCTTTAAAACCGTCTTTGTCATCACATTTCTCTTTGAAGATGCCGCAGAAACTTTCTCAGCTGCAATCGCTTATTCTCAATCAGCGATTGGTCACGTTACTGGTTGATCCACCTTTCTACTTAAACCATTTCGAGGGGGTTTGTTAGAGAGTGAGGTGGGCTTTTTTGAAACTGTCAAATTTTTTGCCAAATCAAATGTTCTTTTTTCTTGGAATTTTTTTTTTATTATTTATCATTACATAACCCCCTATCCACAGCTGATTTTCGAGGTTGCACTTTGAAGTAGTGCAATCGGGACTAAACTCTCATACTGTCTTTTATGAGGTCTTTCTCACACCTCATCTTTTACAATCAGCTTGACTTTGTAAATCCTTCCCCTTTCTTATATGGCTCTGATCTCCAACTATTGCATGGCAGTCCCTGCTGCACGCACCATCTGTGAGCTGAGCCTCTTGTGAGAGCGATGTCTCAAGTCAAAAGAAAAGAGCGTGTCGCTAATCGCGAAGGTGAAGAGATTGGCGCGCTGCGTAGAGGCGGGTATGAATTATAAGGGATCAGCTTGATCGTGAAGCAAACTGAATACAGGGGCTTCATCTGTTTCGACATCTGTTTTGTGAGATGACTGAGGCATTGTACACAGCAGGTTTTTTTTTTAGACTAGTCATTAGTCTCTCTGTACAATTCATATGATTCTAAGAAGGGTCTTACAGTTCTATGTTAGACCACAATATCATTTACACACATCATTGGTTTGAGTCACTTTTGATAACTTTTTTACAGTTCTGATGTTCACCTCTTTGTCTATACAGAAAAAAGCTGCTATTTTTTTCTTTTGTGGGTGTTATATATATATATATATATATATATATATATGTAAAAGAAAGTGTGTGTGTGTGTGTAAAAGAAATCCTTCAGGTTTAATATTTTATGATATCTCCACTACAGTCCATTTTCTTATGCTTTATATTCTTCTTGCAAAGAAAAAAAAAAAACATTAAAAAAAATTTCAATTTTTTTTTTCTCTCCCTAAGAGGTTGTCTGCATTGCCACATGTCCATTGCCTTGTGTTTTCTAACTGTATTATTATTATTATTAGTTACTACAAACTCTTTAGCTCTGCATGTGAACTTTAGGCACCCTTGATACAGTTGTCTACCATTGCACCTGCTCATGTGGTGCAGCTCAATCTCAGGCTAATGTTATGGTTTTGTTCTCCAGACATTCGCATCATAGTTGATTCCTCCTCTGCTTTTTTAGGTTCCCGGCCTCTCCTTACAGTGTAGTAAACCGTACAGTATATCAGTGTCTGTACTCATGCCTCCTGCCAGGCATCGTCATAGAAGGTTTCATTGACGTTTCTTTACCCTCATAGACAATTTTTTAGAACCCATCCATGTAACTGAATAGCAACTTACAGGGCTAACTGGGTTGTCTTAATTTGTATCGCATACCCCAACCAGCCTGTAATGCCTCCAAACAAAATACGTTCATAATTTCTGCTTTAGTGTCATGCACAACCCACGTCAACTTTATAAATCCATGCAATGAGCACTAACCTTCCTGATGAAATACGCCATCTGTAACCAAACAAATAAGAACGGGTTCAAATTCAGAAAAGTGATCGGTTTGCTCAAATAATGCTAAATAAAACTGTAGGTTTCCCTGGCTAGTTGGCTTTAAAAAGTTTCATTTTGAAGGATTTCTCCATGTGCATTTGGGAACGTTACCCAGGACTTATTTATCCTGTCTTAGAAGGTTATTTCCCCCCTTTGAAGGGGTATTTATTTATTTTCTTTCTTTTTTTTTTTGGTGATACCAGTTGAAATCACTGTACAAATGCCCTTAAGATTTAGTATAAAGTCTGAATTCTACATGCATGATGTCATGACTGGGGGACTTTTTTCTTTTTTCATTTCCTTCAGCATCTATCTACCTCATTCTCTTTTATTTTAAATGTGTAAGTGATGAAATGATAAAAATACATCCCACTCTTTTTCTGTGGAGGACACATTATCATCCTCTGTCTTGTCTCTGATTTAAAAAAAAAAACCTCTTTAAGCACCACAAAGCACAAGCTCCCAGGAATGGAGAGAGAGGAAGTCATGGTGTGAGCTTACATGCCTATGGGATTCCTAATGCCGTGTCTCTTGCATCCCTTATCACATGCCCAGCAACACAAAAATCCCACTGCTTTCAATCAAGCTGCAGTACTTTTTAAATAATCATATTAAAATGCCTAATTCACCTGATGGCTTCAACATGATGGACCACAGATAAAATGTAGTTGCTATCAGTGTTTTTCCTCTGTATTTATTATTCTTTTTCAGTGATCTCTCCTTATTCACCATCTAATAGATGAAACTGTTCGTAAAGGTTTAGGAGAGCAAGTCAAGAATACAAATGCTGGCAAATCAAAACAGTTGCAGCAAGAAAAGTCACATGAAGTGTAATTCATGTAATTAACATTACATCACAGTTACGTCAACAAGAAAAACTGTACATTATTTTTTCCCCATTAAATTTCATTAGCTTACATGATCTTATTCAGTAACTCATCTGCAGCATCGACAGAGATCATGGCACTGGGCATCCTGTTTCCCAGCATGCCCTTCTCAGACACAGTGCTTCTGCACAAAAATGTTGTGTCTCCTACTTTTTTCAGTAGCCTATAATTGAAGGTGACTTTAATGCACACTGATAACTTCACCTAGTTTATAAATACCACTGGGTTTTTTTTTTTACAATCAGATCTTTTTTTTTTACCTTTTGGCCAAAGCATCTAACAGTTGAATGCATAATGTGGATTTTGTAACACTTTCTTACAACAAACCAGTGGATTTTTTCCCCTTCTCATAAACCTACCTGGAAAAAACATTCCAGTTGATTTGTTTGGTAAGATGCACTCTACGTGTCTAGTGAGTATATAGAAAGGGCCAATTGTTGTCACCGTGTTCATCGACATCATTCTCTAGAGAGAGAAAGGGCTGTCGTTTTGCCTCTCTTTTCTACTGCTGCTGACAACATGCTGCTTTACAGAGACTACAAATAGTCTTTCCAATAGCACTGGGTAGGCGGTGGATCTCAGAACATGCTTTCTCTCTCTAAATAACCATTAAAAAAACACAATGGGTCAGACAATTCAAATGCAAAGTGGATTCCGAGAAAGTCACGGTCTTACTGCCCCTGGTCCTTCTGTTTCATGGCACTTAAAAATGTTCTTTGACTTTAATATTTTGGATCTTTTGAACTCCAGGGGTTGGAAACAAGGGCGCTTGGAGGAAAAGACCTGGTCGCGTTGCTGAGAGGCACATTGTTTGAAAAGAATATTATTCTGTGTGGTACAACAAGATGATCGAAATAACCATTCTGTAAAAGCCCTTGTGCTTGTATTGTTGCGTATGTATATGGGTGGGAGTGTATCACATGTAGATGTAGTGATTAAGATTTTGATGTGTTTATAATGGGAAAATAATAGATATCACTATTTATTTTTGTTTCTTTTTTTCTTTCTGTAATGAATATGGACAAAAGCATTGGCCTGTTGCAAAGTGAATGTCAGTTTTCATTGAATGCTGCCACGGTTCCTTAGTTACCAGTAGGTTACAGATCTACAGAAATACACATATACACAGACACAAATAGGACAGCGATGTCCAGTAGATTACGGGTAGTCATGACACAGAGAGAATAGACTGACTAGACATGACTAGAATTTAAAATAAAAAGAGACAAGTTTACAGTAGAAATAGCTTATGTTGCAATGCAAGTTCTCTGCAAACCTGAAGGTAGATTGACTGAAAGATGTTTTTCCCTCAACTATCATAAAAACTATTAATACTTTATTCTATTTCTTAATAATGCAAAACCTCAGGTTTAGAAAAGATGCATGTATGCATTTTAATTGCAATAATGAGCTTGAGGTTTCACAGACATCATTTCCCAGGCACTGTTGTTTTTGCTTGGCATTCCGACAAATTTCAAAAGGGGCCTTGATCTACTGTACTGAAAAGAGTTTAATAACACTTTTTATTTTCCTTTCACAAAAAAAGAAACAAAAAATGAGGAAAAATAAAAATCTCTGTGTCCCTGCATTGCTTTGTAGAAACTGATGGTGAAACGGCTTGGCTGGTACTCTCGGCTTCTTGTAAGTTATGTATCTAAGACCTCCTGTTTTTCAGTTTTCTCCTCACCACCAGTTGAGATGGTAGACTTTTTACATGCCATTGGCTTAATGTATATCTGAAGAATTTTCATGTATTTTCTTTTTTTCTTAAATTTTGAATTAAAAAATGAATTGAGTCTGAAGGCCTGTGTCGAGCGTCACTTATTGCATTTCCGCTATGTAATCGGTGATAGGATTATGTTTTGTGGAGGATGTTTTCTTTATTGTTTTCTACCTGTCCTGAGGTTGTGTGCAGGGCGGTCCAGCTGGCATAACACAGCCTGGATGACGGTCTGGAGTTGTGGTACCAGTCTCTCTGGGCTTGCCAGGCTGCCTGAGGCTGGCACATGGATCAGCGCAGCCTTTCCCTGCCCACGGTACAGCGAATAGTAGTATACAAAATCACACAGGTACCTGCAAGTTGTAAACTTACTGTTAGTGTATACATGCCATTTCAACATTTGTTAACTCAACAACAGTATTCACAAATAAAAGTAGCACACTTAATACTTTGTTGAATTAATTGTACAAGACTTTAACACAATTATCCTTTATAGACAATATTTTCGATGTTAGTCTCATTACCTCCCAGCGTCCCTAGAGTAGATGACATCAAGCCCCATACTTTTTAAATGCTTGCTAAGGGACCTCATGTCTATGATGGAGTCCAGTCGTTCTGGTCCTCCCTCAATGCAGCAGTGACGATCAGGGCACAGACCACTCACATCCCTATCTTTGAAGCAGTGGTTCTTCCCTGTTTGCTCCAGTGTGATGCCTTTGGCTCCTGGAGCTATGCCCAAATGGATAACAACCTGCCCATCACAAAGAGAAAAGGTCTCTATCACTCTTTTTGTATCAAAATACCTTCAGTGTTAAGACACATAATCTCAGAATATTTAACAAAGCATCTTGTAATCTCTCCTCTGTGATGAAGTGTTCCTCCTCGGCAGCTGGTCTGTGTGTATATATTAGTTTACCTGTTTAAAGTTACCTTTGGAGTCATCGTCTGCCAGATGTCATCAATGACTTGTTGGGATTTTGCATAACTGACAGGAATCTCCTTAATATGGACCTCTATGCCCAATCCAAGTCCTGCCATCTTCAAACCCTGTTTAAACAACAAAGTGTGGCCATAGTGCGTCCATCTGACTGACGAGAAGTTATAATGACTTTACAGTAGCTGTATTGTAAGCACATTTATACGAGTTTGTACCATGTACATCAGTTTCAAATGTTATTTGTATTTTTACAGTAACCGCTCAACCTTTAAAATAGCATTCTGTTAAAACGTGAGATACAAAAAGAAAACACAAAATGCACAATTAGATAGTTAAAAATTGTGCCTTTTGTTTTCGTTTAAGAAATAACAAAAATACGTGATTGGAATTGGTTGTTTACTCCTATAATTTGGTCAGATTGTCCAAACACACTTTAGAATTCAATAATAATTTATTTTAAAATGGTCTCTAGACACGACCAACACCTGCTGCTTATCAAAAATGGCTTTGGTGTAGGCCTACCTTAGCTGCCTCCCAACTTGGATTCACAACATATTGTCGGAAAGGACCAAAACCTAGTAAAACAGATCAATAAATTATCCACGTGTGGTGTGACATAAAGTAACACGATTAAGGCGACGGTTTTTTTTAAATATATATATATATAAACTGCACAGGTGCACAGCGAAACCATTGCAACTGCAACGCAACTTTCGCTCGACGTACCAACCCAGAATAATCCACCTACCTGTTACAACTACAATTTCGCGAGAAGTGTCCATCGAGATGAGGCTGTATTATATTTAAACTCAACGGTTTACCGCCTTTTTATAACTGAAGATGAAAGTAACGCAATTCATACAACTGTAATATTATATATTTTAAATGTCCTGTATATGGCTGTTACCGAAAGTGACACTTTACGCAACTGAGGCTGTACAAGAGGGAGTGCATTGTCCATTTTTCTCCACATGGGAGAGCCATCTCATATCCTATCATAGAGCTAAAGACGCACTCCTTCAAACATCTCACTAGACGGGACGGAGTTTGTACAACCAACTATGGCTAAGGACTGATTCGTGAATATTAATTACAGCGTGCTGACGTTGTTAAGCAAACTTCCCGGGGCGTCCACTCACATAACCTAATTAATATTCAACTGCCTCGCGCATATTTGTTTCAGCAAATCACATAGCCCTATCGGGCGAACGTCGCGTTGCGTAATTAATATTCATAAGCTCAACCGTCACCATAGTAGGACTCGCTAACGGGACATGGGATCAGCTCAAATCCTCCGCACTTGTTCGACTCTGCCTCCGCCCTGCGCTTCTCACCGACGCAGACCACTGATGCCAACGAAATAACTGATCAACTTAGCACATTTAAGCGTAAACCAAAGCTATTAGATTCACACAATTACAAAGGAAAATGTTTCGAATGCGGGAACCGTTTGAGAGCGAGAAGCTCCAACTGCAGGAGCTCAACCAAAGACTCGGCCAGTACCTAATGCGCTCAAAACAGCTGGAACAAGAAAATACCAGCTTGATAAGCGAAATTAATTCAATCCGAACAAACAGGTCTGGAGAATGGGGAAACAAACACATGTCCGAGCTACGGGAAATGAGGAGACTGGTGGAGCGTTTATCTTTCGAGAAATGCAGAGCAGAGATGGAGCGACAGAAGCTGCGCAATGAACTTCAGACGCTTCAAGCGATGCGTTCAGAGGAGGCTTCGGTGAGCAAAGGCGTCGACACGGAGCTGAAAGGCTGCGAGAGGCACCTCCATAATGCGTTTAAGACCAACAGTGCTTTGGAAGATCGCCTCATTGAGCTTGAAAACGAATATAAGTTTTTGGAAGATGCCCATAGAAAGGAAATCGCCCACCTGAGGGACCAGGTGCACTCCCGAACTGTACGCGTCGTGACTCAAACGTATCACGCACCTCCAGCAGTTACGATGGAAGAGGTGCAGGAGTATGCGGCCAACTTCACTGAAAGCTGGCAGGGGACTTTGGACATGTACCGCCTGAAGGTAGAGGAAATCGAAGCGTCTATAAAAGCAGACCAAGCGAGGCTGGACGACATTCAGAGGGAAAAGAGGGAATATGCATCACAGTTCAAGAGGCTGCGTGACGAGATTGAGAAACAAACCAACGTGCAGTTGAACCTCGAGGAGCAGCTCATGAACATGCAAGAACATTTCAGAGCTGAAATCTGCAAGTATCAGGTGGGTATCAAAGCCAAACAGCTAAAAACCACATTGCCACAGATTTCCTGGCATCCTTTTTGGTGAAAACCGGGATTGCGTAAGGATGTAGAATGCTCCTCCAAAAAGAGCACCACACCCACTGTGCTCAGTACTGGTGACAGCAGCCAGGCATGGCACATCATATACACACTGGTGTCCCGTGACTTTTAAAAAAACATTAATGGCACAAATCCCATGTTTTTGTTGATACCTATTAGATTCCTAGATGAAATTAAACATTAAACGTTTTAAACATAAAATGTCCCGTAAACTGGCCCACCTTAGAGGTAAAAAATGATCAAATCAATTTTTTTTTTAAATATATTTTTCGAAAACATTTTCATAAATATGATGAAAATATAATATTGTAAAACTGTTGTTATATATAAAAAGTAACATGTCTGAAGGTTAATCTTTCTGACTTACTGACACTGAGCTTTTGTTGTTAGTTTCTTTTCTTTTTTTAAATATGTGATATGATAGGTCAGAATCGAGAAAACAGTCTTTGCCAAGGGGTCTTTGAGGATATATCACATCACACCACACAATTCTTAAAAGAGTCAAATAAAAGATTACAAAACACACACATAGTGGAAACTAAGCAGTCATAAAATTAAATGAACATTATCCCAACCCCTGTTCTTTCAATGGGCCTCTTAGGATCTTAAGTGAGGAGCACTTCCGCACTGCCAATATCCATGTTTATCATCTCTAGCTCAATGTGCTTTGGAAAAATTGAGCATTAATATTTTATCTCATGATTGCCTCTCTCCAGGGAGAGTGACAAATGAGCAGTTGCTGAAGCAAAGTGCAAGCATCAGTAAAGTGTTGTGCCACTGTGAGCTAAATTGAATGGGCTGCATGGAGGAACTATTACTGCAACTAGGCTATTGAGTGCCAAATATTTGGACTCCAAAACAATAACAGATGAACATTTACTGATACAATTATTCAAGTCTATCAAGTGTGGAGCCATTGGAGTGAAAGGAGAATATAAAGGAATTTAGCATATTGTGTATTTGATTTGTGAATTAGCTTTAAAGCAGATGACCCTTCGGTCATTAAAAACACCTGTCTCTTTATATAAATAATAAGGTTTCATCAGGGGGTGATGTTGGAAGAGCTTTCAAACAGGTGCATTACACAAAGAGTAGCCCCCAAATATATACTTTGGATCAATACGATGCAAGTGGACACCCTTCTGAAAGATAGTGATGGGATAAAAATAGGTTTCATAGTTTAAATGGTATACTACTACGTGCATTATTGAAAAGGCATAACTGAGTTTGAAAGATCAATTAAACTTAAATTTACCAATGGCTTTCTAATCACTTATGAGATTGCTTTAGAAGAAACACTAATCTTTTATCTTCAATTGAACTGTGTGTGGATAAAAGAGAAAATAGTCTAACTAACTTCTTGTCCTGCAGGCTATCATTGAAGAACTGGAGTATGAGCGCAGAATGCTGTCTAACACCATCTCAGAGAAGCTGAAGGACCATCAGGATCTCTTACAGGTCAAGATGGGCCTTGCACTGGAAGTGGCTGCATACAGGTAGAACTTCCACAAAATCAATTAAATGCTGCTTCTCCCTAAATGACCATGTAGTGCCTTCAAGGCTTGAATATAGTCCACATCAGCAGAATCATTTTTTCTTTTTCTTATAATTCAAACACGTTCATTGATTCCAGAGTTCTTCTACTATCCATCCAGTTTTGAAAGATCCCTCAAACTCATATTTGTTAAAGTACTGTCTATGATCTAATATAGCGTAGGGATGAATGACCTGTTTCTGTGCCCTTAAAATGAGTCTCCTCCCACATTCTCTTGGGGACATTAAATATTAATACCAAAATTACTTCTGCTTCATGGACTTTGGCTGGCATGACAGCTCTAAGGACTAGTGCAGGGGTCTTTGAAAGCTATTAAAATGTCTTTTGTTTATATTTCATTGTTAGGGGTTGTCCACGCAGAACTTTTTTTTTTTACATTCCACTGCGCTGATTTTCTGATGTATTTCTATCAAAACGTGCTAGATGGACATCTTTGACCACTGTGCTGTGAGTGATCTTGTGCAGCAACTCATGCATGACATGGAGCTTAAGTTAAAAGATCTTCCATTCCACTTCCCATGTCACACATTTTTAAATGCAAGAAAAGCATGAGTGAACGGCACCTTATTCTGCTATTCTGCTATTCTAAAAACATGTTGGGTGCCTAAAACGTTCTCCATGCACTAATGTGAATATACGCATTGGACTGTTGTCTGTTGACCTTCACAGGGAATACTGCCTGTAGTTCCTCAAAGTTTGCTTCCATTTGATTCTCCAACGTATTTTTCATGTAAAAGCATTGGCAAGGTAGGTTTAAAGCGCTCAAGGACCTGTTTAACCAATTAAACAAAATAGTGGAGATTAGAGTGTTAGTAGTGATCTTAACTGTGTTTCTGCTTAAGGAAAGGTCCATGGGCTTGGTAGGTTTTCTGGTTGCCCTCAGTGTTGTTCACATTTTGTGTGGTCATGGCAGAGCATGGAGGTAGTCAGAGAAATGTGTAGTGAAGTTTGACAGCCTTACACCCCCAACATGAGCCTCGTAGATGTATTTTTAGTCACTGCAGCAACAGAGCGACTAATGCCCCCCCCATTTGGCAAGTCTGCATACAGCCCTACCCATCTTTCCTTGTTAAGAGTGGTTAACTCCTCTGTTTTTATGATTTAATCACTCTACATTTAACATTGAAGCTGATTTATGATTTTCATTCTATTGTAAAGCTGTCTGATGCATTAGCTAATGCACATGAAAGATTAGCATGTGGAGTTATTAAATAAAGCCACACAACAATAGATTACAAATCTTGATTATACTATTTTTGTGTTGTCTTACCCGCTACTTATTTA
This sequence comes from Sinocyclocheilus grahami, assembly GCF_001515645.1. Classification (NCBI taxonomy): domain Eukaryota; kingdom Metazoa; phylum Chordata; class Actinopteri; order Cypriniformes; family Cyprinidae; genus Sinocyclocheilus; species Sinocyclocheilus grahami. Next base: position 1,160,633 of record NW_015505404.1, read on the forward strand.
TGTAACCCCACTTCATAATGTGTAGCAGATCCACCATTGCATGTAGTATATGCATATGTAATATGTCATTTGTCAAACATCATTTATTCTTAGAGTCAAAAGTTAGGTTGGTCTCTTTTGCCAGAAGATGGTCTGTTTGTTGCAGTGTTTTGGATACTACTGAAACACAGAAGTGTCTTTCCAGTTGTCTGTTTAAAACTGAACATCGCGAGCCATAATGAAAACAGATAGGGTCCATTGTGGCAGTTATTTTTAGTTCGGTCTTTCAGAGGAATCACAGGGGACCTTCACAGGGAATACTGCCTGTAGTTCCTCAAAGTTTGCTTCCATTTGATTCTCCAACGTATTTTTCATGTAAAAGCATTGGCAAGGTAGGTTTAAAGCGCTCAAGGACCTGTTTAACCAATTAAACAAAATAGTGGAGATTAGAGTGTTAGTAGTGATCTTAACTGTGTTTCTGCTTAAGGAAAGGTCCATGGGCTTGGTAGGTTTTCTGGTTGCCCTCAGTGTTGTTCACATTTTGTGTGGTCATGGCAGAGCATGGAGGTAGTCAGCAGTCTCAAAAGAGGTGAAAAAGAAGTACTGAGGTTTTGTTCATGATACTGAATGTTCTGCTTACTGTAATTAGACTGACCTTAAAAATGCCTATTTAACCTTTGGAATTGTCATGTTCATTAGGGCACTCTTGGAAGAAGAAGGAAGACATGCTCAAACTTGGTCTACTCAGCATTCAAGAGAAAGAATAATAGGTATTTGCTTGTCATTCAGCATGAAATAATGATTTTAACAACACTGAAATTTTAATAAATCTGTGAATTACCATTATTTTAATTATTCCACAATTCAAACATTAAATAATTATGAATTTATTAAGGGTTTAACGATACACATATTCGTACTGAACCGTTCGGTACGAGGCTTTCGGTTCGGTACACATTACAAACGGAACAATTCGTTGGACTAATCCTATTACATCTGCAAAAATAAAAGAGCTTAAAGTCTGTGAAATATAATGTTCTCAGTGCCACTGTGCTCAACAAGGCAGCCCAAACGTATGTAACAGGCAATGTGATGTCTGCCCTCCCACCCCCAAAGAAAAGCACGCTACTCCAAAAGGGTTGTGACGGTGAGGTAGTTCGTTAGAGTTTTCCCTGTTTTCCTCACTTTTATTCGCTTTTAAATAGCCTGTAAATGCCTGTGCGCATTTTATTTTTACTTTCGAATTAGCGGCAATTTGGCATCAATTGATTGAATTGACAACAACAAAACAGTACAACAAACTCACTTATATTAAACATAGAATGTTTAATTTATTTACAAAACACCTTCCAAAGTCTAAAATATGTTTAAAGCAGGCACTTTTGTATTTCATTTCGAAACAATCTTTCTCCAACTTCTTGTCTTTCTCACCTTACTCGTCAGCTCGACTCAATCCGACTCCTGCCACTGATCTGAGATGCGACTGTTGTTCGGCACACTGCTTTGTTCAAAGTAAAAGAAAAGATTATACTTTATGATGTTAATTTTAATAAATAAAAAAATTTAAAAATCAAGGAAATTTCTCCGGCACTTCTTTCTTTTTGCTGTATCGAAAATGTACCAAACCGTGGCACCGCTGTGTCGTATTGAACTGAACCGTGAGTTTTGTGAACCGTTACACCCCTAGAATTTATCATACATCAGTGTTTCCCCTGACATTATATTAGGGGGGCGGCCCGCCCCCGCCCCCCCTTGAAGGTCAAGTTCATTAATAAGAACATTATATTGTGTATTTGGTGTAATGCAATGTGTTTATGCGGTTTAAGGTTCAAAAGACACATTATTTTCCACATACTGTACATTATTGTTTCTCCTCTATGCCCCACCTTTCTGATTGGCCAGCTATCTACTGTGTTGTGATTGGCCGAATACCTCAAGCTTGTGACTGAAATGTTACGCCCCTTACCATACTGTGATGCCGTGTCCCGGCGCGATGAGTCAAAACCAATAAAACACATTACAAACGAGGCATTTGTTGCATCCAGTGGGGACATAATTACTGATTATAATGACTTATGCTGTCTTTTTACGCTTTGCGTTGCGTATCGCGCCACATAAACATAAAACCATGTCTGCATTTATGATCAAAGAAACGACAAACAACAAGCGCTACTCTACACTGCTCAAAACTCACGTTTGAATCATCAGTGGCAAATTCTTTAAATATGAAAACGTACTTACAGGCTGTGAGTCAGAACAGCCGGCATTGTAGGCTACTTTCCCAGGTTCAGGAAACAGTCCTCCATAAAATGCGCTGTACACATCTGAATATTTGGGTTGAACTGTTCTGGAACAGTGTTGTAAATACAACTTAACCACTGATTTCTAGTTGTGTCCTCTTTTGGAAGGCCAAACAAAGTAGTTTCGCTTTCACAATGAAACACAGCGTCTCTACAACATAGCGGCGGCGGCAGCAGCAACAATACTACAGCGAGAATCAAAGTTACACCGCCTTTGCGTGAACATTTGGGTGGTGTTATGCGAATCTTCCCACACAGTGACGTAGACATGTGGGGGCGTGTTTAAACGAGGCGTTTTAGGAGGGTGTGGTCGAGTCATAACTTTTATAAAGAATATCTCTTTGGGTTTGAGACTTTAGTCTTTGCAAATTTAGGGATATTATCTATTCACAAACAGCTTGTAACACTCCAAAGAGAAAGGAAAACTTGACATCGCATCATATGATCCCTTTAAATGGTCGCGTTTTCTGATTGTACTGTATATATACTGTACTCCGCCCCGATGAGCACACTCCCACTAGTATTTGTAAATATTAAGTCGCAAAAAACGACTATTTAAATATGAATTCTGCATGTCTCTGTGTTGATGAATGGCGCAGACGCACGGTTTTGTTTAATACTCGTACTGAACCGCACGTGACGCTTCCGGTGATATTAACGTCTGCCCGTCTCACTATTGAGGACATAAATACATGAAAAACATCTCCAGAACTGCTCTGAGAGTCACTTCATGAGCATTTGACCGTTTCATTTCAGTAAAACTATCCTCATATCATATACACACAGAAATGTAAAGGTATTCCTGGCAACCCGGCAAAATAAAAGTTCAGTTTAACTTGAAGACATTGCAGCAGAAATATATTAGCCTACTATTGTTCAGTAGAATGTACTTAATAGGCTACTACTACTACTAAAATTATTAAAACCTTATTTTTAAGGAATAATCATACAATATTTCTTCAATGCGTTAATTGTAATATTAAATCCCCTTTATTTTCCAAAAAATACAATTAGTTTAATTTTCAGTAATTAAAAGATAAATTAATGTTTTATGCCTTAAAATTGTAAATACACAACACAGAATTTCTGAGGGGGAAAAAATCACAAGGCTTTTGTAAGAATAAATGAAACTTGTTTTTATGCTTTCAAATAATTAGACATGTTAAAACACAGAATTTGGTAAAAAATAAAACATAAGGTTGGAAAAAATAAAACATTTTTGGGCCCTAAACATGTAATTTTTGTTAAACTTTTAATAAATTGATGTTAAACTGTTTTAAGTTTCATGATTTTAATTAATTAGACATGCTTTTTGATTAATACAATTTAATTTAACCATTAAAAAGGAGTCCAGAAAAATTAAAACGGGAAAAAAAAACAGAATCCCCCCTACCCCCAAAGCCGTAAACCTAGAGGAAACACTGTTAGAAAGTAAAATGTTTAGCATCCTAATTTTAATCTATCTACTGTCTGTTGTTTGTATCTGTAGATATAAAAATGCCGGCCCATCCTTACACTCCAAGAGTGTCCGTCAATTCGGCAAGTCGACCAGATATAAGAAAAAAAGCCTTTACAGATGTTAAATATATGGAACCAACTTCCAGCCTGAGAACCTCATCTACATCAAGTCAGTTTCATTCTTACGAACCCTCCAGGATCGTGCCTATCAGTGTATCAAATCGTGCCCAGCAAAGTCCGGCTTCAAGAAGGGACATGATTTCCTTCACCAAAGCAGTGCAGGCAGCTGCTTCCAGTACCCCAAAACCTGGAGTCTCTTCTGTTGAGATAAAAAGAGAGGAGACAGATCAGAGAATTATGAGAAAAGAGATTTCACAGCCCTCTTCAAAGGGCTCACTTGATCATACCCACTCTAGAATCAAAAGTGCACAGAGCTCTACTGCCTCAAAAATAGAGAAACCAAAGCCAGTGAAAGTGATATCACCTCCTGCGAGTTTGAGCAAGACCACCACTGAAGAAAAAAGCCAGAAAGATGTTGAACCAAAAGCAAAGGGAATGGATGCCAAACAAGATAAAGAAAAATCCAAGGTAACAATGGAAGAAGAAATAAGGGATGTGAAAGAATCAATAGCTAAAGATGAGAAAGAGTCTGAAAATGTAGGGCATAAGGTGTTTGTAGGTGAGGAAAAAGTTTTAGATGCAGTTTCTATGAAGGAAATCATTCAGCAGGTCATGAATCCAGCTGGTTTAGATACTAAGGTCAGCTCATCCCCTGACTCAAAAGTCACATATCATGTGGAGAAAACGGAGCAAGAGGATGGAACCACCAAGACTCAGATTTTCTTACAATCTAAAGTCGAGGAGGAAGTGGACCTGTCTGAAGATTCTGCCTTGGAGGAACTTCTCAGCATGGGAGTCAAGAAAGTCACCCTGGAGAACATCAAAGGAACACCAACAGGAACCATGATCGAGAACCTGCTGAGTCTTGGCCTGCAAGGTGAGAATTTGGAAAATAGGTTAGTGAATGTGGAAATAATCGAGGAACCGGTGGAGTCTGATGAGGAAGGTGAAATTGAAATAGAGGAGACTGTGGAGATTAAGTCTAAACAACCAAATATTGATCCCTCATCAATGTTCTTCCAAATTGAGGAGCTAGAGAGTAACCCTAAGACCATGAAACCCAATGAGAGTGGTTCTGCTGAAGCCTCACAATATGGAAACAGTGGCTCTGTACAGGTTCGTGAAGTTACCAGAGATGAAAGCTTACCCTACTTCTCGCATGGCCAAGACTCACAAGAGTACTTCGTCTCCACTCCTGAAGACAATATGTCAGAGTCTGAGGAGGGTGGGAGGTTTATGTCTTATAGCCATTATGGAGTCGTCGATGATCTGTCTGATGAAAGATATTACCAGGAAGACGACCCCAAACATCCCACTGCTGAAGGTCACAGTTACAGAGAATCACCTGAATACGAATACTCGTTTTTCAGCGACAATATCCAAGACTGCATAATTGAAGAGGAGGTGCATGTCTCTCCCACACTGCAACAGTCCATAGTGGGAATCCTGAGGAAGGACTCACTAGACCCTGAACAGCAGCTTAGAGGAGCATTAGAGCAAATCCAAGACACTGTATCTGGAGCCCTCAAGGAAGAGCTTGCCTTTTTTACGAAAGGTAGGGAGACTCCAGAAAATGTCTCTGTGGACATTAAAAAGGTAGAACAAGTTACAGACAATGGAACCATGACCATTGTGGCAGAGCTTAATGTTTCCCAGACATTGGAGGAGTCTGGGTTGCTGGAAGGAGAAGGAGATGATCTATCTGAAGAGCAGATAATGGCAGCACTAGGCTCATCCCACCCAAAGCTTCAGCAGGCTATCGGCGGAGGAGCTGGTGTAGGATACACCATGAAAATTTCCCAAGAGGAGTTTCAAATGGAGGGAATGCCTTGGATGACCGGCGACGAAGAGATCCAACAATGGAGCTCAACCGATGAGGCTGGCAAGACAGAAAAACACATCAAGCTGGGCCCTAGTGAGAAATCCTTCACTTTTCAGATGGACGTGAACAACAGCTCTTCTGCATCAGCAAGCGGAGGAGCTGTCGAAGTACAAAGAGGTGGCGGTGCTACGGAGTTCCCACAAACCCAGATGATTGACCCCCACTTGAAGGTCTGTCATGAGAAAAGAATCGCAACTGTTTATCTCGAAAGCCCTAAGGAGTGATATCATAATGAAATAACATTGAAATTACACAAAATATCATGTCAATCACATAATTAGTTATGAATTGGACAAATGAAATAAGGCATTGTAAACCATAATCCAAAATCCATGGTCCATCATGACTATGCACTACTGTTCAAAAGTTTGGGGTCAGGAACATTAAAATTATTCTGAAATGATGCATCAAATTGATCCAAAGTGACAGTAAAGACATTTATAATGGTTTCTGTTTTAAATAAATAGTTCTGAAGGATGATGTGACACTGAAGACCCGAGTAATAGCTGCTGAAAATTTAGCTTAGATTTTTTTATTCACAGGAATAAATTACATTTTAAAATATATTCAAAATATACTTAAACAGTAATTTGAAACTGAAAAAAATATTTCATATTATTGTTTTACTGTAATTTTAAACCAAATAAATACAGCTATGGTGAGCATAAATGACTTCTTTCAAAACCCCCAAACGTTTAAATAGCAGTGTATCTGACATTCAGTAGCTAAAGTGTTAACAAAGCTAAAGCTAACTATTTTAATACTGTTTTTGTTTGATCTTGAAGTATATTTTTGTATGAACTATCTGGACATTTTGTTTTACTTCATTTTCATATAGTGCAGCTTTATCTAAGCACAGAAAAAGTAAAATACATTGTTTTCTTTTCAACTCAAGTAGCAATCCTCTTAAAAATATACATTGTTGACACAATTTGTTCTACTTTCCACAGCGCTGCAAAAGCAAGATTGGCATGTTATAAAGGCCTTTTTATGATACATCATATTAAAGAATGAATAGATGGAGACATTTACAATAGTAAGCAGAAATTGTAGAGTAGTGCTCTCTTTAATTGACCATTTATTTGTGAGTTATTCAAAACTTTATTCATAGTATCACAGATATTTTCAGTAACACATTTGAATATTTTTGGTCACGCCCATAAAATCAGTTTATATAGTGGTCTACATTTGGCCGCAGTCACTGTATTGCTCTACTGAAGGCGAAATCACTAGACTGTCCTTCCTGTCTCCCAGAGATCTCTTAATCCTTAAATGACATTAGAGCAGCGAGGACTAATCTAGCTATCCTGCTCTTCCAGGACAACACATTTTTCATTGCTCTAGTACTGTACAGAGACAGTAGAAGAGGGAGGAGTGTGATCGTAGAAATCTCACATTTAAAATAAGTGCTAGGCAGCTTACACAGAAGAGTGTAAGTGCTTCCAGAATAGCTATTCGGTGCCATTAAGTCTGTGACACAACCTATTACGCAGAATGAGGATTCAGCTTCACTAAAGGGGTGTGTCTAATGAGAGTCTATTTTTAGGATTCATACTCTGCCATTGACACCTCCAGGTAAAATAGTGTAACAGCTTTAGTCTGAAGATTTAAAGTGTAAGTATGTGCTTTTTCCTCTATTTTCTATTATCTTGAACAGATATTCATGTTAACGTCATCAGATGCTGCAATGGTGACTGTCCTGTGCCTATTAACAGTAATGGGGATCAAAAAAGAGTGTAATCTAGAATGAGGAAGCATGTAACATCATTTCAATTTCATTTAGCGTTTCATATCTGTATTATCCAATATAATTATACTCAATATAATGTTAACACAGTGATCCCAGGAGTTTTAAACAAGTTTGGATACATTTGATTTAACTTTCTTAACCTTATAACACCTAAAAATTAATAACCAGTGGTGCTTAATCTCATTTATTTTGTGTGAGTTTTTTTACTCATTTTCATTGAAATGTTTTATTTGTCTTATGCTGGATATCATTTCGCAAAGTCACTTAAATTATATCCAGCATAAGACAAATAAAACACATTTCTGGTTTGTCCTTGTTGAAGGGCTATTTCAGCCTTAATGATTAGGCTGTGTTACATAAAAAAAGGCTAGGAAACACTGTGTTAACACATACATGATAAGTGATTAAGGATTAGTTCAAATTTGATATCATTATTAACCATTTATCTTAATCCCTTGAGATGGTGTTTCAGCACCTGCTGTTTTTTGTCTGAATCTATGCATAGGGTTCTATGACTCAACCAACACTGTGTGAAACCTAATTTTGTGCATCTACAGATTTACAATATGCTACTGCCATAGCAAACATTGGTGTGGGATTGCAGATTACAGATGTATTTTTGCTAAATGAAAATTAACAAAATGGATGTGGTGTGGTGTTGTACTCCTAAGAAAAAGACTAGTCTGCTCACTGTCTGAACATTGGTTTACATGCAAACACAATAAACAAGCACTTGCAACTTCATGTTGAGAGTTCTGTTCAATTCTCAGAAATAATATAAGACACAAACTCTTTGCTAGAGAGGCCTGCAGCTCTCCAGTCAGGAAGTATTTGCAGAAACCGCTGTGACTGTGTATTAGATTACCGCTGGACAGTTCTCCTTTTTTGAAGTGCAGAGGTAGTCACCTTGCCAACCACTCTGAGACTCAGCAGCAGAGATTAAACATTAAAATTAAAATTAAAATTGCCTTGTTTTTTTCCAATACACAGATTTCTCTTGGAGAAATAGGATGAGGTCAAACATCCCTGATGGTCCATGACACCTTCAATAGATCTGCTGGTCACTGCTGTTATGAGTTAGACATGCTAGATGTCACCTCAGATGCAGATGATACCACTGCACAGAATGGAGGCCTTGTTTCAAGACGGCTTTCCTTTTGTCTCTCACCGACCTCTGGTGACCTAAAAAAAAAAAAAAGACCATAAAAGCTTTAAATGCCTCATCTATAAATAATATTCACTCTCACTAACTTGGTACATTCAAGTGAAATGTCAGTGTACTGCACTGAAAGCACATTTTTAGAGTGCACTGTGATTTCCTGCTATAGTGTGACTGGAACTCACTGAGACAGCATGTCCACGGTTCTTTGTGTGGATTTGGTTTTCTTGTGCTGAGGACCGTATAGCATATTCTGAATATCCAGACACTGAAACAGACACAGATACGGGTGGTCGGCAAAACATTTACATGTTAAACTCCACCTAAAATTATTTGAAATAATAATAATGAATATATACATTTATATACACACACACACACACACACACACACATATATATATATATATATACACGCTCGGGATTGTTGGCGGAACAGTCGAGCGCTGTGTGAGAAGTTTTCACGTCTAACGCACACCGCGCGAATACTACATTGAGCTCTCTTCCGCTTTTTTGTGCATGGATGAATAAATACAGACATTACTTCAAAATGCGCGTTTAGGCGAATATCCTAGTAAACACAGTCGGTTAGGCATATGTCTTAACGTAAACAGTTGAGAAAGAAAAGGCATGTGTATCAGTATATTAAATCCGTGCTTTCCTTCTTAAAGTGAAAGCAAACTAATAATAAATCTAATGCTGTCAAAGAAAAATACAAGTGCTCACTGCTTCTGACTAAATAACCTTTGTAACATCAAAAATTATTAATCTACATTTAATTTATACATGGAAGACTATGCACTTATTTTACATTTGATTATTACATTCCTGTAGCGTACCTGAAAATTGATTTTAGACTGAGCTGAAAAACCTGAAAAGCACTGTTTATTGAACTTGTGTCTTTGTATTTGTTTTCTGCTGTTGCTTATAATTTGGTTATCTGTAGAAAAGATTTTTTAGCACTGAGCCAATAGTAGCAGCCAGAATAGTTTTTCCAATTGTTTATTTTCTTTATTATAAAAAAAAGAAAAAGTGTAGGCCTATTTTTTTGTTGTGATTGTCCCAATTGAGGTACAGGATGTGAAAATTTCAGATAAATGTTCATGTTATATATTTTGGTTGCATTTGTGAGTTAATAAAAATGTAGATGGTTGTTTAAAATAGGTATATAATATCATAATATCGATATATCGATTGATATACTCCTGAATCGAATCGTAATCGTATTGTAGAATTTTTTGAGGTATCGGCAAATATCATATCGCTGGTTATGAGAATCGATATCATATCGTGACGAACCATCCGATTTACACCCCTAATATATATATATATATATATATATATATATATATATGTGTGAATGTGTATCCAAAAAAAGACAAGTATAAACTATTAAGCAATAAACTATTAAGCCTTATAAACGTTTGTTTTTATTTTGTGTTCATTGTATTTTAATACATACGCATTTCTATACATTGTCGCGGGGGGTGAATGAGAACAGACTCGGTACTGATCGAACTGTAGCGTACCTGAAAATTGATTTTAGACTGAGCTGAAAAACCTGAAAAGCACTGTTTATTGAACTTGTGTCTTTGTATTTGTTTTCTGCTGTTGCTTATAATTTGGTTATCTGTAGAAAAGATTTTTTAGCACTGAGCCAATAGTAGCAGCCAGAATAGTTTTTCCAATTGTTTATTTTCTTTATTATAAAAAAAAGAAAAAGTGTAGGCCTATTTTTTTGTTGTGATTGTCCCAATTGAGGTACAGGATGTGAAAATTTCAGATAAATGTTCATGTTATATATTTTGGTTGCATTTGTGAGTTAATAAAAATGTAGATGGTTGTTTAAAATAGGTATATAATATCATAATATCGATATATCGATTGATATACTCCTGAATCGAATCGTAATCGTATTGTAGAATTTTTTGAGGTATCGGCAAATATCATATCGCTGGTTATGAGAATCGATATCATATCGTGACGAACCATCCGATTTACACCCCTAATATATATATATATATATATATATATATATGCATATTGTAGCAACCACATAGAGACACATTAAAAACTAAATCAACATATATATATATATATATAAATATATATATATATATATATATATATATATATATACACACGAATACACACACACACACACACATATATATATATAAGCTGGATGTAATATTTATGTAATATTTTTGTGTGAAACCATTTAAAATGACCTGAATTAATTTTTTATTCCAAATGTTTTACAGGTAGTAAATATATATTTCTGATATAAATATAAATAATAAAAATTTGATTATGTAAATTATATTATAATTATTACAATTTACATTTGTGCAGCTTTTAAGACTTTATATGAGGCTTCATATGAGGAATAGTTTTATGTTGTTAATCTGTCAACTGCAGGACCATTTTAAAATAAAATAGTGAAGGCAAAAACAAAGAAAGTTGACGACTAGTGACCAGTTACAGGACTTACACCAGGGGCCTCATTTATAAAATACTGCGTAGAAAGAATCCTAAATTAGATTTTACTATCATTTCTCAGAAAACGTGCGTACGCCTCTCTTTTAGATGTGAAATCTATAAATTGCAATGATCAGTTTCAGATCTCCGCCCTGTAAACAATGTCTAATTAATGTCCTTGACTTATAAAAGAGCACCTGACAATGTCCAAATCTTTTACAAGCGGCAAGAATGGCAAGAATCTGCAGCACTCGGGCAAACAAAAGTGCGTGCGTCTGCTCAGACCCTGACGTGGCGCTAAACTCTTTTCCACGTCAAAGACCGTTTTTATAAATATGAATTTTGCCGTGGATTTTTGCGTACGCACACTCAATGATCAAATCTGTGCTTACACACGTTTTATAAATGAGGCCCCAGAGGCGGACAGTAGTGAAGTATTTTTACTTTACTCAAGTACATTTAAAAAGTATTTGTAGTTGATCAGTTTTTCTTTGGAAAACCTTACTTCACTACATTACAAAGCATAATGTCATACTTTTTACTGCATTTCATTTCATAAATAAAAGTTGTTGTTTGTTTTACCTTTAATACTTAAGAACATTAAAAATGTAGTACTTTCTTGTACTCAAGTAAATCTTTGAATTACTTTTACTTGAGTAAAAGTAAGAAAGTAATAGATTTCTAATGTAATTAAGTATTAAATTATATTTAATATGAAACGTAGTGCAGTAAAAAGTACAATATTATGCTTTGGAATGTTGTGAAGTAAATCTTTCTAAAGAAAAACACTCTGATAAAGTACAGACACCTGAAAAGTACTTTTACCACAGAGTAAAAATACTTAACTACTATCCGCCTCTGACTTACACCTTTGTATAATTTTTTATCTAAACGACACGTTGATGACACATGATCCATGAACAACCTAAATGGTCAAATACAGAAAATGCAATCAAACATTGGACTGTAACAGACATTAAAGAATTAATGTTCAAAGGATTGAAAAGCTTGGTGAACAATAAAGAGCTGGCTAAGCTTCAATACAGTCAAAAACTTTGCCTTAAAAATGTATTTTGTAACTCTTAAAATGAAAATCTAAGCAAGTAAGCTTTACTGCTGTGTGTGGGGCTCAAGAGGTAGTGGACGGCCTGACTCTGATTTCACAAACATAGTAGAGAGAAGTGACTTTGGCAAACAGATATTACAGCATACCTGGCCAAGCCACTTCATTTCCTCAAATAAACCCTCTCTCATTCACTCAACGACATCTTCAAAACAACAACAGCAACGGTTTGGAAGAAAAACACTCGAAATGACGACATGACATTTTTGTCTTTTCAAAAAAGACAAAGGAAAGTACTGTTCAAAGTTTCCTTGATTGAAAAGGCTCAGTCCATGTTTTCATCACTTTCCGTAGGCAAAAGTGATGTAATGGGGCCCACTTCGATGGGAAAACAGTCACAGCGTTTCTCAAAAGTGTGTGCGTCTATTACAAGGAACTGAACTTTATAATAGCTGGACTGCGTCTAAAGCCCACGCAAAACTCCCTTTAGTACAAAAAAACAAACATAACATACAATACACATATAAAATCTAACTTTATTATTGCTTATTTATATCCCTGTTTTAACCACAAACCCCTGGCTTTAGGCCAAAGTCTAAACTGGGAGTGTGTTGCTCTGCTGCAGCTGCTGTCATGATTACAGGAGAAAGAACATGATATGAGCTGCTCGTATCTGTCAGAGGTAACGGGGAAAGGTTAGCAGCCTGAGGAAGTGCAGAACATGGGACCCCTGATTCCCGAAATGGAGCCCTTCGATACGACAACAAAGAAACATAGCAACAGTGCTCATTTACAGACAAGTGGGGACAGGTTTCCAAAGAGTCAACAGTCATGATATTATCTCAGAGGGGGTTTCAGTGTGACCATATCAAAATAGAATACAAGCCATTCACATATTTAGGACATACAAAAGATGTTTGGAATGTAAATAAAAGAGATAATGTTCCCTAATAACCCTAAGCTTCTATTAAGATGTGGAGTGCAGCAAGATCTTCTTACTGCATCAGTTGCTACGAGCAATGACACAAAAGAGAATAAATAACGTTGCAAATCAGAGTGTGGTGTGACTCCTAAAGGAGGAGATTGAGGGACAAAAAAGGGCTGTCCGGTCCAAAAATAGTCAAGCTTTGAATAAAGAACAAGTTACCAAAACAAATATACTGTCCAAAGCAACATGTTTATTCTAGGTGTACATGTTATATAAGTTAGAAGACATCAATTTAGAATATTACTTTACTTCATGAAGGTCTAGTGGAAGGTCTCATGAAGGTCCTTTTAACGGGATTCAGTGCCCTTTTAACAGCATTCGGCAATGTACCAACGAAAATGAAAATGTCTGGCTGAATCCAGAAGGACCAAGAACACATCCCTTGGAACGTTTTATATCAGAAAAAGCATCCCCTCTGAGGAGAAATATTATTCATTCTACACTCCAAGATTAGAGCATAGTTCTGTGGACATAAGGTCCTCAGAGACTTCGGTCGAAATAGCTGTTCAGATCTCTTTTTGTGCAAGCAGTTGCTCAGGCTCTAGCGATTGCGCATGGAAGGATCCTGATGAAAATATATATAATATTTAATTAACTGTATTTGATCAACTCTATTTTATACCATAAGAATTCCATGTAGATGTAGACTTAAATTCAGCAAACTGGTGGTGTATTTAAAGTTGCGATGTAATGGAAGTAGCAACAAATCTTGTTTTTTTGTATTGTGACGTACAGATTAAAGAAGGAAAAAGGAACTTGGTTCTATCCATCGATTGTTGATTGGATAGAGATTTGAATTTGAGCTTGCAGTTGATTATAAAAAAAAGGGATGGCACTTAAGCAGACTAAATGAAGTCCTGCATGCATCACCAAAGAGAAGTCTCTCATTTTCACGGGAAGGTTAAGTTATAGCATCTTGATTAAAAAAATTACTAGGTCAAAAAACATGAATGAATCATTCACAGTAAGCAGAGGTGTAAAGATTACCTAAAAACCATACTTGAGTAAAAGTACAGATACCTTACAGTGAAAATTACTCCACTACACGTTACAAGTCACCAATTCCAAAACAATTGGAGTAAAGAGTACAGATACTCATTCAAAAATGTAGTGAAGTAAAGAGTAAAAGTTGCTAATATCTTTGATACTCAGTACAACTACAAAGTACCCGAAAAGTACTCAAGTACAGTAACCAATTACATTTACTCCAATACTTTACACCTCTGGCAATAACATGCATTTAAAAATAGAGAGGAATTTTCTTTAATATACCAGCAATGTTTAAGCATAAATATATATCCATTAACAGCTAACAGCCAACTCCTACAGCATAGTGATCATGCATTATATTTGATTCACCTTCTTTAGGGTCCTGTGGGCGTGTCTCATCTGACCCTGTGTCATCTCCACTCCACCAATCAGCTGCAGCGCTTCTGCCACCTCTGCACTCAGCTCACCAAATGTGTTCTTCTTATAGGCTAGAGACTCTCTTTGGATCTCAGCACATCTCTGAAACACAAAACAGAGTATAACCCCAACTATATATCATTATAATCATCATAGATATGAAATGTATCCTCCAAGTTGTTCAATAGGGTTTTTTAAACGATCAATCCTTAAACTTTTACATATGGTCACTTATTTATCTGATTAATACAGTAAAATCAGTAATATTACAATTTAAAATAGCTTTTCTATTTGAATATATTGTAGAATTAAATTTATTCCAGCGATAGCAAAGCTGAATTTTCAGCAGCCATTACTCCAGTCTTCAGTGTTACTATCATGATCCGTCAAAAGTCCTTTTGATATGTTGATTGATGCTCAAGTAACTATTCTTATTATAATCAATGTTGAAAACAGTTGTGCTGTTTACTTTTGTAGAAACGTGATACTTTTTTTATCAATTTAATGCATCCTTGCTGAAAAAAAAGTATTTTCTTAAAAGATCTTAATGAGCCCAAGCCTTTAACTGTATATATAGTTCAAATATTAAGATTCGCATCTATTCTATAATATACACCATATCCAGATCTCAATTTGAAGCTGACCTCCTGTTGTCCTGTGAGTAGCAGGAAATGACTGAAGTCATCTTGAGCAGATAGGGTGAGTGTGTCCTGTGGGCCTAGTGCACTTCTATATGCACTTATACTCTCCTCAAAAAAGCGTGCTGCTGAATCTATTGAAAAGAGATCAACATAATCACATTTCTTTAGTTCCCTCTAATGCCTTTTTACACAATATGAGTCCACTACCCTGTGAAGAGCTACTCCAACACATCATCATATTTTTCATTTGATTAGCTGAGAGTCACCTTCAAGACTTGACTGCTACTTGTTATGCAGGGCCGCTAACACAAAGCTCTCCTTATGTATAGCCTGCTAAACACAATTCACTCCAATGACAAACTCTAAATGTTGGATCAGATGCAAGGCATCTAAATGACAGAATGCCTTGTGCTCATAATACATATGTGTTAATTTTTTATTATTCTAATATTGACTTCATAGCACATCTCATTATTTCTGTGTGATGCTCGGGGCCCCGTACAGACAGACTATTGTGAATGCAGTCGCTCACCGTTGTGATGAGGCTCTGAAGTGGAAGAGTAGGCCAGAGCCAAGCTGTGAGCGATCTGGGCCCCCTCCAGACCCCCAGGACCCTGACTAAGAGCTATGGAATGAGCCTGCAGAAGAGGGAGTGAGAGATACAGAGACTTGAATATATATATATATATATATATATATATATCACCCACCCTGAAACATGGGAACTATCAATAGTTCTTGACTTTAAATAACTCTGCAGTCCAGGTTTGAAAAACCATTAGACTGAGGATGTCAAAAACACAACCACTGGGCAACTATGGCTTGTGGAGGAATACAGTCTCACCTACAGTATGTGATGATTGATAGAAATCCTTTTTTTTTTAGGTTTAACTTCACATTGGTGCTTGGTTTCAGATACCTTACTAGAGTCATCCAGTCAAGAGCAGTGACTGATTCTTTTTTGTCAACATTTGATTAATATTTCCTAATTACTAATTTCATGCACTACTGTTCCAAAGTTCAAGGTCCTTAAGAGTGTTTAATGTTTTTGAAAGAAACCCAGACCAAGGCTGCATCTATATAAATGAAAATACAGTAAAAACAGCAATGTTGTGAAATATTATTATTACAATTTAAAATAACTGTTTACCGTTTTAATATATTTTTTGTTTATTCCTGTGGCAAACCTACATTTTCAGCAGCCGCATTACTCCAGTCTTCAGTGTCACCAGATCATCACAAATTAATTTGGTGATCAAGAATTTTTTTTTCTTCTTCTTATTATTATTATTATCAATGTTGATAAGTTATTACTGCTTAATATTTTTTGCAGAAACCATGATACATTTTTTCCCTGGCTTTTTGTATGAATAGCATTTATTCATATATTATTACTTGATATTTGATTTATTTGAAATAGGAATATTCTGTAACATTGTATATAGCAACTCAGTCACAAAGCGGAACAGAGCAGGGTAAAGGTGTAGGTGCATAAAAGTCCCAGTGCCATATCAGTGCATGACCTCACAAATGTTTTACTGGATGAATGAGCAACAATTCACACAGAAACACTCTAAAATCTTGTGAAAAGCCTTTCCAGAAGAGTAGAAGCTGTTAAAGCCACAAAAAGAGAAACCAACTCCATATAAATGTCTGCATAGTAATGATCAGGTATCCCAATACTTTTGTCCATGTAGTGTGTGTGCCATCTAAAGGCCTCTGATGGATGAAATTAATCAACTACATATGCTTCCTCCTTGTTTACCCCAATATTGATGATTAAAGCATGATTAAGGTGATGTTAAAAATGGGTTTGACACTTCTACATTAGGTTATTCATCTAGTTCATCTGTTTTAATATGATTTCAGTACAGTGTAATTCTCTGAAGGACTGGACAAGAATAATCCCTGTGGTGTTTACCTGTAGGAGATGTTCAATGGCTCTATCCAGATGTCCCTGTGCCTGTTCAATAGCCGCCATGTTTCTGTAAACACAGCAGATCTGACTGAGATGAGCTCCTTCCTGAAGCAGCTCCAAGGCTCTTTCACATTGACTGAGGGCCTTCTCAGGCCTTCCCTGCCGTTGGTACACTCTATAGAACACAGCACGAACACAAAGATGTCATTTATCATGAAATCAATCCACAATGTCACATACAGCACACTGTTGACCTCGCTTATGCATGCCATCATAATAAGAATGGCTCATTTGTAATGCCAGGCATGAGCAAAAATGCCAGAACAATGAAAGGAAGAAGGTCAAGAAAAGCCTGTTCATGCAAACTGGTTAAAAACAGGAAGAACTGCTGATGTGTATGGCATAGGACGGTGGCACCAGCTCTGAACCTTCAAGGAGCTTTCATTTCTTTTATTAAGATGTGGAGTGCAGCAAATCCAAACATGCCCTGCAGCTCTGAACTCAATACACAAGAGCTCATGTCTTTATTAGGTCTGATTCTCCTCTCTCAATATCAGCCTTTAGGCATCTAGTCTCACTCCTGAATAATGCAGAGAATCACTGCTGTCTGCTATCTGCGAAGAAATGAAGTACAGAAGAGTCAATGCTGTTCTACAAAAAAAGTATTCAGTTCAAGTCACTGGTTTTAGACAGTTTTTTAATTTGTAAGATTTTTAATGTTTTTAAACGAAAACACTCACCAAAGCTGCATTCAACTGATCAAAAATGCAGTAAAAACAGCAATAGTATGAAACATTAATACAATTTAAAATAAAAAATAATTTAGCATTTGAATATATTTTAAA
This sequence comes from Sinocyclocheilus grahami, assembly GCF_001515645.1. Lineage (NCBI taxonomy): Eukaryota > Metazoa > Chordata > Actinopteri > Cypriniformes > Cyprinidae > Sinocyclocheilus > Sinocyclocheilus grahami. The sequence goes on from NW_015505404.1 coordinate 1,178,623, forward strand.
ACGTAATTTATTCCTGTGATGTCAAAGCTTAAATTTCAGCAGCCATTACTCTGGTCTTTAGCGTTACATTTCTTATTATCACAGTTGAAAAATAATTGTGCTGCTTAAATGTTTGTGGATTATAAAGTCACAATAAAAAGCATTCATTTGAAATCATCTTTTGTCCTTACTGTTACTTTTGATCAATTTAATGCATCTTTGCTGATTAAAAATTAAAACAACTTTACTTAAAATTGTTTTAAATAGTTTAAAATCCTGAAAGTTTCTGTTAAAGTGAGTTCACCCCAAAATTCTGTCATTAATTACACAACCTCATGTAATGTGTATAAATGGTACGCCAAATAAAAACGAAAACTCGTGGTATTGACACGCAAAAATGGACTTTGGCGTGCATATAATATGCAGTTTTCACGTGCATATGATACGAAATTTGTTGCCGTGCATATGATACGCAGTTTTCGCGTACATATGATACGCATCTACCCCACAACCCTAAACCTACCCATCACGTAGCATATACACGCCAAAGTCCATTTTTGCATATCAATACCACGAGTTTTCGTTTTTATTTGGCATACTATTTATACGCACTTTCATGAGATTGGGTTGGTCGTTTCATACCTATAAGACCTTCGTTCATCTTCAGAACCCAAATTAAGATATTTTGATGAAATCCAAGAGCTTTCTGACCCTGTAGACAGCAACGCAGCTGACATGTTCAAGGCCCAGAAAGGTAGTAAGGACATTGTTAAAATAGTCAATGTAACATCAGTGGTTCAACCTTACAGTAATTTTATGAAGCTATAAGCATACTTTTTTTTTGCAAAAAAAAACAAAATAAACAATCCCTAACTCAATTTCCCAATTTAGAGAGAGTAGCCTGCTCATCCAGCATCCTTGTCTCATAAGTATAAAGCTAGTAAAAAAAAAACTTACATCACAAACAAACGTTAAAGCTTGATTAGTGGATTCCCATGGTGCACCTCTAAAATAGTAAGTGGATTTTTAACATAACATTACACATAATTTGTAAGTATTCAGGCATATCTGCATAATTTAATGATGATGGAGCTGTAAACACATCTTATCTTCAATCTATGGTGTATATTTTAGGATTGGAACATCCATTTTATTCAAATGAAATAAAAAAGTTCTTAATCTGAATGTTTTACTGCAATCAGGGAAAAAAGCTCAAGGGAAACATTTGCGAAATGGCAAAGATTTTAAACACCAAGGTTTTCTCATAGACATCTGTGTGTTCGCTGGAGCACCCTGGCAACTTTTCAAGGCTGCATCAGAAATTCCAGACTCTGGGCCTCCTTTTAGGGGCAGCGGGACCCAGCAGCGGGTATGTGCCAACTCTACTGCCTCGCTGCCTGGGTACACAAACCTAAACACATCCTGTATTATGCCACACAGCGCCAGCGTAATACCAGCCATCCTCTGTGGGAGGAGAGATATAATCTGCATGGAGAAATCTGATTTAATGTCCGTTGTGCAGGGGCGTAATGCAATTAGGGAGCTTTACATGAACTGCCAAGTAGTCCCCCAAGCCTTCTGCTTAGTAATTGTTAACAGACCAATACTGACGTAGACTGTGTATGAAAGATTTCAGGCTTGATAGAGAGCAGTGCCAGGCAAAATTAGGGATAAATAGAGACACAGAGCAACAGAAAAGACATCGTCGCCATTAAAAAAAAACTGAAAATAAACACTTAGATTACTTGATACTGGCACAACAGCACTCCAAGTTTAGTCTCCAGCCAAGTTTAGCTCAACTTAATTTATAACATTACCAAAGAAACTACAGAGCAGTGATTTAAAGGGATAGTTCACTAAAAAATGAAAATGTTGATGTCATTTGTTCACCCTCATGTTGTCCCAAACAGTGAATGTTAATATTTTGGACCCCTTTCACCTTTTTGTTATTTGGGCAAAAAAGAGCTGTTTCTGCACAAAACACTGTAAAAAAAAAATCCAACTTGCAAAACAAAAAAAAAGTAGCTTGAGTAAAGATTTTTTTTAGTAAGAGGAGTCAGTTTCTTTTTTTCTTGTGAACTGGACAAAAATATTCTAAACATGTTTTTAACAAAGATTGTTGTGTTGACCTTGCTTAGATACTCAAGTATTTTTTCAAAATGTGTCCAGATGTTTTCCCAACTTTCCATATTGATTCTTCTGAATAAACAATTGTATTATTGTGCAAGTTCCCAGCATGCATTGCAGCTTGAAAAGATTATGTGGCAACTTAAATGATCATTGTTTTACATTTTACTGGCTTGATTTATGCTGCAGCTGCTGTTGTCATTGTTGCTTAGCTGTCATATGGCTCAGAGTTCATATTTTTGGTGAATTAGCATTTGTTGATGATCTCCGTGTTTGAGATTTGTGTGTTGAGGTACATGTGCATTTCATTGCAACTGCTGGGTGTAATATATTTGGATAATATGTTCGCCTGTAGTTTTAAGTGACAAATAATGCCCATATCATGAATGAAGATTTGAAAATCAAGTGTAAAGGTATAAGAATACTTCTTGAATTGCTAAATGCTAAATAATCTTTTAATCTTGACAAATATTTTTTAATTCAATAGACTGCTTGTTACTCATTAGGTCACTTTAGATTTTAGAAGTTGTCAGTTATTAGCCGAGTTATTAACCTTTTTTAAGTTAGGTCAACTTTGTAACAGTGTATCTTCTTTTGTGTTCTGCAGAAGAAAGTAATACACTGAACTATCCCTTTAAAACTGTTTTTTATTTCGTCAAGACCCAGATTTTCTATCAGCCATCAAGTGGATGTTAAGTGGATGGATGATTTAACATAGCAAAAATGAAACACTTGACCTTTTAAGCTTTGTTTGCTCACAGGCTTAGAGTGCGAAAAGACATAAGGAAACGTACACTTCACTTATGAATTCTGTCAAGGCCAAAAATCCCAACCAGCAAAAGTTCAACAAATGCTGATGTAAATATGTGTTGAGAATCATGTCAGTATGATGTCTGACTCTGATGTTCATTCGCTCACAGCCTCCATCCGGATGAAAAAGCTGTAAGCTTGTGTCATTGTTTCAGGGTTTTGTTGAGGTATGTGTTGATAGCGCAGGTTCACTCATTTCAAATATGTCAACAGTAGCTTTACAGTCAAAGGCAGAAGAATTAGAAAGCTTTCATCACAACTCACATACGCACATTCTTCTGGGACTAACAAAACCAGCTGACAAACTGATGAAAACACAATCTGCTAAGCGTAGCAAAAAATTACCGATGCTCAAATTTCCCTACATAATATTATAAATACAAAATAAATTAGCTTTACTGTATAACAATTTATCTTCTCTAGCACAGATTCCCTTACTTACATAACAAAGAGCAGCAATAACAAAACCTGAGATGGCCCAGTGAGATCTACTGTCGCTCTGCACTCTCATACATAAACACAGCTGGCAGACAAACCACAGTCGTTCATTGTCACAGTCAAGCTTGGTGAGACCAGCCATAATAAACACTAGGATCAATACAAGCTATTGAACAAGTTAATCAAGTCCTCCTGTGGGAATTATTACCCCTGTGAAACAAAAGATCTTTGAATAATGTGGTCATGTCCAAACCCAAGCCAAAAAGTTCCCAAATAAAAAAAAGGTCTAAATTATTTCTGCATAATAAACCCTTTGCGTTATGTATGTTTAATAAATTGATGCAACTGATGTTGGGTTTTGCTTTGCGGGTTATGATGTAGGAAAATCACAGAGATGCTTTTTTGCTCTGCTCTGATTGTGACCAAACTGGAAAGAGTAGTGTGACATTCACATTACCTGCCAGCTTTAAGATATGATGAGACAAAAAAAGTTTCTGTTTCTATTTATCAAGACACAGAGAAGTTTGTGAAATTTATCATAAAGCTTCAATTCTATTGTAATGTTGTTAAGATATTTTGTGGATGAGGAGCACCACCTTGTGGTGAAAAATATACCTTAGCTTGCATTCCTAATGAAATGGCAGAGGTTCATATAATCATTCTTTTGCTGGGCAAAAAAAAGAGAACAATATCTAAATGTAGCATAAAAACAAATTCTAATGCATATATGAAACTGTTTCCTTAGTTACAACTGCCCCAGTGTCAACTCGGAGTGATGCCAGGAAAAACATGGATTTAAACTTGAACCTGATATTTGAAACTGCAGAAGTCGAAAGAAAGAAATAGACCACAGCATGTGATTCACCATAGTGCTTTGTGTGAATATTAATGTGGACTCGGTTGCCGCGTCATATTTTAAGCCTGTAAAGAAGTGCATGTGTTTATTATGCAATAAACAGACTGGGGAAATAGATTGAGATGTTTCTCAGGGTAATTATTAATTTCAAAATGAATCTCTTTCCTCCCAGTCCCAGACTTAAAAATTTATTCAGGGTTGTATTTAAAATGAAGAAAAAAAGAGGAGCAGTAATTCATATACAGCGGGTAAAATACAGTGCCTTGCTGTGGGGAAAAAAGTAATTTAAAGCAGTTTAACATAAGGCTGCAACATAACAAAACATAAAAAAATGAAGGGGTTTGAATACTGAGTATTGAACTGTTAGACACCATTTTTCTCAGTAAATGTATTTCTAAAGATGCTGTTGAAATATGTTGAAAAATGTTGAAACATTAAATTTTCACCAGATGTTGATAACAACCCAAGTAATCCATACATCCAATTAAAACAAAACAAATTCAAATTCAAACTAACTTAAAAAAAATAATAAAGTTCAGCAATTAAGTTATGTGTTATTGTCACGCCCCTGGACTGGTTTTGTTGTGTTTTCCCTCCCCATGTGTTCCGTGTCCCAGTTAATTGACTCATTTCATGCACCTGTGTTCCCCTGATTGCCCTGTGTTTAAAAGTCCTAGTCTGTTCAGTTTGTATTTGTCTGGTCTACTTGTTGGATGTTGTGTGTTTCCCATGTTCCTGTCAGACCAGGTGCGTGAGCCGGCTGCAATGCCCATCGCGAGGGAGAAAGCCACGGATGGTGTGAGCGTGGAGAGGAGCTCCGCCCACTACACCGTGGCTGAGGGTGAGCTTATGATGGACCTGGCTAAAGGAGAGGCGGGAAAAGACCTGATTGACTGGGAGGCTGACCTACCCTTTCTACTCCCTCCTTCCTCGGAGCCCTTTGTCACCCCTGTTCCCATGTCCAGCTCAGAGTGGGCTCCTGCCTCCTCCTCCTTCGCTGTCATCTGTCAGCCCCTCTGCTCGCCCTCACCCCACCATCTATACGGTGTGAGCTCTGCGGGTCTGCCATCCTCCATCGTCGCCGTGACTAGAGAATCCCTCACCTCCACCTCCAGCCTCCGAGGCCCGGACTCCGCCTCGGCCCGTAGACCCACCGGCTCCACCTCGGCTCCTAGCTCCCTCACCTCCACCGTCGCCCGTCGATCCACCAGCTCCACCGGGCTCCCTCGTCCCTCCGGCTCCAACCTTGGTCGGGCATTGACCCGCCATCGCCTCTGGACTCTGCTCCCCTGGCTGCACCTCGTTGCTCCGTCCCACCGGCTCCGTTGGGCTCCTTTCTCCCACCAGCTCCACCTTGGTCCTCAGTCACTCCGGCTCTGCCGTGGATCTCCGGATCTCTGCCTCCGCCTTGGTTGCCAGAGCCCTCGGCTCCACTCTGGTCCCCCGGATCCCCGGCATTCCCCTGGCTCATTGGCTCGCCGCCTTGGGCTCCTCCACCACCTGCTCCGCCGCCATTGGTCGGCCCCCTGGAGTCGGTGGCCATTCCTCCTCCATGGCTCCTCCATCCGTCTGCTCCACCGTGGGTCGACAATATGGCTGTGGCCTGGGTCCCGCCTGGCTCCTCCTGTTTCCTCCCTGGCTCCTTCCTCCTTCATCACCGCCCTGGACTCTGTCTGTCTGCTGCTGTCACACCCCTGAACTGGTTTTGTTGTGTTTTCCCTCCCCATGTGTTCCGTGTCCCAGTTAATTGACTCATTTCATGCACCTGTGTTCCCCTGATTGCCCTGTGTTTAAAAGTCCTAGTCTGTTCAGTTTGTGTTTGTCTGGTCTACTTGTGGGATGTCGTGTGTTTCCTGTGTTCCTGTTGTGAATTATCCATTGTGATCCAAGTATTACAGACTGTTGAACGTTTCTCCATCGTTCCTCCAACAGCGAATCGTGACAGTAATAAAATGGAATGACACAGGGAAAAAGTATTGCACTACTGAAATGTATTTAATACTTCATACAAAAGCCTTTGTTGGTAATGACAGCTTCAAGATGCCTCCTGTATGGATAGTCGCATGCATTGCTCAGCTGTAATTATGGCCCATTCTTCCACACAAACAGTCTTCAAATCTTGATGGTTCTGTGGGCCTCTTCTATGAACTCTGATCTTTAGTTCTTATTTTCTATTGGATTCAAGTCAGGTGATTGGCTGGGCCACTCTAGCAGCTTTATTTTCATTCTCTGAAACCAATTGAGAGTTTCCTTGGCTGTGTTTGGGATCATTGTCTAGCTGAAATGTCCATCCTTGTTTTATCTTCATCATCCTGGTGTTGGGACTGAACCATCTAATATTAATTTCCACTGACAAGGCGCAGGATTGCTTTCTAATTACTGATAGATTTCTGCTGGTGTCTTGGCTTTCCATGCCTTTTTGCACTTCCCTTTCTTCATGTGTTCAATTTTTCCCTGTGTCATTCCGTTTTATTACGCATAACTTAATTTCTGAACTTATTTTGTTTTCTTTGTATGTATGGATTACTTGGGTTGTTACCGACATCTGGTGAAAATTTTATGTCAACAGCACCTTTAGAAATATATTTTCTGAGAAAAATGGTGATGTTCCGTAATTTTTTTACCCACTGTAGTAGCCATCGAATGTTAGATAATATCTCTTATTAGTCCAGCTATGTCATTACAGCAATCCATTACAACAATTAAGATTAAAATGTCCCTGTACCTTGCTAAATTTGTAAATATTTCATACTCAATGTCCACTCTGTCCTCCTTCCCCATGGCTTCCTGTGCTACAATGTCTCCCATGACAATCTCTGCCTTCTGAAAGCTTGACTCAGCCTCAGCTAAAGTTCAAATGGTTAAGTGAATTAACATATTTCTGTCATTATTACATCATCTGAAGCAACAAGGTTTGATGAATTATCATTTTTTTCTACTTTAATAGAGGAGTTTAATAACAATATATACAACGTCCCTATAAAGGATTTGAACACTTAAGATGCACTTCTGTATGAATATGATTGCATTAGATGTTTATGTAAACAAGGATATTTTCCAAGCAGTAGAGCGGCACTTCCAAGTGTCTGATGTATGGTGAGGAAGCAGTTGAGGCAGCTCACTCTCTCCTCCTGCTGACTGGAACGCAGTACTTCATGTGCTTGGGATGCATGTTCTTGTGCCTGATTTGCCCAACCTGAGAAACAGTTCATAGATTGTTAGGAGGTAGTAAACATGTTACATTTATATATGTTTACATTATATATGACTGCCTAATAAATGCCTCACTGTACATTACATCTCCTTAAATGCATTAAATAATTAACAATTTTACCTTTGTATTGCAAGTAAGCTTTAGCCAGTCTTGACTGAGCTTGAGCCACTGCAAAATGCTCATTTCCATAAACCAGTCTGCTCAGTGCCAAGCAACGCACAAGCTCTTGGATACAGGGGTCATACTGCAAACGTCGAACAAGCATAAAACATTAAACTAGAGAAATTAAACAAAACATACAATGACTATAATGATCAGTAAGTGTCTAGTTGTATTTTTTAAACCAGACCTGTGGTTCTTGATGTAATTCATAACGGATCATACTGAATGTTGGTGCCATAAGGTTACATAAGAATAAAGTTAGAGTCTGAGTTAGCTATGTATTTCTGTGTTTAAGGTTATTCCATGTGTACCTCTTCGCTATCAGCCAAAGACTGAGCCCGTCTCTCACAAAGCGATAGTTTCTCTGCAGGAGTCATCATGCTGTAATTCTTCACATCTGCTTTCTGTGAGATTATTGTTGAATCTGCTTCCTGCAGGGATTCTCCTGAACTGGCACTGCTGCTCATGTTGAATCTGTAAACGTTCAGAGCTCGGTTGTGTCTCAGAACAGTAAATTGTTTACCTAGACAGCAGTTCTGGGCAGATAGATGCTGTAATTGAATAGGTTTTGAGAAACATCACACTTTCGTTGCATGGCAAGATGATGCACTTGCCACTGAGAATCTGTCAGCCCCTAACATTTTATTTAACATCTCCTTTTGTGCTCCACTGAAAAAAAATAAAGTCAAACACATTTTAAACAACATGGAGGTGAGTAAATGATAAAAGAATCTTCTTTTTGGGTGAACTATGTCTTTAACAGCGACATGAAAATGTATACATACGTTTCATCCAGCCCAGTCACAGAGCAGCTCTGCTGTGATGCGCGACACGATCCGCTGTGCGGTGCCAGGCTCATTTTTAAGGCAAATAAAACTCCACCGTCAATTCATAAGCTGACAGCTGATAGTAAGAATTAGCTCTTTTAACAAGAGTTTTCTTAAGACTGTTATTGTCTTTTGAGGAACACTGGAAGGTTCAAGGTAGAACTGTGTGCAACCGAGTAACGAATATCACGAAAACCCAAACAAACGCTGTGATTGGTTGATTCCCACACATGGGTGAGTCATGTGACTCTCGAGACTGCATAATAAATAAAATGTTGCATTTTAACGTTAATCGACCCATGCTGTTTCTGTTCTGAACTGAACTTTGAATCATAAATACATTTGACCAAATTATTAAATGTATGCACATGTGTGTAATGCATTTATAGGCTAGCATTTAGTCAATAACATAAATTCAGTGCCTTTTTTTTTAAATAAAAAGCTATCAGCTGAGGGGCCGCCATTCTGTGAGGGACAGTGCATTCCGATCATAGTTACACATTTATTTCTATTGTGAAAATATATAAGAGAAAAATATATAAATAATTGCACATGTAAATGTCTATGTCTGCAGCAGATTTTATTTTTCAGATTTAAAATTTAATTACAGGTTAAATCAATTGATTTTGATGGGACTGTGTTCCTCATAATAAACTAAGGCCCCACTATATGAGCCATTGTAGAGTGCATCTATTATAAATGATTATCTATTTATGAATGCTCACATTATGATAATAAGCCCACATTATGTTGTGAGTAGTTGACAGAATGCAGTGCATTATGGACCGGTCTTCATACTGAAACCAATAACACCAAGCAGGGAAGAAATCAAATTACTTTCTGTGAGTAGCATTCAGTAGTCATAAGAGTTTGATACCATTTAATTTTTTATTCTGGACTGAAGCCTTTAAGGACCGTGAACAAGTCATCTAGGTATTATAATGGAAACTAGTCTAACATTAAAGATCAAATCTGTTGCATTTTCTTAAAGGAGACATATTATGCCCCTTTTTTACAATATGTAATAGAAGTCTCTGGTGTCCCCAGAATGTGTCTGTGAAGTTTCAACTCAAAATACTCCACAGATAATTTATTATAACATTTTGAAAATGCCTATTTTGAGTGGAAGCAGAAACAAGCTGTTTTTCGGGCCTGTCTCTTTAAATGCAAATGATCTGCTGCTTCAAGCCCCATTTTCCAGAATAGAGCTGCACCATTACAGCTTGTACCTGCTAAAAAACATCTGTTATGGTTCTGATTATCATGTGTATCGCGCTGAAATCATGCGTTTTAAACCATATGAGTTTAAACTTCATATATACGGTTTTCTGAGCGCACACGGACAGAAAGCGGCTGTCACAGCATGTGAGTACTAAACTAAGTTCTCATTCACACACAAGTTTACGTTAAAAACACACCTTAGTTACAAAAACAGTTGGTTATGTCTGTGAAGGTAAACAGCTGGGAAATAAATCACATGTTTATTTTAGATCTGTGTGGCAGCAGCAATATACAGTAAATAAATCAATAAATCCACTGCTCTCTTGTCTCCTCTGAGGCTGGGACTCTAAACAGTGTTCTGTGCTGGTCTGTGCAGCCAAAGACAGAACAGTTAGCATGTTTTGCTCAAACATTCGCCATGGCATTACAACTGGTACACCGTTGTGCTTGCGAAATCAAAATGAGGTGCCATGGGTGGAAATGTACAGAATACAGATTATACCTGATTATAGCACTGGGCAGATTTTCAGATTTGTTAGAAAATCTGAAAAGTCAGGTTTTCATGATATGTCAACTTTAAGTGGCTTAAAGTGTTATGCAAAGTAATATGCAATTCTTTCCAACTGCAATTTAGTACAGAGAAAGAGGTAAAGTGGGTGCTATGGAGAAAGCAGTAATGTCAAATGAATCTATCAATAGTAATCTATCTATATATCTATCTAGGCTATTTGTCTGATTATGAATTGAAAATTCTTAAATCATCAAGGTAAACATTGCTCCTCTATCATTTTTTAAAGCAACACAGAAGAAATGTGTAAGAGCAGAAAATTTATTTTTCATAATAATAATAAAACTGTATATTTACCTTTTCAAGATTCATATTTAATAGGAGAGCACTAACTTTATTTTGCCTCAATTTGAACGTTCTGCCCTGTCATGATTTTACCCAATAATGTTTTGAAAGTTTCAAGTGGCTGATTTCTAAGCAAATATATGTGTGGCAAACTGAGTGAAGCATTATTCATTTCACCATCATTCCCTTTGTCATTTTGAGTTGTGTACTGTTCTTTTCTCTCCTCACCTGTGTGGGCAGCCTTCATTAAAGTTATGTAATGAAGTGCAGTCTCCTTTACATTAGTGTTCACATGCTCCACACAAACACGTTATACAATTTGTATTATTCATGTGGGGAATAGCCATCAGTTTCCTTTCCATCCCTTTTTAACGTTTTATATGAGCTGTTCGGTGTATTATTTCTCTCTTGGAATTTGTTACATAGTTCTAGAGGAATCCAAACCAGCCATTTTTTGAGCCCACATTTTGAACGACTTCTTCGTGCGTGTTTATGAATCAAAGGCATCTCATAACATTAAGTTCCATTCATCATCTTCATCTTCACCACATCTTCAAATACAAAATCCACTGGCGACAGAGAGGTTAACCCCGGCAGTGCAAAAATAGGATCGCGTTCATGTCACTCCCTCAAAGGCTGTAGGTTCACACCTCTTTTCAGGTTTACATCTGGACTGAGCTGCACAACCTGCTCCCCGTCTAAATCTAGCCCTCAGCGTACATCCACAGTCCTGCTTAACGTATTTACAGCTGAAAGATGAATTATCGGCTCTCTGCGATTCTTTTGCAGCAGTGTAATAGTTAAATCAGTGCCGAATGCGTTATTTGATGTGGCGTGTGGTGCCTAAGCTTGAACAGTCCTCTACAGTGAGAAGATGGCGTCGGACGGAGCGAAAGGGGAGCAGCCACCTCCGCTACAAACACTGGTAACCACTGGCCATGGAAGCGTCGATGCGGTATGAGACATTTAAGGATAAAATGACATATTGTCAGCCGCAATGATCGTTACCGCGAATGTTAAGTATGACTGGGAATGAATGGAATTAATAGAATAGGAATCGTCCAGTGCTGTGAATCGGGGAGTGAAATGAGGAGATTTTTTGGGGGGAATACTTTGTTATAATGTGACATTAAGATTTCCTATTGTATCCTTTATTTCGGGCAGAGCACAATGCTGTATGAAGTAAGAGATTTTAATTTTTTTCGTAAGCTATCTTTTAATGTGCAGCTGCGCACGATTTAATATTACTATGGTAAGCCTATGGTGGTTACCTTACAAATAGCCTATTGAATATTTACCAGTCGCATTTATTATAGGTGATATATGTTGTCACGTTTCGAAGTACTATGATAATTGAAATCGAGGTATTATTATGAACTGCTTTTTTATAGCATGATTAATGTTTAATTGCACAATGCATATTTATAATCTTTAATCATTAATATATATACCCTTACGAAAATTAACCATGGTTTTATTGAAGTAAAAGTGTAGTAATCATGTTTTTTTGGGCTTATTAATTACCATTTGTATAACCACAGTTTTAGAAATGGTTAAACTATGATTAGTGTAGCAAAACCATGGTTAATTTGTGGTTGCCATGGTTTAACTAACCATGTTTTTTTGGCTTTATTTGTGGTAAAGCCATGGTTGAGAGAGATATATATATATATATATATATATATATATTATTGCTATTTATATATATATATTGTATTCTTAAAATTATACATAAATACTTTATTTCTTTATATATATATATATATATATATATATATATATATATATATATATATATATATATATATATATATATATATATATATATATATATATATATATATATACACACACACATACAAATATATATGTCAGACATACAAATAATTATATCAGTATAATACATTTATAAAGTGTATTAAATTAAGTAATAAACTGTAGAATTAATTAAATATTAAAATATATACCTGTAAATACTTAAAATGTGAGTGTATATATTTATTATCTCACGTATTATACTGTATACATTTTAGATATGTAGATATATACTAATAATGTAAATGTATTTTACTAATATATACGACATTTTCTTAGATAAAGATTACATTATGCTTAGAATGCAGCAATAATTGAATTTCACACATTCTGATGACAAGTTTTCAACATATATGGATGAACCTCACTTAACTCCCTTAAAAAAAAATCAATATTGCCCCCAGGAGAGATGCTATAGAGCCCTCCAGTACAGTTTCCTCAAAGGTTCTCCTTGCTCTCAAATGTATTGATCTGCATGCAGTGTCTTACGGTAAAGGGCAGCCTTTAGTTTCAGTAGTAAGATTTGTATCTCATCTTACCATCTATCTCTTTAAATGAATCTGCATGACAGACAAAACATAACTTTTGAGTACTATAGCCAGTCATATTGCAAATACTTACAGATTAATGTTTCAGTGATGCACAGAGTGGCACAAAAATGTAGCAAAAAGAGAGATGTAATGAAGCGGAGGCGGGTTGGGGGGTGGGGAGTGTTCACTGGAGATGTTTCTAAATCGGTCTGAATTTTAGTGACTCAGCTGGCATAGTTCAGAGTACTGTGTCACCCAACCGATCTGAGCTACATTAACTGCTCGAGGCCCCTTTACATTTAGAGTTGGGTTGAACAGGTGCGCAGACTTCAGCGCTGCCCATTGGCCACTGGCGTGAAGTCATAAATCTCTGTCTTGTGCATCTACCCAGACACCTTTCTCAAGGGCTACATACCCTTACAGAAGTTTGCAAGGTCCATGAATAGTTTATATGGAGGGGAGTTTTGTTTATCAGGTATACTCAAGTGGTCTGACCCCATCCGTATGCAATCTGTCTTCAAAAAAGAATTGCCTCAACATTACACTGTATTCAAGAAAGCATTGTGCAAGACCTGGTCAACAGCATCTCCCACTGACCAGTACTGACATTTTTTCTTCAACTTCAGCACACTCAGTATTGCTTTATCTGTGGATTTCAACCATTGACTGGGGTTGCAAGTCTCATTATGCAAGAATAATTTGTTCAAGAACAAATCGTAGTTCTATTGTACTCTGACATCTGTAGTTTAAGATACAGGAGTTGCTTAGCAGTTGCTGAGGATAGATTTGATGTATATGCTACAATCAGTGTTGCAGCTAGGATCACACCTGAAAAACTGGACAGCTTGATTAACCATTTACTACTCTCTCATTTCTCATTACACAGAGATCAGTCACATGTGCCAGTTAGTCCTTCCCAAAGAGACTTACTCAGTTCTTACATATAGTATATGGAGCTGAACATTAGAAATTGGGCTTTGACAAGGTAGACCACCTAATGAAACACATCATTTGTGGAAAGGTCACTAGAGCTACTGGCCTTAGTTACAGGCCCTATCAATGTGAAAAATCTAAGACATTTTGATTGGGCCAATGTAACTTCCATAGCAGGTGAATCTGTATTCCATCTAATTATGTCTTATTTTTCTGACTGTTGTTCAATTACATATAGTCCTCCATCAATCAAGAACAAGTTATACTTTTTTTGTTGTTGAAAGCTTATATATCAACCTCACAGAAACAATTTTCTTTGCTTTGTGATAATATCTCATCTTCTGGCTATTTCGTTGCATATTCCTAATTGAATTACACTGTGGTCTAAATTATTGCCTTCAACTAAGTGCATCGCTGCTGTTTAGTTAGTCTTTATCTTATGGAAAAACATAGAACTAAAACCAAACATTATAACAAACCCTATTATAACAAATCTGTAGGGTATTATAATTTAAATTATGGTTCATTAAGGCTGTATAATTCATGAGTTGTTTTATTAATAGATCTTTGGACTATTTTTTAATCATTAAGGTGAAAAGTAGGCCCTATTAAATGCGGTTTTTGTTTTAGAGATGAAGATTTATAATTTATCTTTCCATGAAGATATACTAATCGAGATGAACCAATGTATCATAAACTGTTATTTATTTGCCCATTTTTGATCAAGTTAAAATCACCAGTATATCAGACATTAGCATGAAAAAACATGAGCAAGTGTGAAGAGCAACAAAAGTATTGTTTGCATTGAAACATCTAAATAGTTTCACAGTTTTAGTGGCAAAATATGTTTAAAAAAAATTGATTTGATGTATTTATTTTTGTTGTTGAAAATCACTACCCAAGGGAGCTCAGACGAGACAGAACTTCTGGTTTCAAAAGTAGTTGGTTAATGTTTCAGTGAAAACTTAATACTGTGGGCAGTGAGATCGGTGCCCACTCAACACCTTCTCTGCCAAGGACCTAGTAGACCATCTGAGATATGCAGTGTCATTTTCCCTTTAACAAGGCTTGTGTTCTTGCTCTGTGTGTTTCAGAAATGCGAGCTGAACATCGACAACCTGAGCAAACCAGAGCTCCTGACCCTTCTGAGCATCATGGAGGGAGAACTTGAGGCCAGAGATCTGGTCATTGAAGCTCTTAGGGTGAGTATGAAATCTCTGCACTTGTACATTCCTACATTTGTGCATACTAGCTGGGGATTTTAGGGTTTGTGCCATAATGTTATCCAAATCCTTGTCTCTCTATACACTTTTCTATAAATTAAAAGGCAAAAAGCCCATAAATAATAATAAAAAAACTGGAATGAAAAATCAATAAACCATATATTTATCACTTATGCTTGCATATATAGTTAATTTCCTCTCTTTAGATGGTTTTATGAGATTCTATGGATTTGATGTCATTTAGTTTGTTTCTGCTTAACTGGATATGTATATTTTGAACTGTAGCCAACATAGATCAACATGGGTTTTGCAATGACCAATTCTAAAATTTGGTTCAGTGCTGAATATTTGGTGCACATTGTTGTTTATATTCATCATAATTTTGTTATTTTTCACTAATTTTAGCTGTGATTTCACTGATACACTTCAAAAGTTGGGTTCAGTAAGATTTGTTATTAAAAAAATGTATTCCTTTATTCAGAAAGGATCCATTAAATTGATCAAAAGTAACAGTATTTTAAATAAATGCTCTTCTTTTGAACTTTCTAGATATCAAATTTAATATATCATGGTTTCTACAAAAATATCAAGCAGCGCGACTGTTTACAACTTAAGAAATGATTCATGAGCACCAAATCAACAGAGAATGATTAGAATGATTTCTTAATGATCATGTGACATTGAAGACTGTAACTTTGACCTTTGCCATCACTGGAAAATAATAAATAAAATATTAAAATAGAAAACAGTTCTTTTGAATTGTAATAATATTTCACAATATGACTATTTCTGATCATATAAATCCAGCCTTGGTGAGCAAAAGAGATTTCTTCCAAAAACATTGAAAACAATCTTACCGACCCTAAATTTTGTACATACAGAGGTGATGTATATTTTTGACAATCCAAGCACACTTCAACATCTTAAGGTGAATCAAGGTGATAATGAGGAATAAGGTGAGCTGAGTCCAAGGGGATTGTAAGGTCATGGTACAGTGTTTGTCCCTATTTGTCTTTGTATTAAGGTCAGACGTTCACACTGGGGTAAGAGGCCAAGTACATCTGATTAAGATTAAAAATGGATATACTTCCAAAATCGAGGTCAGGAGTGTCACTATATTTTCAGGTGTTCTCGTTCAGGTTGTTTCTGTGAGTTTCTAGGCCAGTGCATTGGCAAAACGATGGGCACATTTTCTGTCTCTCCATCTCAGTCTCCCTTCCTGTCTCTTTTTTGCTTAGTTTATTTAGGTCTGTGATGTTCGCTTGGGTCATTCACCCTCTTCCGCTTTGCTCTGGGGTGGTTTCCATGCATTTTTGAGGCTGCTCTTTTTGTTATTCTGTTCCCTTGGCTGCAAGTATTTCCCAGCTGGTTTTCCTCCTGCGGATATACTATCTCTTTTTCTCCCTTCCTCATCCCTCATTCCCTTTCCACAGCAACCAGTTTGAGCACAATGGTCTTGTTTGTTTCCTTAGGGAGATAGTGATAGGGCCAAACACGTATATACTGACTTTAAGACATACCAATTTAAAAAAGCCAAATAATGACATTTTGTTTATTTTCTAGGCCATACTGTAAATATTGCATTTGATACATGAGAGATGAAAGCAGCAATCCTATGCATTATTAAGAAGCTGTGCGATTAATTAGCGAGCTGAAAAAGCTGTGTGCAATGTATCGTTTTTCATCAGAAACAATGGTGGGACATAAGCAGATTAACTGTGGAGTCACATGCCTACAAACCCTTGGACTTGAGTTCAGAGCCAGTCCATTTAAATCCAGTCACATCAGCTTAGTTTTTGGGCCAGTGTCATTTCGCATTGTACAGTAAAGTTCATTGCAAGACAAATGGATGGTTTTTAGTGCAGACAGATCACTTTGAAACCGTCAACAGTCCCATATGGACATCTGGATACAGAATACAGATGCTCACAAGCCATTACATCTCAAGTGTCCTTATTTCCATTCATAAAGCCAGAAGTGTCAAGTGGAGTAATGGCTGGTCTGTGTACAATGGCAGGACTACAGGGTAACTTTTCTGTCACAGTGTTGTTTATTAGTTAATCTTCTCCACATACGTTTGCCATTATGTTATTCTTGTTGAAAAAGAAAAACAGGCTAAAACTAGAATGAGTGTCCATGCTGGTTAAGGTGGGTTAGCACTAGATTTATCATTGCCAAACTGTTCACTTTTCAGTAGTTGGGGAAGCTGGTAGTGCGTATTAATCAACCCCTCATGGTTTCTTTAACACTTAGCATAATTTGTCAGAAGGTTAAATTCTGTTGGATAGTTAATAGGTTCTTCACTGTAACAAGAAACAGCATGTCGCTGTTCTGAAACCTCTCAAACTTCCTTTTTTAAAGGTTCGGTCACATTTACCAACGTTGTGCATTTTTTTCGCAGTGAAATCCAGTCATTTCAACACTATTGACTATAGACAAAGGACGGTTTTGCCAAACTTTAACAAATGTGACCATATCTTAACCCCTTCTTGAAATTAAACCCCATTAGTGACTGATTTAAAACACTATAGGCAGCAACTCCTTGTGTCATAAACAGTGTTTGACTGGTTCACCATTAATATCAAGAGAGTTTGCTGTTAGCATGTTGCTAAGCTAACTCCACAATGCTCTAATCAGCATAAAATGGCATATAAATATTGGGTAGCCCATTTTAATCAAACGAAACCTTAGGTGAATATATTTTTTAACATTTATCTCACTTCCTCCGCCGTTTTTTGTTTCACTGAGCTTTGTGGGATTGCGCTCTAGGATACATGTGATGCTGCATTTGGCCAAAAGAAGTCTTATGAGACAGTGTTCACATTAGGAACATGTCATTAAATGCCTTAAAATGCTGCCTATGTAGGCAGTTCTCTAGGTTTTGGAACAGAGCCTGTGTGTACCTCTAGGGCCAAAAAGTTCACAGATATTCTCCTTTTCTTTTTAGCTTACTTTCATTGTTGAGACCAGGGGTGTAACTTACCGTCAGCTAAATCTTGAACTTTCGGTTGATTAACCCCAAACCTTGCTTACTCGAGGTATGTGGTTCCAAAAACTCGTCTGGGAGTTAGTTCATTCAACTCAAAAGTATGTTCCTGGTTAAGATTCAAGACATTCTCAACCGAGCGACGAATCGACAAGTCACTATGGAAACGGATGCTAAGAATAAGCATGCCATGCTGTTTCTTTCTTCTTCTTTTGTTCATTGGTCGTTTTTTTTTCTGTTTAATGTTTAATCCTTGAGAATATGAATTATATTATTTGTTTGATGCTAATTATATATTAAGTCATATCAGATATGTATTTTGATTTAGAATTTAGACATTATAGAAAATGCTGATCCGTGTGTGAGATGATAATATAAAATGTAATAAATAAATATATATAATATAATAAATTAAAAATTACCTTGTCATAGTGTTTTATAATTTATACAGATAACTGTTATATATGCCAATAAAATAAATATAATAACCATATTAGAATAATATATTACCTTATTTATTACTTATATTTGCGCTTCATCATTAACATATCATACAAATATGCTATATTACATATTGTAATATTATATAATGTTGTGCGCTATCTGTCACGCCCACTGAAGGCTCGTCAGTAGATCACACTTGCGCTGAAGTGAACTAACCCTGGAACATAACCTGCTCCAGAGCAGGCTATCTTCAGAGAGCAAGTTACTATGGTTACTTACCCTGAAAGTAACCTCCGATTTTGGAACCGAATGCTGAGGTTATCCGCTCGCTTATCCTCAAACATACCCAGATATGTCACATAACCTGCTTTTTGAAATACCCCCCAGGTTTTGTTTCACCAAAACATAAGAGCCTAGGCAAAAACCTGACTTGGAATAATAGACAAACTGGACTGGAGTTGTGTAGTCTGGTTGCTTCAGCACTAATGTGATTGGCTGCTTTGTGCCTATGCCGCTATGATTAGATGGAGCCGTTTAGCTTCTGAATACACTCTCTGGCACTGCCACGTGAGCTAGTGTCAGGTCATCATCACTAAATGAAACTGGATACAGGTTCAGAGATAGCAGTTCAGTGCTGCTTTCTCTGCTTGCATATGAGTGATTGTTTGTGACAGTGAACATGTTTAGCCTCTGATGTGAATGCATATTTACTGGATTTTTTGCCCCAGTTCACGTTCACATGGCTATTATGGGGAGCGTCATACATTTCGATACATTCTTTTTGTGTGGTGGATGGTAAGAATGATTTCCCTGTGTGACTGATAAAAATAGCACATAAACACACTGTTGTCTGTGTACAAGGGCCAAAATTAACACTCGCCAATCCCCAAATCAGTACTGCCCAGTAACCCAGGGAACTGCAGCATAGGGCTTAAATTAAATTATATTTTGTATATAAATGATTAAAATATTATTGTTATATCACCAATAGCATGTAATTTTGAAGACTCTATCTTCTATATATGTATAGTTTTGGAATATTTATCTTATTATATTTTTAAGAAATTATATTATATAGTATTTTGTATGTTCTGTATTTTATTTTAATTAGTAATTGGTAATTTTGTATTATATTATATTACATTACAGTTTTGAACACTGTCTGTAGCTCTTCAGGGAGGCTGAATATTTGTCTGAATATTTATTTAAAATTGTATTTTGTATAAATAAAACAAATAAATCATATTTTATTTTAATTATAATTTAATACTTTCATATCAACTTTAACAGGTAATTGTGGATCTAAAGATATACATGTTGTTATTCTGAGTATATATAGTTATCTGTATATTTCAGAAAATGTATATATTTTTTAAATTATATATATATATATATATATATATATATATATATATACACACACACACACACACACAAAATGTTAATAATTTTAACAAAATAAGAGGGGTCATGAAAATTGCATGTTATTGTTTATTTAATACTGTCCTGAATAAGCTATTTCACATAACAGATGTTTATATATTCTCCACAAGACAAAATAATACCTGAATTTATAAAAATGACCCCGATCAAAAGTTTACATACTCTTGAATCTTAGAGGGGTGGTTGATTGCGATTTCACTTTTTTAACGTTAGTTAGTGTGTAATGTTAATGTTTGAGCATAAAAAATATCTGCAAAGTTGCGGCGCTGAAAGTTCAATGCAAACGGGCATATCGTCTTTTAAAATTCTGCCAGTTTAATGCCTACAAAAATGGCTCGTAGGGACTACAATGAGTTACTTCCCAGGTTTGTGACATCACAAACCCCGCCCCGGGAACATGCAACGAAGGGGGTGAGGCCATGCTGCGCTGCTTTAGAGAAGAGGAAGAGAAAACTAGAGGTGCACGTAAAAATCTATTCATATATGAATCGTGATTCTGTCTTCTAATGATTCTAATGGATTCACACGTTTCAAAATCAATGTTCTAAAGCAGCGGTTCTCAATACTGTTCCTCGAGTTCCCCTGTACACGCTCTGCATCTCTCTCTCTCTCTCTTTCATTCAGCTCAGCTCCAACAATGAACTGTTCCAATTATACACTTATTTTCACATAGCTATGAGAAGCGTTATACATGGACGCGCATGCGGTTGCCGTACTGTATTAAACCTTTAATCAGCTTTAAATAAAACCGTATATTAAAAGCTTACAGAAGCAGTAGCATTTACAAATAACAGCGTATCTAAAAGTATGAGACAACAACAATAAAAAAACATACCATTAAAAGCCATGCTTGCACAGGTTCTGTGCGTTCCTCTTCACTAATATCCTCTGCGTCTCAATCGTGCTCAAACAGATAAGCGATATAGATGACGCCATTGTTTACAATACAACCAAAGAGCTTTTATGGGAGAAGTGACATAGCGGTGTAGAATAAAGGCAAATTAGAGTTTTTTTTTTTTTTTTTAACTAAGCATTAACACGTTAGACTGCACCCCATAAACACAATCAAGCCTAGAAAAAAAACAGTAAACCACCCCTTTAATACTATGTGTCGTTTCCTGAATTATCCACGACTGTTTTTCTGTTTTGTGATCGTTGTTCATGAGTCCCTTGTTGATCTTGAGCAGTTCAACTGCCTGCTGTTCTTCAGAAAAATAAACTTTTTGAATTGGATGGATGATCAGGGTAAATTGTACTTATTTTGTCTTCTGGGAAACATTCAAAGACTGTAGAATACCCAAGACGTGTCACTCGTATAGTTTTGAATGGTGAAAAATGCAACACTTAATATGGCCGCTCAGGCTCATTGTGAAAAGATGGATCTCAAAATCATACAGTCAATGTTGGAAAGGGTTCAAATATGCAGAAGATGCTGGAAAACAAAAGGATTTTTCTGAAGAACAGCAGGCAGTTGAACTGCTCAGGACCAACGAGGGACTCATGAACAACTATCACAAAACAGAAAGACAGTCGTGGATCATCCAGGAAATGACACATAGTAGTAAGATTCAAGGGTATGTAAACTTTTGAACGGGGGGGGGTTCAAAATTCAGTTATTATTTTGTCTTGTTGAGTATATATAAACATGTGTTTTGTGAAATAGCTTATTCAGGAGAGTTCTAAATAAAAATAGCATGCAATTTTCATGATCCCTCTTATTTAGTTAAAATTATTAAAATATTTGCATATTCTGCAAAGGGTATGTAATCTTATGAGCACAACTGTAAGTATCTGAATATTTTATTAATTATATTATATTTATATTATTTTTATTATTTGTTTATATTATATTTATATTACCATTAGCAGGTAATTTTGGACATTATCTCTAGCTCTGTATATAGGTATCTTAATGTTGCATGCAAATCAAAGAGAACATCTTGGAGCTGTTTGTGTTGTGTCAGGGTATTTGACTCTCTATCTTTCTATCTCTCTCTCTCTCTCTCTTTCCCTCCTCCCTTCCACCACATTTTATATTCTATCTGTCAAATACAAGAAGCAGAACCGTAATTCCACATGCACGTGTCTGTAAGAGCAGCTTAGCTGATCCTCGTGCTGCCATTCGGTGAGGCTGAGAACAGTCAGCCGAGTGTTTGTGTGGGTGGGTGACTGGATGGATGGACAGAAGCGCATGTTATGAGAACACTATCCAAACAGTTGAAAATCTATTGAATTTATAGACCCCCATCCAAGGTATTTTCCAGCACCCTCCCATTTATTTAGAAGTGCACCCTCAATCATTTGTAAACATGAAAGCTAAAGAATCATTGCAAAATACTGGAAATCTTAAGCAGAATAAATCAAGAACCGCAAGCATATGAGTCAGCCATTTTGTTTGCTTTTACCCTAATTGCTTTAGTTTTGCCTGAACATTTAAGGAAGACTCACTAGAAAAGAGCGCTGAACCAGTATGTTTCAAGCTTTTTAGTGCAGCTGTGTGCAGAAGTGAAAGAAGGGGGTGACCACCGTTTTACGAAGTCAACTGAGTCATCAAATATAGTAGGTGGGAATACATACAGAGGTCTTCGTGTTCAACAGGCAGAAGTAAAGAAAGTTCAGAAAAACAATTCATTTGAGTATTTGGAAATGTCAGAATTGATTTTAAATTTGGTTTAGCCGAGGCTAAAGGAGGCCAGCACATACTTGGCTGTGTTGTTTTGAACATGATGTTGTTAAATGTGATGGCACGGTGGCAGGGAGCATCCCGTTTGGGTGATTAGTTGTTTGAGTGAGCACTTGGGTCATGGGCACCATGTTAACTCGCTGTTATTTCTGGCTGCAGGCCAGCTGAAGACCAGCCTTGTTGATGTGACAGCCGCCGCTCCACCAGGCTCTGTTTGAGAGAGATTAGGGTTATGATGTGGAAATGTTGCCACAGCCTAACAGCACACAGATGCACCAATATCTATTGTTAAGCTATCACATTGAAGTCCTGATGCACCATAATGTGGCAGATTTACTCTATTAGGTTTGGTATTTTTGAACTGTATATTGCCACAAAAGTTAATATTAAATATTAAACCAGATGGTACAGAAATGGTATCACTCAAGAGGGAAAATTAATATATATTTTGTTTGCGGTGGCAGATAAACAGAGTAGAAAGTATGTTAATTTGACGCAAAAGAAAGCTGTGAGATATGAGAATACAGTCTGTTGAATATGGCATGTTGTTTTGTACGAAGTAATTATGTCCTGCTATGTGTAATTTTCACTACCCTGAAATTATTTTGTGTATTTTTAATATTTAGACAGCTGACAGCGTGCCACATACTGAACAGAATGTACTCTCATCTCTTGCCGTTTTGTTTTTGTTAGCAGAAAATTTAATAGTTTATGATGATGAAAGGATTAGTTCACTTCCAGAATATAAATTTCCTAAAAATGTACTCACCCCTATCATGCCATCCAAGATGTTCAGGTCTTTCTTTCTTCAGTCACAAAGATAAATGTTCTTTTGAACTTTCTATTCATTAACAAATCCACGAAATTATGAAACAGTTTTGGGGATTGATAATAATAAAAAATGTTTCTTGAGCAACAATTCAGCAATTTAGGAATGATTTCTGAAGGATCATGTAACACTGAGTTAAGCTTGGCTATCACAGGAATACATTACATTTATGTGCAATTACATAAATTACATTACAGTTACATAAATTATAATCACATATTACTTTTTTTTATTTATTGTTTTACATCAGATAAATTCTTGGTGACCTATTTCAAATACATAAAAAAATCTTATACCACCCCCAACATTTCAAATGGTATAATATGTGCATAGCAAACTGTTGCTACTTGTAAAATGTCTGGTTTAATCAGCCTGGTTTAAATATGTAGGTCAGAGGTTGCTTTATCTCTTTGTTGTTCTATATTGCAGTCATGATGGGTTAGAGTCATTGTGACAGACTTCAGTAGTATCCAGAACAAGCAGGCCTTTGTTGATGTGTAGCCCTTCTGGGGATGTTTTGTCCTTCCCACTGTCTGAGGAGATATGACGCTGTTCTGAAATTAGGCTGAGACTAGATCCTTCTAGCATACAAATTGCTGTCCGTAGTCCTTGGTGAACAGAAAGGTAAGTGTCCTTGCTTACCCTTATAACTGGCTGCCTTTAAAAGCATCCCCTTTAAAATACTGCTATTAAAGCATCTTTGTCTATTGCACTGCATCTTACATTGTTATCTGTGGGCCCCTAATCACCTTGTCTGAGATTTAAAACTGCTGGGTTATGAGCCCAGATGTTGAACTACTCCGCCACACCACCTTTCTTTTTCCTTCCTCGAAACTCAACAGCCAAACCGAAATGAGGCAGGAGCTGTTTCTCACTGAGAGCTGAATGCCGGTTACTGGTCCTCTGCCAGCCTCCTTCCCCACCTCAACCATTTATGTCCTTATATTTCATCGAGCACTCTGTTGTTGTCAAAGCTGTGGTTATTACATTTCATGACAACCTTAGTTACCTCCTCAAGAACAGGGCTGGACATCTCTATTACTGTATGAAATGAAAACATTATTTCAAATGTGACCTGTCCTTATACCATGAAATTGCTTGCAGAATGTAGCTTTGTTTTTCTGTGTTGACCAACTTCCTTTTGAAACAGAAAGTTTGGATGGGATCATCTCTTTTTATTTTGAACATTATGTCAGCAGTGAACTATGATTTGCAACTTGCTAGTCCCTTTCAAATGATATCAAGAAGGTAAAATTATTATTTTTTTTTTTAAATGCTTCTCTTGACCTTTTTCAGTTTGATGTTTTTTCCATTCCACTGCCCTGGGTCTCCTATTTTTAAAAGTAAAAATGCATTTTGTCAACTTCTAGGAGTAAATTAACATATATATGGCTCCGGAGCTAACAGACTAAACACCACAAAACTCATATTTTGATTTCATTGGACTTTAAGAGACTTTCTTTTCACTCTTGAATTCCTGAGCTTTATGTGTGTGAGAATTTACTATCAGCCCAAAATGTGGCACAGACTTGTGCTTCCCCTCAGACTACATTAAGTACATCCTTAAAATAAATATGTTTGTTCTATTAAGCTACCCTGAAGGCTAAGCAGACATATATAATCTAGTATATGATGCCTCAGGCTCATGGATATAGCAACGAATATCTATTCTCCTGAATATTTTACCAAGTCAGGGCAGGTATTAATTTTCTGGACTGGTGCAAGAATCAGTTCTGGTAAAGAAACAAGTAGTATTTGCAGTATATTGTATGGTGCAATGCTTTATTCATTGGCTGGTTGAAATAAGCTGACATATTTATGAAAAAGTAGTCATCCATTTTGTGCTCGTTTTAGCTGCTTGAGGAAAACAAATAGTGTCATTCAAAATGGAGCTGCCTCATCATACGTGCCTGTAATGTAGTGCAGTTCAAATAGAAGATACTCTTTGTGTGTCATCTGAATCATACATGTTTGTGATTCTTGTTTTGCTTGAGGAAACTTGCATCAAAATGCCTGAGCGGCTGAATCTGTGAGTTTGTATGCAGGCTATGGGTTTACACGTTTATTGGATTTTCATAGATTGGTCTGTGGAGCACCACACAGAAATGTGGTTCATTCGAGAGGGTCATTAAAATAGGCCACAAACATCATTAGAGAGGCATGACCAATTTTAGCATTCCAGCAGTGCCTGTCGATCTAGTGGCGGAAATACACAGACACCCTCTCAAGCTCTGTTTCAATGACTCTGTGGGAGAAAACCCCACCATTCCTCAACCGTCCCCCAACCAACCCCCTACCAAACCCTCATGCGTTCAGCAGTGTTAAATAATTAAAGGCTGTATGCCTTTCTTATATAATGGCATCGCTATAAATGCTCCTCATATGTGGGGGATTTCTGTGGAGGATGGATCTTGAGAAAATGGGCTCTTTCCTAGTAGTCAATCATTAGTTGTTGATGTTTAGTTTTTATATTAATGTGTAAAACTATCTATCTATCTTATCTATCTTATCTATCTATCTATCTATCTATCTATCTATCTATCATCACATTGGTTTGAATAGGATAATCTTGTACCACATTGATATAAAAATACAAAGAGAAAGAAAACTGCCATTTTGTCTTCCAAAGTAACCATAGTCTGATTATGAATAATTTAAATGTAATTATTAATTTTTTAAAATCTGATTATGTAATCCAGATATCATATAATCAGTTACTGCCCAGATTTTATTTTTTTAAATTAATTTTTTTTAGAAATGAATACTTTTTGTCAGCACCAGTAGCCTCTTGAGCGGTGTGCCGACATACAGTGCCGTTGTGCTTCAGGTGTCCCGAATTCGCGTCCCAGCTGGCGGACCTTTCCCGATCCCATCCCCCTCTCTCTCCCATGTTCCTGTCTACTTACTGTCAATAAAACGCCAAAAACATTATTTAGCAACGACACTTAAAATTGATCAAGGGTGACAGTAAAGAAATTTGTAATGATACAAATGATTTTTTGTTTTAAATATTCTGTGTTTTTCTGTCAATATGGGGTGCTGTGTGTACATTAATGAGGAAAAAAAATTAACTTAAATGATTTTAGCAAATGGCTGCAATATAACAGAGTGAAAAATTTAAGGGGGTCTGAATACTTTCCGTACCCACTGTATATATTGTGGGCCTCTTGTCAGCCAGTCAGCAGGTGTCTTGGTTTATGTGTGGTGTGTGCAGCTGTGGCATGTGGTTTAATCTTCCTAAGTGCGTCCTGTAAGGAAGTTAATGTATGGTTTTGTTTGTGTGAAAACCTCAATGTATGCTTAACAAGCACTTGTCATTATAGCACGCTGGGGTTACTTAGCTTTGCCTTTCACTTGTGACTTGATGATTCACTCATTTGTGGTAACAGCTTCTGAGCTCAATCTCTTCAAATAATCTTTTTTCTGGTGCTTTTCTCTGCTGTAAATGCCAATGAGTGGCTGCTGTGACCTGTTTATGTAAGAGCTCCTTGCGGGGCTGAACTCGAATGTTTGAGCCGTGTTGCTTTGACTTTGACAGGAAGGAAAAATCAGGGTTGGTCGTGATTCATTGCTTCACATTGTACACAGTACGGAAAATGCCCTAAGTGGTACATTTATGTAACATATGGGAATATTGTGTGTGTGTTTGAGCATGTATATGTGTATAATGTGTTTATTCCAGGTCAAATAAATTCACCCATATCTTTAAATATGGTTTAGTCCAACCCCGTCTCTGTTGCTTATCCATACAGAAGATGTCAGGCTGCATTTGGGATATATGCAGCAAAAGCTTGAATAGATTTCCATAAGTGAATCCCATAGGGAAGACGTTGTCTGTGTGTGTGAGTGTTTCACATCAGAGTAAAGCAGCGCCTTGAGCTTAATATGAATCTGACCCAGAAGTGAATATGTATGTGGGAGTATGACAGTTCCTCTTCACTTCATGAGCAGTGCTGTGGTAACGTTTCTATATTACATCCGTGTCCTGTTATTTTGATGTTAACTTTAATTCCTGTCGATAGGGATCAAGTTTGGTTTGACATTCCCTGCTGGATAGTTTTATAGAGAGCTAATTAAAAGTGCAGGATTTCCTTGTTGCCTGAATTGTTTGTTATTGATTTTGTCTCTGACTCTGTCAGCTCTGCTTCAGTCAGCAGCGTCTCATTAATTAGATTGGTACTTTTAATAGAAATTTGACAAACGGCACAATGTTGTTTACTCAGCCACAGGCTTTATTTTGCTTGAACAGATGTCATGAGAATAATATGTCTGTCACATCCTCATATCCTCAGAGGTAAACTGATAGAAAACCTACTGAAGAAATGTGCTGCTACAAGCTACAAACAAGGTCAAAAATTAACTTTTTTTATTATGCAGATTCTTAAATTACAACATATACATTGGCATATGTGAAAATCAACACAACCTGCTATTTTTTTAAGGGGTCTTAATGACGTTGCTAAAAAGAACATTATTTTGTGTATTTGGTGTAATGCAATGTGTTTATGCGGTTTAAGGTTAAAAAAACACATTATTTTCCACAAAATGTAGATTATTGTTTCTCCTCTATGCCCCGCCTTTCTGAAACGCGTCGATTTTTACAAACTCATCGTTCTGAAAAGCGAGGTGTGCTCTGATTGGCCATCTATCCAGTGCGTTGTGATTGACCAAATACCTCAAGCGTGTGACGGAAATGTTACGCCAGTAAAAACCCATTATAAACGAGGTTTGAGCATGTATATGTGTATAATGTGTTTATTCCAGGTCAAATAAATTCACCCATATCTTTAAATATGGTTTAGTCCAACCCCGTCTCTGTTGCTTATCCATACAGAAGATGTCAGGCTGCATTTGGGATATATGCAGCAAAAGCTTGAATAGATTTCCATAAGTGAATCCCATAGGGAAGACGTTGTCTGTGTGTGTGAGTGTTTCACATCAGAGTAAAGCAGCGCCTTGAGCTTAATATGAATCTGACCCAGAAGTGAATATGTATGTGGGAGTATGACAGTTCCTCTTCACTTCATGAGCAGTGCTGTGGTAACGTTTCTATATTACATCCGTGTCCTGTTATTTTGATGTTAACTTTAATTCCTGTCGATAGGGATCAAGTTTGGTTTGACATTCCCTGCTGGATAGTTTTATAGAGAGCTAATTAAAAGTGCAGGATTTCCTTGTTGCCTGAATTGTTTGTTATTGATTTTGTCTCTGACTCTGTCAGCTCTGCTTCAGTCAGCAGCGTCTCATTAATTAGATTGGTACTTTTAATAGAAATTTGACAAACGGCACAATGTTGTTTACTCAGCCACAGGCTTTATTTTGCTTGAACAGATGTCATGAGAATAATATGTCTGTCACATCCTCATATCCTCAGAGGTAAACTGATAGAAAACCTACTGAAGAAATGTGCTGCTACAAGCTACAAACAAGGTCAAAAATTAACTTTTTTTATTATGCAGATTCTTAAATTACAACATATACATTGGCATATGTGAAAATCAACACAACCTGCTATTTTTTTAAGGGGTCTTAATGACGTTGCTAAAAAGAACATTATTTTGTGTATTTGGTGTAATGCAATGTGTTTATGCGGTTTAAGGTTAAAAAAACACATTATTTTCCACAAAATGTAGATTATTGTTTCTCCTCTATGCCCCGCCTTTCTGAAACGCGTCGATTTTTACAAACTCATCGTTCTGAAAAGCGAGGTGTGCTCTGATTGGCCATCTATCCAGTGCGTTGTGATTGACCAAATACCTCAAGCGTGTGACGGAA
The DNA here is from genome assembly GCF_001515645.1 of Sinocyclocheilus grahami. Lineage (NCBI taxonomy): Eukaryota > Metazoa > Chordata > Actinopteri > Cypriniformes > Cyprinidae > Sinocyclocheilus > Sinocyclocheilus grahami. The sequence continues at coordinate 1,207,771 of NW_015505404.1, forward strand.
ATGTTACGCCAGTAAAAACCCATTATAAACGAGGCATTTGTTGCATCCAGTGGGCACATAATTACTGATTATAATGACTTATACTGTCTTTTTACGTGTTGCGTTGCGTATCGCGCTGCGTATACATATAACCATGTCTGCATTTGTGATTGAAGAAGCGACAAACAACAAGCTCTACTCTACACTGCTCAAAATTCACGTTTGAATAGTCAGTGGCAAATTCTTTAAATATGAAAATGTACTTACAGGCTATGAGACATGTAGCTCCAGACTGTCCTTGCAAATTTGGAATTGCCCCACTTTATAGAAACAGACACCGGCATTGTAGGCTACTCTTCCAGGAAACAGTCCTCGTCCTCCATAAAATACACTGCACACATCTGAATATTTGGGTTGAACTGTTCTGTTCTAGTTGTGTCCTCTTTTGGAAGGCCAAACAAAGTAGTTTAGCTTTCATAACGAAACGCACCGCGTCTTCACAACATGGCGGCGGCAGCAAAAATACTACAGCGAGAATCAAAGTTACGCCGCCTTTCTTTGCGTGAACATTTGGGCAGCGTTATGCAAATCTTCCCACATCGTGACGTAGACATGTTGGGGCGTGTTAGAACGAGCCGTTTTAGGTAGGCGTGGTTGACTCTTAACTTTTATAAAGAATATCTTTAAATATCGATTTGAGACTTTAGTCTTTGCTACTTTAAAGATCTTCTTTATGCACCAAGAGCTTGTAACACTGCAAAGAGAAAGGAAAAATTTTAATCGCATCATATGACCCCTTTAAACATCCATAACAATAAATTAATACAATTATGTAAATAACCAGAACATCACCCTTATCCCTACCCAACCCAAATTATCCCACATAAACTAAAGGGGAGAAAGAGAGAAAAGAAAAGGAGCAAAGGGGGGGGGATTATAGATCTATAATGAAGGTATGGTCTCAACAAAGAAAAGCATAGGATTTCACTTTTTATTAAATTAATTAACAGAGTCTCAAATGGAGTGTTTAATTTTTTCCAAATGTAGAAAAGACATTAAGTCCTTCAACAAAGAAAAATTAGCAGGAGGGCACAAGGATTTCCAATGAAGCAGAATTCGCCTTCTGGCTGTCAATGAGGCAAAAGCAATAATATCGGCATGATGCTTATTATATAAACCATCAACAGGAGATACTCCAAAAAGTGCAATTATTGGGGAAAAAACAACCTTTTTTATGACACCTGCCAATAGCAAAGTGCAGGTAAATTAAGCAACCATAAATACATTTCTGAACATCTGTCTGAACATAGCTGGCAATACAATTTTTAATTACATAATTCAATTAAATATATGGTAACACTTTATTTTAGGGACCAAATCTTACTATTAAGCAGCATTCATATTACTAGCATATTGGCTGTTTACTTATAAAGCACATACTGTATTAATGCCTTATTCTGCTTGACTATATTTTAGGTCCCTTATACTGAAACTTAACAACATTTTACTAACATCTTACTAACTATTAGTAAGCTGCAAATTAGGAGTTTATTAAGGCAAAAGTTTATATTAAATATAAATATATTAGAAGTTTATGATTGGTACAATTTAATGTTTTTGAAAGAAGTCTTTTATACTTGCTAAGGCTGCATTTATTTGATCAAAAACACAGTAAAACAGCAATATTCTGAAATATTATTACAGTTTACAATAACATTTCTATTTTAATATAATTTAAAATGTAAATTTTTCCTTTGATGGCAATTACTCCTTCAGTTTCACATGATCCTTCAGAAATCATTCCAAAATGCTGATTTGGTGCTCAAGAAACATTTATTATTTTCAATTTTCAATGTTGAAACAGTTGTGCTTCTTAATGTTTTTGTAGATTTTTTTAGGATTCTGTTTTCATGGATTCTTTGATTAAATTATTGTTTCTCCTCTATGCCCCGCCTTTCTGAAACGTGTCGATTTTTACAAAGCTCATCGGTCTGAAAAGCGAGGTGTGCTCTGATTGGTCAGCTATCCAGTGTGTTGTCATTGGCCGAATACCTCAAGCGTGAGACAGAAATGTTACGCCCCTCACATACTGTTGATGCCGTGTCCGGCCGGAGCGACGCCAGTACGCCAGTAAAAACCCATTATAAACGAGGCATTTGTTGCATCCAGTGGGCACATAATTACAGATTATAATGTGTCTTTTTAGGCAAATTCTTTAAATATGAAAATGTACTTACAGGCTATGAGACATGTAGCTCCAGACTGTCCTTGCAAATTTGGAATTGCCCCACTTTATAGAAACAGACACCGGCATTGTAGGCTACTCTTCCAGGAAACAGTCCTCGTCCTCCATAAAATACACTGCACACATCTGAATATTTGGGTTGAACTGTTCTGTTCTAGTTGTGTCCTCTTTTGGAAGGCCAAACAAAGTAGTTTAGCTTTCATAACGAAACGCACCGCGTCTTCACAACATGGCGGCGGCAGCAAAAATACTACAGCGAGAATCAAAGTTACGCCGCCTTTCTTTGCGTGAACATTTGGGCAGCGTTATGCAAATCTTCCCACATCGTGACGTAGACATGTTGGGGCGTGTTAGAACGAGCCGTTTTAGGTAGGCGTGGTTGACTCTTAACTTTTATAAAGAATATCTTTAAATATCGATTTGAGACTTTAGTCTTTGCTACTTTAAAGATCTTCTTTATGCACCAAGAGCTTGTAACACTGCAAAGAGAAAGGAAAAATTTTAATCGCATCATATGACCCCTTTAAACATCCATAACAATAAATTAATACAATTATGTAAATAACCAGAACATCACCCTTATCCCTACCCAACCCAAATTATCCCACATAAACTAAAGGGGAGAAAGAGAGAAAAGAAAAGGAGCAAAGGGGGGGGGGATTATAGATCTATAATGAAGGTATGGTCTCAACAAAGAAAAGCATAGGATTTCACTTTTTATTAAATTAATTAACAGAGTCTCAAATGGAGTGTTTAATTTTTTCCAAATGTAGAAAAGACATTAAGTCCTTCAACAAAGAAAAATTAGCAGGAGGGCACAAGGATTTCCAATGAAGCAGAATTCGCCTTCTGGCTGTCAATGAGGCAAAAGCAATAATATCGGCATGATGCTTATTATATAAACCATCAACAGGAGATACTCCAAAAAGTGCAATTATTGGGGAAAAAACAACCTTTTTTATGACACCTGCCAATAGCAAAGTGCAGGTAAATTAAGCAACCATAAATACATTTCTGAACATCTGTCTGAACATAGCTGGCAATACAATTTTTAATTACATAATTCAATTAAATATATGGTAACACTTTATTTTAGGGACCAAATCTTACTATTAAGCAGCATTCATATTACTAGCATATTGGCTGTTTACTTATAAAGCACATACTGTATTAATGCCTTATTCTGCTTGACTATATTTTAGGTCCCTTATACTGAAACTTAACAACATTTTACTAACATCTTACTAACTATTAGTAAGCTGCAAATTAGGAGTTTATTAAGGCAAAAGTTTATATTAAATATAAATATATTAGAAGTTTATGATTGGTACAATTTAATGTTTTTGAAAGAAGTCTTTTATACTTGCTAAGGCTGCATTTATTTGATCAAAAACACAGTAAAACAGCAATATTCTGAAATATTATTACAGTTTACAATAACATTTCTATTTTAATATAATTTAAAATGTAAATTTTTCCTTTGATGGCAATTACTCCTTCAGTTTCACATGATCCTTCAGAAATCATTCCAAAATGCTGATTTGGTGCTCAAGAAACATTTATTATTTTCAATTTTCAATGTTGAAACAGTTGTGCTTCTTAATGTTTTTGTAGATTTTTTTAGGATTCTGTTTTCATGGATTCTTTGATTAATAGAAAGTTCAAAAGAACAGCATTTAGTTCAAATATAAAATGTAATTTTAAGACGACCTTATAATACTAGAAAAATGCTTTCATGTAAATGACACATTTGGTGTTGCATGTTATTTTTTGACCTTAGACAAATAAGGGTTATACTATGTGGTGTCAGGTGATCTGATCAGGGCTCAAAATTGTGGCTTGTATGAGAGGGTACATGACAGATGGTGGTTGGTATTGGGGGTTTTCGAATGGGGGTGGGATGGTCTGTAGGGACCGCTCGGTTGCCCAGATTCTCTCTCCCCCGTGGACCCAATCCTCTCCCTTTCCCCCCCCAAACAGGAACCCTTAACCTTTAGTGCCCTATTTTTCTACTGAAACTAATAATATACAGGCCTATACCATATAGGGCTGCACGATTATGACAAAAATCATAATTGTCGATTATTCCCTTGAAATTGTAATTACGATTATCACAATTTACGTTGAATGATGTTTATACCATTGTTTGATGCAACTGCATGCCATATTTTTATATGAAAATAAACAAACTGAAAACACTCTAACTGAAAAACGTTTAGTGCTTTTCTATAGTATTAAGCCTCAAATGTCAACTATACATCAGATTGGTTTATTCTTTAAATTATAAAAAAGTAAAAATATGAATGGTTGTAAACCATTTTAAAATATACTCCTGTTATTTTACAAACCAAAGTTTGTAGTTCGGGAAGAAGGAGGCGGGAACCGGCGGACATTTAAACAAACTTTAATAATAAAATAAACAAACACAAAATAGCACGACAGCCCCTCGCGGATGACTGTCGTGCACAAACAAAACCAAAACACAAAATAAACTCCAGGGCTGGTCCTCTCTCGGCTTTCACTGTTGTCACTCCTACTTTTATCCTTCCGGCGCTCCTCCGTGAGACTCGAGAACGGTGAGTGGCGAAGGTGTCGTGCATTAGCAATTACTCCACCGGCCTCGCTCCGTTCCCACGGCTCTCGGCCCCGCACCCACTCGTCATAATGGTATTATAATGTTATACTAAAACTAAAATTAAAATAATGGGAAAAACCCTCAAAATAACATGTAGAAAGAAAAAAACGTATCTTAAGCACGCAGAATAACATAAGTGGACTTTGAACGATTAATTGCCGCTTTGAACGATTACGTAATTGTGGCATCCATAATTGTAATCGCGATTAGAAATTCGATTAATTGTGCAGCCCAAATACCATATGCTGTTCCAACTCATTGTCAATATGGAGCTTTTCAATCTGTCCCAGAAAGCTGAAAATGTTCAGAGCCTGTAAGTCACAAGCATTCAGAGTCTCTCCAACTGTGAATATTGTGTTTTACTCTGATGTGACTGTCACAAGACTACATTTCTTCTCCGTTCCTCTCTTCCTCTCCATCAGCCTGATGCCTTTTGATGTCGCCTCTACCATATGCTATTCAGCCTCATCATCAATATGGAGCCATTAAATCTGTCTATGAAAACTGAAAATGTTCAAAACCTGTGAAAGCCTGTAAGTCACAAGCATTCAGATGTGACTGCCACAAGACAGTCTTCTCCGTTCCTCTCTTCCTCTCCATCAGCCTGATGCCTTTTGATGTCGCATTTGGGTTAGGAGAGCTGCGGAAGTCCTTGGCCCACAAAGCCAGCTCTGTGTTGATCTAATTGAAAGGCCCCTTGTGAGAGTCTTTGGACGCACACTCACATTCAAACAGAAGCGACACAGAAAAAGCACTTTCTCCCACAGAAACGTCTTGCTCATGGGTTAACCTTACTAGTCGGTGTAATATGCCTCAGGGCATCTACTGGAAGATGACGGCAGATTTTTAGGTTTGTGGCTCACATAGAGACACTTGAATTGGCATCAGTTTGGTGGAAGTGACTTGATACTTTACCTTTCAGAAAAGAAAAGGCGAAAGCTTTTTTTATGGTGTGGATACCATAGGGAAATAGTATATTGCCTCTTTCTCACCTTGTTTCCCACCAATTCAGTCATCCCCTGTCACTCCCCTCAAATAGTCTTTGTCCTGCTCTCTCTCTCTGCTCATTTTCAGCATCTTTTCCCCTTTGGCGGTGTGCCCTGGACCCCTCACTCAGCCAGCGCGTGCCTGTAAAGGTTAATGCTAATAATACCAGAGACCTGCCTGAACTCCACCAGGACGCCTGTGTACACAATTTAAGCTCAAGACTTGGCAGAGAGTGTCTGTGAAGTTTCAACAGGTTTTTTTTGTCTTATTCAGCCTCTAAAAACCCAGTCAGATTAGGACACGGCTATACAAATAAACATGACTTGACTTGACATTTAATGGGCAATAAGCTTTTCCCTGCTTCCTCTCCAGTCCACCTGGGCCATTTGGATGCCAGAAAATGAGTCATTCACAAATCACCATGATTTTGACACACATTAGCATATGCCTGCCCAAATTAAAGAAATGGTTCACACAAAAATGAAAAGTCATTTTCTCACCTTCATGTTGTTCCAAACCTGTATGACTTCCTTCTGCAGAACACAAAAGAAGTTATTTTGAAGAGTGTGATAACCAGTGTTTTGGTTACCATAGACTTCCACTGTATGCACAAAAAAGAAACATTTCTCAAAATATGTTCTTTTAGGTTCTTTTTTTACGCAAGAAAGTATCTCCATGTACAGTAACTTCCATATAACAGCATAGTTCATACAATTCTGTCATTATTTACTCAACCCCATATAGTTCCAAACTTGTCTGACTTGTATACATCCTGCTGACTTTCTTTCTTCTGTGAAACATGAATAAAAGATTTTTTTGGGAGGAGAAATATTTGAGTTTTTTTTTTCCTCCATACATTGGAAGTCAGTGGGCTCCAATGTTGTTTGGTTCCCAATTTTTTTCCCCTCTGTACAGTGGAAGTCAATGGTCTCCAATGTTTTTTTGGTTCCCCAATTTTTTTTTTTTTTTTTTTTGAGAAATATTAGATTTTGTTTTTTTTTGGAAGTCAGTGGGCTCCAATGTTGTTTGGTTCACAATTTTTTTCCCTCTGTACAATGGAAGTCAATGGGCTCCAATGTTTTTTTGGTTCCCCAATTTTTTTGTTTTTTTGAGAAATATTTGATTTTTTTTTTCCTCTGTACAATAGAAGTCAATGGGCTCCAATGTTGTTTGATTCCCAACGTTCTTCACGGTTTTGTGTGTGTGTGTGTTCCACAGTAAATGGCATGAGGGTCTGTAAACAATGATGGAATTTTCATTTTAGGGAGAACTATTCCTTTAAATTAAAAGGAAAGAGTGAAAAGGGTTGTGTAAAACTAAATTACAACCTTGAATAAAATTATAAGTGGGCTTCCAAGAAAAAAAAATAAAAGTATAGGATAGGGCCCTTTTGATATTCTTGTAATTTTGGTAAGTTACATTTTGGCCTAAAGTTTTACCTTTAGGCCAAAAAAAAAGGGTTTTACCTTGTAGCTGTCATAATAAATTGCTCTGCGGTAAAATAGAAATATATGCCTAATGTCCTAAAAGATTGAAATTTCTTTCTACATTATAATAGAGAGCGACAACTAAATCATGGCCGCATTATAACTAAAGCTTTAGTATGAGCATTAACAGATGTGTTTTGTACAAAGCAGCTATGTTCTGATTTTCCACAAACAATAATTATATCAGTCAGATGTAACTCTTCTTTGTTCTTTATGGCTAGTTTCTTCCACCATAGCCTCATCTTTACTCTTAATACCACGCAATGTGTTGAATGTTTCTCCTGACCCCCGTGATCCATGATGGACAGATAAAGTAGTTCATAAGGAGGAGGAGGGACGGCACAGCCGCTGTGATTATAGAAGAGATTTGTGAAAGCCTAGAGAAAAGTGCCAGATGGCTGAAAATCTCAAAGCCCTCCGTTCTCTATCAGCCATGACACACAGACATTTCTCCCGCCTCCAGACTTCCATCTCTTTAGATCTCTCGCTCTCTCTCTTGCTCTCAGTCTTTCCCTCAGCCTCCTCCTCACTCTCTTTTCCTCTAGACTTTGCAGTGTTTACTAGCTCCTTCACAGTTGTTGGTCAAAATAACAGGAGTATATTTTAATTTCCTCTTTCTCTTTCTGCTGTGCTCATGCTGTTCTTCCTGGGTCATTCCTACTCTAAAGTACATTTTCATATCTCTGAGAAAAATTATTTGGGATAAAATATTAAACTTAGGCATTTTAAAGATGGAAGTTTTTATTTAGTTTACATGCAGCATCATTTCTAGTGGGAAAACAACAGCATTGTTAAGTATTAGCAATGGGTCTGATGGATTAGGTGTTGTTTTGTAATCTTAGACGGGTTTTTTTCACTCTAAAACCTTTCATCCAGTTTGATAATATTAGATAAATTGGTACGGTAGTCATTTTTTCTGGTATTCCTTAGGGTAAAACTTAAGGTAAAGGTATTTTTAAGAGAAATTCCCAATCCACAAGGATTGTGAAGGTGAATCATTCCTTTCCACTTGATCATAATTCTGTAGTAGACTGTGGTGTAATGTTCAGTCTTTTTGAAACATCATCCATCCATGTACATTCCTTTGATTTGAGACTGTCTCCAATTTTTCTCACCCACTTCCTTTTGTTTTCCACTTATATGGCAGACTGCACTCATAATGAAATAAGCCTGGTCCAGCACTGGTCTGTCTGTTCGTGTTAAGTGGACTGAAAGCAACTCACTTAGAGAACTTTTATGCACTTGAAAGCCGTGATACTTAGCAGAAGTAAACTGATCCTGACACTTGCAATGAGAGTCATCCATCTGAGGGGTTGCATGTGTATGTGTGTGTGTGTTTGTACATCTGTAGGTTGATTATTTCCTTCTATGGTTAGGCAATAGTTGGCCATTAGCCTCCAGGATGCTTTGTGCTCTTTGCATGATTCCTTCTGCTTCCACTACACAGACTGTGTTAAATAGGGACACCCTGTAGAGAGTAAACTTGTAGATTGTCTTTCCCATTTGATCTGCTTGTTCATTTTATAGCATGACCTATCCAGGACAGATGGGTAGTTTAGATCAGCCCAGTGGGTTGTCTGAGACTGAGCATGTTTTGTGAGGACAGAGTCACTTGTAATGTTCTTGTAATCATTTAACATCATCTGTGTCTTACACTGTAAAATATGAAATTTATGTTAAGAAACAGCATCTTTGTTTGGCCAGAACTTTACTATAAGAAAATATGGTAGTAACAGTTTTACAAATGTAACTTCAATGTAACTTTAAAAAATTTAATGTAACTTATAAAAACATAAAATTAACTGATATAATGTTAATACACCAAAATACTAAATCTGTTTTGTACCTTTATAATATAGTGACAACCATCATAAAAACACAGGTGGTAAAAAAAAAAGCCACAATGAATCAAACTTCATCACAGCTTTTCCACAAATACTAATCTATGGAAGGTTTACAGTGTCACATGCACAAATATAAAACACCATTCATGACAACAAACATGACACTACAATAATGCAATAAACATGAATTTAACGACATATGAGGTAACATAAAACCCAAAATGTACATAAGTAATAACAAAAAAATAAGAATAAACAATTAAATGAAAAACCATCAAATGAAGGAATTCTCAAGGGAATGTCAGTTTGCATTTTTTCCACTGTAAATTACAGGATTACTTGATTTTCACTTCCAAAAACTGTACATTTAACAATGTCCTGTCTACTGTATCTATTCCTGTTTTCATTGAATATAGTAAGGTAACTTTTTATGGTAGGAATTTTACAATCTTTTACTAATAAAATTGCTTATTTTTACAGAATTTTTCTTGCATTGTGATGAAGATGCAACTTTTGGCCCACTGCAGATGCATCCGGTTAGACTCTTGTCTTGACCCAAGTTACAGTTAACATGGTTGCTATGCCCCTGAATCTGTGTTGCATCTCCATGCAGTGAAATACAGCGTCACTCTTCTGTGTTGATTTGTGTCAAGGAAAACATCTAATTTGTGGGGCGTTATATGACAGGGTTGGCCCTTTGCTGACCCTGCTGAGATGACCAGCTGGTCTTGACGCGGCCTAAGTAAACGTCAGGCTTAATGATCACCCCTGAAGAAGTGCTAACCTGCTCTCTGTGTGAGTGTGAGGATGTATTATGTGGTTTATGTGTGCATCGGAGAGTAGAAGAGCATAAAAGCTTCTTTTGTTATTAACGTTTACCTTAATTAATAGTACACGATTTTTTGTGCACTAAAGTTCCCAAGACGGAACAATTCCCAGAGCAGATATCCACAAGATCACGAGCGAGGTTGGAGACTTGCATGTCTCTAGGCCAAAGCACATTAAGTCAGCAAGACATTTCTTCTCACCCACCACTTACTGTACTTGCATTACCAAGGGAACATAATGTGTAATAATTGCTCTATGTTATTTCACAATGATTTGCCAGCATCCCACAGGCACCACATTGGCATCATAATGATGCTAGGATTTGTATTTAACTCTTGACCTCCTAAAGTTTTCTGTTTCTCGTTGTTTTCTTTGTTTACTGTACATGCACAAGAATATTCAAATATTGATCAGAATTTGGTCTCTTTCCTATCTTATGTAAGCACTATGCCAATTTTCTTGCTTCTGGAAATAGGTCTGCTGAACAGAACAGCTTGTATACTGTGTTCCTGTAATGATCAAAATGTATTCACATTATTCAGAATATCCAACATAACTAAATATTTAAATGTATGTGTCCAAACAAGGATGATTTTGATAGTACATACAGACAGTTGTGAATATGCAAAGCTATTAAAAATACAGTCTTAACCAGAAAATGGATGTGATGTTCCTATAAATAAGCTCACCAATCTATTGTATTATTTTCTTCATAGGCTCGTAGGAAAGAAGTGTTCCTGCAGGAGCAATATGGACAGTTCAGTCTGACGGACCCGTTCCTTGCCCTGCAGAGGGACTTTGAGTCAGGGACGGGGTCAAAGGACCGCAGACCTGTTAGCGCGAATCCCATTACTGTGCTGGAAGCTGTTATGGCCCATTGCCGTAAGATGCAGGAGAGGATGTCTGCCCAGCTCTCGGCTGCTGAGAGCAGACAGAAGAGGGTAAGACCTAAAATTGTGTGTTTAATTGTGTATTCATATATGGTTAACAGGGCAAGACTACAGAAAGGATTGTGTGTGAATTATTCAAAGAATATTTGCATATTCTATCTGAAATAAATCCTCCTTTCCTGTAGGATTACCTTGATGTGATTACGTTTGCTGTTAGAGGTTTGCTGAGGTGTTCCTAGTTATTCTCGGAATATATTCTAGTATGCAATGTGTACACCTGTGTCTTTTTCGGGGGGGTATAGTAATGTGTCTACATCAGCTGCACTGATACTGTTCTAGCACAAACAGTGACATGAAATCAAGACTTGGAAGGCAAAATCCAGTTTTTCTAACCTCCACATAAGCATAGTACATGTCAGAAAACAGTAAGAAAGAGAGAAAGGAGAGCAATGATGGTATACAAAGAAGAGGAGGTGTTAGAGAAGGAGAGAAATGGATGCTAAGCTCTAAAACACTCTGCTAAACACATTCGTAAATCTATATCTTACAATTTGAGCTAGTACTACGAAGAATACAAGCTACATGATATCAAAGCTGGCCTTGAACTTTAAAAACACACACAGGCGTGCTTCTTCCAAGTGACCCCTGGCCACCATCTCAGTGGCTTCAGTGATATTTTAGGATAGGCCTATTATATATAACAAGATACAGTTTATATATAGGTACATAGCATGCATATTTACATGTTACACTGACAGTGAGAGAACTGCGCTCTCTGTTCCAATAATAAACACTTGTACTTGGTTGTTATGGTGACAGTTCTCTTATTGCATTGGTACAGTAGTTGTATGTTATTACAGTGATTTCTGTCTGTTTCTAGCCACTGTGCCTAATGTTTTCTCATTATTTCTGAGCAAGTATTAATTTATTCATAGGCTAAGCAGCTCAAATCTGTAAATAAAGCCTGAACTCTTATCTGTAACATGTAGTGTGAATAAGAGCTAATTGGTCATCTTTGTTTCCTGGAAGTATTGTATTGCAGCAGTTGATGGTAGTAGTGTGTCCCCTATTTTGATATTCAATTTTCATATTAAAAGAAACTGATACCTCAAAGGTCAAACTGCTATCAAACATGATTGATGTGATCATCTTAGCCAATACCTTGGCACATGAGAACTGATCCCTTGACCTACTTTACAAAAATACAGCTAATTAAGCCAGTCTCCAAAATAGACATTGGGGTTTATTAATAGATTTTTTTTTAAATGTGTGGCTTATAAAACATAGAAAAACACTACAACTGATAAATTAATGCAAATGCTTCATTAGTGGAGCTTAGACATAAGCAGAAAGTTATTTAAGGTTAACATAGTGTGACCTCTGATTTCAGGACATTTACTCCAAGTTTTGTTGTACTAGATTTTAAAGTAATTTTTTTAATTTTCTCATTGTCCACTGGACTGACAAACCTTTAATTGTTTAATAATCAGTGTCTCGCTTTATGTGTGTGTTATCTACTCTCTGCGAGTCTCACGTTTGCCCTGCTTCTGCTGTGTCTAGCTTGAAATGGAGAAACTGCAGCTGCAGAGCCTGGAGCAGGAACACAGGAAGCTGTCGGCTCAGCTGAAGGATGAGCGAGAGAAAAATAAACACGTGGTGATGTCACTGGTGCATGAATGCAAGCAGCTAGCTGCTCGTGTAGTCGAAGAGAACCAGCGCTTTGAGGAGCTCTCATCCTGCACTGAGCAGGAAGGCCGCTCCGTGGGACGACTGGAGGAAGAACTGGCATATGAACGACGTCGTAGCCAACAGATGGAAGCGGAGATGGAGAAACAGCTGGCCGAGTTTGACACAGAGCGAGAGCAGCTACGGTCCAGGCTTAGCCGCGAGGAGATGCGTGCTGAGGAGCTGCGAGCTGAAAGTGAGAATCTCCGCCAGCAGGTGGAGCAACTAAGAACTGAGCGATGCAAAGACGCCCCGCCACTGCCTCCTGCCCCAGTTAAACCCAAGACTGTGACATCTGTGGCTGTGGGCACCGAGGCCACTGTCTGCAAGACTGCCTCCTCTCAGACAGATGTACCTCTGGAAAATGAAGGGGCTAAGAAGGTACCACTTTCCATCCCCGTCAAGCCTACAGGTTCCACCTATGCTAGCATGAACCTACCTAAAACTTCCAGTGTGGGGCGGGGGCTACACCACGGGAGCTCTCAGGCAGAAAATGGAGGAGAAGGCCAAACGCATGCGCATGGTTCACATTCACCTGGTATGTCTGCTACCTTGCCGACTGGGGTCAGTCCACGTGTCCAGGCGGCCCGTTACAAATTCCAACCCTCTGCTTCGGAGCAGGACCAAAATGGAACTGCAAACCAGAGCCCCCCTTCCCGCGATCTGTCCCCCACAAATCGAGACAACTTTGCAGCCAAACAGCAGGCCCGCCACACAGTCACACAAGTTCTCTCCCGCTTTACAAGCCCTCCATCAGGGGGCCCCCCTGCAGCCCTTCGCCCTGGTCTGCCACACTCCGCATCTGAGGGGGGACCATTCACCGGGCGTTTGGGCCACCCCCAGATGGGCCTTAAATCACCAACTGTGGCCCGCATTGACCGGGGTAACCCACCTCCCATCCCACCAAAAAAACCAGGACTGTCCCAGACACCTTCCCCTCCACACCCACCAATCAAAGTAGTAGGTGAAGCCAGCAGGTCCCCAGGAACAGGACTGGGGGTGGGCCTTGCCAAATCAACTGCCACCCCTCAGCTTCCACCAAAGCCCTCTTTAGATTTGGGCGGTACAATCCCAGCCTTGACTGCGTCACAGGTGGGTGCTTCCTGTACTAGCTGGCCATGGGGGTCGCAGCCGACAGCAGCATGTGTGGAGTGTCCCCCTGTCACCACCTCCTCCACAGCTACCATTGTCAGTAGCCCCTCCATAAACCCACCTAGTCTTACGTTCCATAGTCCCCAGCACCCGGGCAGCCCCCTGGCAGCAGCATCAGGTAAAAGGGTGCTCAATTCTTCACCCTTGCTTTCACTGCTTCTCCTCTCTACTCCCCTGCTTTTCCATACTTGATGTATTCTACAGTAAGTCCTAGCAGAGGAGGACATAGACTTGGAGAAACCAAGAGAGGAGTATTCATACACTACTAGGGTTACCTGCCAGTTGAAATACAGTACTTCAACGTAACCAAGAATATTTGTAAGATTCTTGAGGGCACCCATGTCAGGACAGGTTCTTGACTTCACAAAAGCACTTTTAGATATGAATAGGTCAGGTTGACCCTCACTTGACAAAGCAGGTCTCTAGGGGTCTTTCCTGTAACCCATTCTGAAGCTGATGCCAGAGGCTGCTCTATCCCCTTTACTCCCATTGACCTACAGCATGGTTCTGCCTCTCCTGTGTTCCACCACTAACCTGTTTCCCACAATGTCTTATATTAACCACTCCACCGTGTCAATGCCACCATCTGTTTCTTTGTTTTACCGGCTGTAGAGAAACTTGAAACCTGTGAATGTGGTGTCATTCTCTGCATTTTTAATGATTAATGCCATTCTTTCAAAGATGTTCCTAGACAACTAACCCAATATAATTGTATTTGTCAAGATCTTGTACTTAAATATTCCTAAATATGCCTCCCTGCATTTATTCTCCACAATAGTATGCACTTCTACATCTGAATTATACTGTTGATGTCTTGGAGAACTGTAAATTCATATCTTAGAGCATAGTTGTCTAACCCTGCTCCTGGAGGGTCAATGTCCTGCAAAATTTAGCTCCAACCAGGCTTGGTTCTACGGGGGTGCTATGCACCCTCAAACAAAATCAATAGCACCCTCAGTTAAAGCTGTAATAATGGCATTTTATTGCAGATTTGGCAAACTATCCAGAGCAGTGCATTATGGTTTGCGCACTGGAGACCGATTTCTGTTTCAATGTGGTTTTGCTGCATTGGGCAATGTAGCCAATTACGGACTTAAAAAAAAAAAAAAAATATATATATATATATATAAAGGTTAGAGCACCCTCACTAATTTAAGAAGCACCCTCAGTGATTTGATTCTGGAGCCGGGCCTGGCTCCAACACACCTTTCTGTAAATTTGCAGTGTTCCTGAAGACCTTGGTTAGCTGGTTCAGGTGTATTTGATTGGGGTTGGAGCTAAACTCTACAGGACAGTTGCCCTCAATGTGCAGAAATGGACACCCGTTTTAGAATAAAACGATACCTTCCATAAAGGCCAGCATAGATTAACAGGAATGTCCTTGCTGATCTGGCTGGTTAGTGCCAATTTGTTGTTAGTCTAGCTGGTGGCTGCTCAAACAGCATGGTCTTTCTTGTAAAGTACACCAGTACATCCTACGCTGATGACCAACATAAAAAAAACACAACATATGCTGGTCTTTTCAGCAGGGTAGCTCCAAAAAAGCTTTGACAAAAATGTCAGTTAGGTAGAGTCATGCATTGGTATGTAAGCCAAAAGTATGAGACGGCTCCAACTGCAGTTAGATTTTCCCCTTGGAAACAGTGTCAGAAGCTTTAGAGTTCTCTCACATTTTGAAATACCACCCTGTCTCTGTAGGCCACTTCATAGCTCTCTGAGACCACCAGAGAAAGACAATTGTAACGCCAGTGAAAGCAGAGCAAGTATTCCAGCAGTCTTCCTCTTCATTGTCACTAGAGACTAATCCACAGGGTAGCTCTGAGAGATGTCGGTAGCTAGCTGTCATCGCTAAATGCTAAAAATTAGCACTTTTCTCCCTCTCTCTGCAGCCACTCAGCCATGGCAGTTCTCTGATGCTCCTCTGCTCTTTCTGCCGCCCATTTTAATCCAGAAAAGAACCAATAATCTTATGCTTTCCTCTGGACTTCAATGAAACAGCCTATCTCTCTCACTTCAACTCCCTCCACTAACCGAGATAAACATAGAGAATCCCTAGAGACAAAGCTATTTACAAACATGCCCTAGCATTAGAAATCAGATACTAGACTAGTTACATCCACACTCATTTGAATTCTGTTTTCATAGGTACCAATTAGCCAGTAGTATTCCCTGTGCTTTGTCAAAATTCATCTGTTTCTCTGCTGTAGTTTCCATCTTTCTAATGCTGTCTAATTGACGTGTCTCACACAATCTGCTTCATGTTTAGAATGTTTTAGTTTGACTGACACAATCTGTGATGCGTGACTTTGATTAATGTACCATAAACTGCCTGCTGCCTGATTTCATTTATCTGGCTGAGTTTTGTCTTTTATTTGACTCTTTGTTTTTAACCTGATCCAAAAACAGATGAAGTTGACTAGCATTTGAAAAAGGATCTGATTACTAGGAGAGAGGGTGTGAATTGTAGATACACTCTTTAGAATAATACATTTCCAATGTTGTGCCAAAATGTGTACATCACATGAACATTTACCCTTTGTTTTGACTGAATTTGGCTTACTTGCATTTCCTTTAGAACACAAATGTTTGTGTGTTCATCTCTCTGGAGAGGAATTTGGTTGCTGAACTACAAAATAGTTGTCTCGGTCAGCACTGCGCCAGTGGCAGTGGCCTTAAATTATTTCTGAATGACAAATGGAGTCGTTCTTCTGGGTAATGTTTTGGATCAGAGAACACATTTTGACACAATACAAGCACCCTGCCTCACTAGTTACTGCTGTTGCTTGAACCCTCCCAGGCTGGTGTCCCTCCATAGTCCCCTCGCTAACCTGCGGTGACCCCGTCCCCCTGGATGACGGGCAAACCCTTCTCCTCCAAGCTGCTTCCCAGGGAAATGTCACTTTATTGTCTATGCTGCTTAACCAAGATCCACTATTGGATATTCATCACCATCAACATGAGTTAACCTCTGCCTTGATCTCTGCTGCTCTTAATGGATACACAGGTACGTGCTGGGCAGATTAGTATTTCTATGCATGAAATCATTGAAATTTGCTAGCTTTGCATAAGTTTTGCATAAGACATTATCCAGTGATTGTTTTTCTATAGATTTAGAATTACTTGTGTATACATACACAGTGAATATACTGTATGTGTGTAACTTGTGTATACATACACAGTGAATATTGTGTATGTGTGTATATATATATATATATATATATATATATATATATATATATATATATATATATATATGTATATTTATAATATGTAAATAATGTTTTAATGTCTATTTTTTTAGACTGCTTAAATTTGCTGCTGGCTTCAGGGGCATCTGCTGATGCTGTTGATGAAACAGGATTTTCGCCGTTACATGCCGCTGCTGAAAATGGTCACCATGGGTGAGTCCTCTCTTCTCAATTCCCTCGCTTTTGTGCCATTTTAAGTCTTTTTTTTTGTTTTCAAGAACAGACAGTTTTGCGCCTCATTTTGCACTGTTATTAGCATCATATCAGGTGATCTGATCATAAGTTTTACAAAAAGTTGTCACTTTTTTTCCAAGTATACTTGCAAATTTTAATCTCTCATACATTTTTATGGGATTTTTGGTCTCACTTGATATTAGGTGGCCTTAACTACTATGTAACTACTTAACTACTATTTTACATTGAAATTAATATTTGATGCAATGCACATATTGTGTACATACATGTTTTTAGATTGTACTTGTATTTAAAAAAACCTGCATGTAATTACATCTGACTGACAGGTGAGTAGGTGGTATGCATCAAGAAGGATTAGCATTTAAAATAAAATGTGATGTACTCATATGCGCTTGTGACTACCTCAGTATGTGGATTGAGTATCCAAATTACAAAATGTTTTGGATCTCTTTTGGACATGTATTTAGCCCTGCCCAGTTGTGATTAAATCGTGTTATCAGGGTTTGCGCAATTTCATGTCTCTGATGTGTTTCTCTATGCAATAATATCTGCTCTGTCATTGGTAGGTGTGTGAGAGCTCTTGTGAAATGCGGAGCTGATTTGGAGAGAGAATGTTCGCAGGGAATGACCCCTCTGTACCTGGCCTGTGAACAGGGACATGTGGAGTGTGTGAAAGTTTTGCTAGACGCAGGAGCGGACTGTTCACATGTCACGACTGTGAGTTTTCAGATCCGCACTGACACCAGTGTCACACAAATGTCAATTACATTCTGCGTTTCTGAACACTTTAGGAAACACTGCCCCTCTTTTCATCTCCATGGTTACCTTAACAGTTGAGCGTGGGTATTTCGCTGTCTGTGTGTTGCTCAGAATGTAATCACGGTGCCTGTTTTAGAAACACTTAATTATGCCCTAGATGTTTTCTCAGTTTTCTCTAATTTACTGGGCTTGACATAACCCAAATTATCCTGGGAAATTCTAAATGTCTATATTAAGGTGGTTTTTATTTGGTGGTTGGTTTATCTTTATGTGCAGTTTTTAATATTTTTGTGATCTGCTTTATTGTAAGTGTGTGTGTGTGTATTGGTAGATTAGTATGTTTTGGAATAAAAAAATATATATAAATAACAATATTGCAAATAAATACAAAAACATGCATTCTAATATGAATAATAATAATTACATAAATAATAAAATGTACATTTTTTCTACCTGTTTACCCCTTAAACTTAAGTGTTTTTTGTTCACAGGACAACTGCACGGCTCTGCACGCTGCAGTTAGTTCAGGTCATGTGGGCCCTCTGAAGCTCCTGCTACACCACCCATCTCCTGAACCAGACCTGGGTCTCCCTGCATCTCCTTCAGGCCCCAACCAGGAGCTCCAACACCCTGGCATAACCAGGGCCAGTCAAATTCTCAACCACAGTAACCAGGATGGCTGGACTGCTGCCCATTTTGCTGCATCCAGGGGCTACAAGGTGACATGTTTGATGATGAGTACACAGAAAACAAGAGTTAGAGGAGACTGATAAACACAGATGGTGCCTTGCATGCTTATGTATCTCCTGGTTTACAGAAATGCCTGGAGGTTTTGTGTAACCACAGTCAACAGGACATGGAGATGAGGGATAAATGCAATCGCACCATACATGATGTTGCCACAGATGACTGCAAAGACCTACTAGAGAACCTGGGTAAGTATAGTTTGAGCGATGGAGCTTTGTACAAATGTGATAGTTGACTTGATAATTGACCCCTGCCTTACCATTCAACTTTTGATTTCTACCCTATTTTAGATTGGTACATAGTGGTTGTACAGGTGCTCATGAGCTCACCGGAGCGTCTTTGCCCTGTGGATCTCCTAGAGGATGGCTGCGCTGTTGGCAAAGTTACAATTCAGCGCCATACTAGCTGGGAAGGACTAACAGGAAGCTTGAGTCATCTGCTGACCAGTCACCTCCAGCTAATTTGTGGGAGCTGGGAACTGGAGGAAGCTCTGGGCAGGGCAGACACTTTGGGGCTCTCTTCTAACAGCATGGCCTCTGTAGTTATAGGTAAACACATCTACTGTACATCTTACAATGTAGCTAGCTACTTGCCTAGAAATTTAGATTAATTTGCTTCCATTTAACTTGATTCTCTCCATAACTTTAGGTGTTATGTGTTGTGTTTAATTAATAATAATACAAATATCTCATGAAAATTCACCTCAAAACCAAAAGAAAATGTAAATTCAGAGGTTAATTAGATTTTTTGTTTGAAAGGAGTCTCTTATGCTGACTAAGGCTGCATTTATTTGATCAAGAATACAGAAACAAATTGTAATATAGTGAAATATTATTAAAATTAAAAATAAAAGTTTTCTATTGTAATATATTTTCAAATGTAATTTATTTCTTACCGAGCTGAATTTACAGCAGCCATTACTGCGTCATTACTAGTCTTCAGTTTCACATGAGCCTTCAGAAACCATTTGGTGCTCAAAACATTCTCTTATGAATGTAGAGGGCCGTTGTGCTAGTTATGTTTGTGATATTTTTTTTTTAGGATTCCTTGATGAATAGAATTTTCAAAAGAACAGAGTTTATTTAAAATAGATTATTTTAGATTTTATTGTAACAATCTAAAAGTATTTACTAGTATTTATTTTGATCAATTTAATGCATCCTTGCTGATTAAAAGTATTGATTTCTTTAAAAAAAAAACTCACTGATCCCGTCTTTTGAATGGTAGTGTATGTAATTTATGTATCCCCCTCTTACATTTAAAAAAAAAATCACATTTTTATTTCTGTAATGCAAAGAAATATATATTATTTGAAATATTTGTAAATCACTATTTTAAGTATATATCACTGTAGTAATTTTAGATTATTGTCTCCAAACAGAATAATTTTCATTCTGGTTTTTCATTTATTTATTTGTTGCATTTTTTTTTTTTTTTTTGCTTTATGGTAATTTGCAATTCAATGCAAAAAAAAGAAATCTTAATGGTCCTAAACAGCATTTTTTTTTTTTGACATGAAATATGACCTAGACATTTCTTCACCCTTTCACTCACATATTTGGATGTACAGTGCAGAAGCAGCCATGATCATTTCATGATTTCTTTGAAATGCAACCTGTAACGTAGAGACACGTTTGCAATGGCTATTCTTAGATGGCCCCAGCCTCCTGAACAGCTGCAGCGCTTCCTGAATTGCCCCTGGTCACTGTTCAAGTTTTAATTTCCCCACCTCAGCGATTTTATACTGCTGTTGTCATAGATGCAAGAAAAAAGAGATGACCAAAAAGCCCAGTATGTTATAAATATCAAATATAACTGTCACTAGTATGATTTGTGGTATAAAACTTCTGAATATAGAACGCAGCACACATCCACACAAACATGCTATTATCTACTTGTGTAGGCTCTTCAGTAGTTATGCTGACACTGGCTCTAGTGAGCGTGAAGTTAAAATGGCTCTTGTCTTGGCTGTCGTCCAACACCACAGTGGGCCAAGTAGGGAAGGACGTGGGATAGAGGCCTAACTGAGCTTGGCTCGACCCGAGGGTTGTCATGCAGGGCTGCTGAAAATAAACTAGCCTTCGCCAAGTTCTCACCTATCTCTTTCACACCCCTCTGGCCTTCTCCCTCTCTTTTTTGCACTTTCTCTCACCACTTCTTTTTTTTTTTTGTTTACACTCAACTCCTCCCTTAAGACAAGATGTTTCCAAACGCCAAGAGCAGATGTCAAAATGAAGCGATTTGGCCTACAGAGAGCAACGTGATGACTATCTACTATTCCTTACACAAAACATGAGGAGACTGACAGACAGAAAAGAGCGAGAGACGAGGATTTGGAGGATAAAAGCTGATTTATCATGGCTCTCAAGTTTGACACAGTACTACTGTAGATGAAAACTGCTCCCATGCCAGTTAGGATTACACATCCGTGTCTTTCACCATAGTCGGACACATAAATCTAGCCGATGTACCTCTCTTGAATCCTCTAGTTAAACTGTTACCTTTATGCGTGTGTATTTCAGGTGATGCTGTATGGTTGCCAGGGCAGGAGCTGCCTCAGTCTCCTTGGGACCTCGTTCGGAAGCGTCTGAGTCGACGCATTACCATACATCTTAAAGGTGGGCGTTGTAGCCATTTCATTCAGTCTCTTCAAACTAAGGCCAGTTTCACACTACTTTCACTACTTTCAAATTTAATAATAATAATAATAATTTAAAATGTAATAATATTTCAAAATTGCATAGCTTTTACTATATTTTTAAATGCTTTGAATTTTTGTAAAAATATGAAATAAATGCAGCCTTGGTGAGAATAAGATACATATTAAGATAACATAAAAAAATCGGTAACACTTTATTTTAAGGTGACATTGTTACACATTTTACATGTACTTACTATTATAATAACAATGAATTATTCATAATTACATGCAAGTGACCCTAAACCGAACCCTAATCCTAACCATATAGTAAGTACATGTAGTAAGTACATGTAGTTAATTAACATTACTCAGTACTTAAATGTATAATTACACTGTAATAAGGACATCTTAAAATAAAGTGTAACCAAAAAATCATACAAAGCGCTATTCCTATAAACCTTATTCTTTCTCTATTCTTTTTATGTACTTGTAATCTTTTTAATTATAAAAAATAATAACTTGACCCACTAACACTAGCTCTATCTATTCTATCTCTTTTCTATTTTCATTCATTGATACATTTATGAAATGTATTCAAATACATACAGTACTATTCAGTTTAGGATCAGTTTTTTTAAGGAATTAATATTTTTATTCAGCTAGAATGCATTTAATTGATGAAAGGGGACAGTTACACATTTATGGTTACAAAAAACATTTAAATAAATGTCATAATTTATTTATATTTAAATAAATGCTGAAAAAAAGCATCTTGGTTTCCAAAAGAAAAAAAAGCAGAAGAGCTCATTTCAATATTGATGATAAAAAAAATTTTAACTCTTGAGCAAAAGTTCTCTATTCTTTTTTTATTCTGTCTACTTGTTTTCTTTTTAATTATTACAAAAAAAAGTATAATAACTTGACCCTCTGACAATAGCTCCATCTAATCTATCTCTTTTCTATCTACCTTTTATTCTGTGTATTTAATATTTAATACTGTGTTAGACTAACCGGGACTTGTCACAACACTTAAATATTTTTGTTGTTTTTATTTCTTCTATTACCCTCTTTTGTCGCTCTGGATAAAAGCATCTTATAAATGATTAAATGGTAATGTAACCTGATTTGCTGATTTGGTGTTTAAGAAATGAGTATCAATGTTGAAAACAGTTGTGCTGCTTAATAGTACTGTGGAAACTGTTATATATTTATTCAATATTCTTTAATGAATAAAAAGAACAGCGTTTATTTGAAATGTTTTTTGAAACGGTCACTTTTGAATAATTGAATGGATCTTTGCTGAATAAAAGTTTTATCTCTTATGAAAAAACAAAATCTTGCCCAAACATTTGAATGATTCAACTTGTATATTACAACCTGAAGTGTTCAAAACATTACATTTAAATTAGATTAATAAATGGAGTAACAGTATTGGTTATAGTTCCTAATATGTAATGCATTAACTAATATTAACATATTGAACCTTATTGTAAAGTATTGCCAGATATTTTGTAAAATGTATCGCATTGATCTTCATTTGTGTTCCGAAGATGAATGGAGGTCTTACGGGTTTGGATTTGGAACGACATGAGGGTGAGTAATTAATGACAGAATTTTCATTTTTGGGTGAACTAACCATTTAATATTTGTATTCAGCAAGAATGCATTTAATTGATGAAAGGTGACAGTAAGACATTTGTAGTGTTACAAAAAACATTTAAATAAATGTATGAATTTATTTATATTTAAATAAATGCTTCACGAAAGCAGTGCAACTACTTTCAATGTGGATACTAATTAAAAAACAAAAATATGCAAATCAATATTATCGATATTTGAGTGATTTCTGGAGGATCATGTGACACTGAAGACTGGAGTAATGGCTGCTGAAAATCCAGTTTTGCCATTACAAGAATAAATAAAATTTTTAAATATTTTAAACCGTTATTTTAAATTGTAATAATATTTCACAATATTACTGTTTTTATTGTGTTTTCTATCAAATAAAAACGGCCTTGGTGAGCATAAGAGACTTCTTTTTAATACAATAAAAAAAATCTTACTAGCCCCAAACTTTTGAACGGTAGTGTATAAAAAAAATCTACAATCTTATTTCTATGATGTAAGATATTTGAGAGTGAAACTGGTTATTCAGAGTATACCATGTGACTGCTGAATCATTCAAATAAACATTGAGACTGCACAACAAAATCGATTACATTTTTTTCTTTTTGATAACTAATTGTTAAAGAATACGTTTTAAATGCTGTTATTTTTGTTTTAATTACAAACAATGGAGACTGGAACTTTTAAAGGGATAGTTCACCCAAAATTAAAAAACATTCTGTCAGTAATTACTCATCCTCATGTCATTCCAAACCCTTAAGACCTTCGTTCATCTTCAGAACACAAATGAAAATATTTTTGTTGAAATCAGAGCTTTTTGACTCTACATAGACAGCAACGCAACTACCATGTTCAAGACCCAGAAAGGTAGCAAGGACATCGTTAAAATAGTCCATGTGACATCAGTGGTTCAACCGTAATTTTATGAAGCTACAAGAATACTTTTTGTGTGCAAAGAAAACAAAAAAGAACAACTTATTCAACAATTTCTTCTCTTCCGAGGGTCAGAAAGCTGATAACTTAATCATTAATTGAAAAATTCATTTACAAATCGGCTACTTGTTATATCTTTCACAAACTGTCATAAAGCCTAAAGTAGATGTCAGGATTAAAGGACCACTTTAATGATGATTCTGTGGTGCTTTGCATCTATTTGATCAGTACATTGTTCCAAATACCTCCTTTGGTGACCATTGAAACAAAATATTGATTTGCATCCCTTCAATTGAGTTTCTCTGTGGCTGCACAGACTCAGGGCCAGTGCTGGACCTCTGATGATCCTGTACGCAAATCGCTTTCTTGGGTGTGCTCGGTGTGGCACCAGCTCAACGCCTGCCTGTCACGTCTGGGGACCTCGGAGGCCTTGTTGGGACCCTAGAGAGTGTGAGAGTGAGAGTGAGAGTGTGAGTGTGAGAGTGTGAGTGTGAGAGTGTGTGCGCAGAGCAGGGGACTCGAGGAACAGTATTAAGAACCGCTGCTTCAGAACATTGATTTTGAAACTTGTGAATCCATTAGAATCGTTAGAAGACAGATTCGCGATTAATATATGAATAGATTTTTACATACACCTCTAGTTTTCTTCCTCTTCTCTAAAGCAGTGCAGCTTGGCCTCTCACCCTTTGCTGCCTTTTCCTGAGGGCGGGGTTTATCAGGGTTTGGGATGTCACGAACCCGGGAAGTAACTTGTTATAGTTTTTGTAGGCATTAAACTGCCAGAATTAAAAAAAGATGATATCTCCGTTTGCATTGAACTTTCAGCTTTGAAACTTTGCAGATATTGTTTATGCTCAAACAGCAACATTACACACTAACTAACGTTAAAAAAGTGAAATCGCAATCACCTCTTTAATAAAGTAGGACGTTGCAGTTTAGGGTCAGCGATATCTTTATCTAATCTTAATTGTAAAAGATTTGCAATAATTTTGGTTTATTTTTTTGTAATATCAGGTTTTTTTTATTTTTTTAAAGCAATATCTGGCAACACTGCATCGATGATTCGGCTGTGCAGGTCCAGCTGGCCTAGAACATGGGCTGGTATACGTTATGCAAATCTTGGGGGCATAAACATTAATGAACCCGACTGTAACGTCACAGTCGGTGTTATGTTGGGATTCACCTCTTTTTCAGTGGTCTTTTGCATGCACGAGAGTTACATAAGAAGCAGGAAACAATGGTGTTTGAGGCTCACGGTATGTCATTTCCATGTACAGAACTCTTGTTATTCAACTATGCCAAGGTAAATACAGTTTTCCATTCTATGGCACCTTTAACATTTTTGATACCATGGGGAAAAATTGCCTCAACATTTAAGCAAAATAAAATTTTAACAGTATCTAAGTTATATTTTTGACCATAACCAAATATTTTCTTATCAACTGAAACTGTTGTCTGAGATTCCTCAAGGCCCAATAGGGGAAAGTACTACTACTAACTAAAATAATATTATTATTTATATTAGACATAAATATATTACTATTGTAATATAACTTAGTTGTATTTTATAACAAATAGTAAGTAGTTATTTTACTTTACAGTAATAAAACTACATGACATAATTATGTCTTAATAGCTACACTTACTTAGAGTTAAATCCTCAAGCTATTATTTTGGCGGAAATGGGTTTACAAATACTTTTCATTACGAATCTAGTGAAATGCTGTAATCATCTTTCCACACTGCTGGAGATTATGCTAATGTGAAAATAAAGCATAACTGGCACATGTTGTGATCCAAAATACATTTTAACCTCACAGCACATGCAGAGATGGAGTTTGCTGCATTTACTGTGAATCCAGAAACTCTGATATGCTAAAAACACAGTATCATGTGCTGCATACTTGTAAATGATTATAGTGAAAGCTCTAAAACACACAGTGCAAACGACTATATACCTATTTAATTAAAATACAGTGTGGTGTGTGTCAACTCACTGTTGGAGAGAAGAGAGAATGCAGCTGATACTGAAACTGTATTGAAAAATCTATCATTTTGACACTACATGAATCTGAAGGAAATTTTAAACTGTATTAAACTGAATTCAACTTTATTTTTTATTAAATTATATTGATATTTGTATTATTTCCTATGAGAGGCAGTATTATTTGTTAATATTGGTCCATGTGTCTTTGTGTTTAGGTGGTTGGTGAGGCTTTGGAATGCAGTGATAGTTCCACGGGTCGAGGATGCTGTTATATCTAGAGTAACAGCCAAACGCTCTCCCTCCCAAAGACGGTCTCCCAACAACAAAGGTCTGAGCCCAGGTCAGAGGGCGGTAGTCAAAGCAGCTCTCAATATCCTGCTGAATAAGGCTGTGCTGCAGGGCTGCCCGCTGCCCAGAACAGGTAGAGCACCATCAGAAATGTTGAGGAACACACGTTGCCACTAATTTAACTGCGCTAACTTAGCTAATTTTACAAAAAACAGCTGGGCTACTTTTTCCAACAACATTCAAACTAGCCGTCAGCCATTAAATCTTTCAGTGTAGTTATTACTGGCGCTTGCTGACTCTTTTTCTCTTTGTGTGGTTAGAGATTGACAGGTTCTTACCAGAGTTCCAGGGAGGATGTTTCCCTCTTTCCACCATTGGCTCTGCCTACAGGAAAGGTGGCAGAAAAGGACGCGATAATGGCGCTTGGAGACGAGCCAATACCAGTCCAAGGAAGAAAGGAAGCCCCGCCTCTGGGAGGAGCTCTAGCTGCTCTTTAAGAGAAGGTGAGGTGTAACTGATGGCTTTGATTTTGTAGTATGCTTATGCAGCTCTGCTACAGCAACAAGCTACTGTTGATAAAAATTCTCAGAATAATCTGTGTTCTTGTATTCTTATTATATAGGATCTCTGGCCAATTCAAGCGCTCACTCAATGATAAATGTCAATCATGCAAGGTGTGTTTTTTTATGTGGGCATATGTTTGTACTACCAGCAGATGGCAGTGTTAGTCAATGATTATGTGTGTACGTTCCTGCAGACTCAGTGAAGGAGTTGCTGTGGGTCTGTCACTCTGCTCTGATGATGAGACGGATCTCATCAGAGAACTCCAGACCATGTGCTCTAGCAAATCTGAGCCAGACATAAGCAAGGTAGTAGACATTAAAGCTCACATATACCACTGTTCAAAAGCTTGGGGTTGGTAAAATTGTTTTTAAGAACTCTCTTACTGTATGCTCACAACAGTGGCATTTATTTAATCAAAAATACAGTATTTTAATATATTTTGAAATGTAGTTTATTGAATGAATTTTTAGACGTCATTACTCCAGTCTTCAGTTTCACGTGAAATTGCTGCTCAAGAAACATTTTTTGCAAATACTGTACATGCAAGACTCACATTTCTTCAAAAAATGTCAAAATATAGTTTGTTATGATCGGTATTGGTTCATTAAAAAAAAAAACAGCTTGTTCTTCTCTTAGATACTTTCTGTTCAGGCTACACAAACAGTCTGGCACAGTTTAGCACATGGCCTTGCAGTTTTTAGGAATTGATGAGCTGTGTTCATTTCCTCTTTTACCTGGTACAGATTGCTCTTTTTAAAGAGGACTTCATCATGCTTCCAGACTCGATTCCGCCCACTCCTCAGAGGAGTGATGCCGAGGTCACGCAGCCCCAAACATGCCCTGTAACAACAGAGTGCGCTGTGGATATGCCCCATCCTCCACCACAGAAGGCAAGTCTTTGATAAAACACCATGGCTCTGTTCCAAAGCCTACTGAGCCACCTACATAGATAGCTGCCTTCTAAGGCAACATCCTAACTGTCATGGAGCCTCATCAATAAACGATTTGGAATGTTTTACATATAGTGAACAAATAGAGCATAGTCAGGTTCTGGAAGTAAACATCCTGTTCATTTTCTTCATAGGGAAGAACTTATAAGCTATGAAAGACAGACCTACTGTGAACTACAAGGTTGTTAGTAAATGCTATATGCTTTTGTTGAAGCCATCAACCCACATTATTTTAACTTTTTTTTTTTTTTTTTGGATAATTTTGTTTTTATTTTTAACATTTAACAGCAGAATTTCTGGTGAAAAAGGTGTATTACCCATAATTCTGCAAAGAAATCTCCAACAATCAGAGAATCGAAACAAGCAAATTATGCCAAAAGCACTGTTTACTCTATACTAATATATATATATATATATATATATATTTATTGTTAAGTACACAGTCTTGCAGCTTTGTTGTCTTTTTGTCCAATTTTCAAACACTTTTTTGTTTCAAATCAGAGTTGTTAATGGTTCGTTTGATTTATGCCTTATATCTCTTTAATGAAGTCTTTTTAAAATCCCTATGGAAAAAATGAATAGAAAAAATACCTCAGCAAGAGGTGCAGCTAAAAAAGTGGGCGGGCACTTTTACACAATTGATACCAATGGAGTTTGACATTAGTATGTTGCAAAGCTAACAGCATGATGTTATTATAAACAAAAAATATGTAGTGCACTCAAATATTAGGTCAAATAATCTATTTTTTAGTAATTATACTTTATATATTATAATTATATAATTATAATATTTATCCACAATATTGAATGAAATATGGTTATTCATAATCAGCATTTCTCTCATCTCATCCACTATCTTGGATTTGGCTTAAAATGTTGCCTATGTAGGTCGCTTGCTAGTTTTTGTAGCATAGCACATGTGTAAGGTGCATTCTCCACTTTTTTGTTAAAAATGTTTTGTTTTCTTTTTTTTTGTATATTGTTTTTTCTTTGAAAAGATCGACAGTAGTCACACTTCTCCTCAGCGAGTGACAAGGCCCAGATCGCATCTGCCCATCCCCAGCAGCAGAGGGGCTCAGCAGGTGAACACCTCTAGCAGCAGTTCCCTTCAGAGTCACAGCAGCAGCCCTAGCAGAGCCTCCACGAGCAGCAGAGCAAGGCAGCCCCCATCCCATAACAACAGAAACAACTTCTCACAAGACGACATCTGGTTCCTGGACCCCAGCTGTAATGAAAACTACAGTAACCGTTGATAGACACCTCCCACTGCCCTCCCTTTGCCCTCAGTCTTTTATGTTGTGAAGTTTGGTTACTGGCAGCATTTTAGTATTTGTACATGTTGTCCATACTTGTTACACTATATTACATTGTGTACTTTGGGACCATAGTTTTAATATATTCAACTGTTTAAGTAAAGAACTCTGAGGAAAAAAAAGTACGATGAGCTAACAGGAGAAAGACTGCTTGAACGTTTTACAATTTGCCTTTTAGGTCAAATGTTTTGGATCAAAGTAAGAGCTGGTAGTGTTTTTGCTCTTTAGTATTTACAATCAATCATGTTTTATGTTTAAATAAGTGAAAGTTTTAAAAACTGTCGAAAATCAGGGTTTTACCAAATATGTGTAAATAAGAACTGGGAACTTAAATGTTGTATAGATTGGTGTGTGCGTGTGCGTGCGTGTGTGTGTGTGATACTGCGCTTGTACATTGGAGGACTTTTGAAGGGAAAATGAGAAGTGTATATATTGTTTGTATTATTAAATTTTGGTTCATATTTTTTCACTCGTTTCCAAATGAACTGAATGTGGCAATAAGTACCGCCATTGCGATCACAGGATATTTTGTTTTTGTCCATTAAGCCATAATTGGTATTTTCAATTACTCTCATGCGTGCTCAGTGACTGGCTTGAACTTTGACTTTGTGAAACCCAACTATGAAATCGGAAGCGGCGCGCATTAACTTTTCGTTTGTCTTCTATATTGAACATTTAGGATAAACAAGTATTATTTTAAAGTCAGTATTGTTCATACTGAAGAGATTATAGTCGACCTCTGATGTTTAAATGTATTATAGTTGTCGGATGAGGTTCAGAGAAGTTGTCCTGTTTCCTCCAAGCACAACAATTAAAAATGCACTATCCTAGACATCACCTCAGCGCTTGGCTTTTCTTTCTCCACACAGCTAATGCGAACACTGTGTTTGTTTGAAACCGAATCATTCAGCTGGAATCGTTTATCACCACCAGCTATGCTTTTGTGTCCTCTCCTCTGAAGCTTCCCACTATAACACAAGATAAGAGTGGAATGAGCTCATTCCTGGTGACCATACAGAAAAAAAACGAGAGAAGCACGGTCTTGAAAAATATATTTGTTTCACAGAAAAGTGTTTTATATATATTTACAATTTAAAATAATCATTGTTTTTGCTTGTGCCTTTCCTAATTCCATGATATGCACAAAGAAATGAGAAAATAGAGTAATTGTTTTGCCATTTACATGATTCATATGATCCCATTTTGCTGCGTTTTCAAAGGATGCCAGACTTTGGTCACGCGTTAACTTAATAAATTAAATGTTCAGAGAAAAGTAAGGGAATAATACATTTGATTTGATCAAATAAAAAAGAACGGAGATAAATCATACAAGTTACATTATACAATTTTTTAGTGTTCAATTATTCCTGGCCTCACTGCTGTCCCATTGTGAGAGGATATTGAGTACCTCTTGTGACATTAAGAAGAAATGCATATATTTTTCATAATAAATGTTCTCATGATAGGTCATCCAATATTATGTACCATTTGGAGACCATTGTAAGCTTGATTGTTTCTGTATGAATTCCAGTTTGAGACGCTCAGAGACGAGTGTCTTGGATATTGTCCTCTGCCTCCTCCTGCAGTGTCTGCGTAACAGAGCTGAGTTTGGACTGAGGGGTGCGCATGCTGGAGTTCCGGCGAGGGAAGAGTTTGAGGCGCTCCGCTGGGCTTATGGCCTGCTTTAGGTGACTGGTCTCATTCAGCAGCTTCTGAATAGAATCGTAGGTCTTCACCTGACCTTTGTCCATCATCTGCAACAGAGATCAGAGGAGTCAGGGACAAACTTTGAAAAATATATTTTTAGACATAATAAATAAATGCCAAAAGCCATTTTGTAATCAAATCAAATTTATTTCAAGCACATCAAGGTCAGCTCAGTAGAGCAGTGCAGTGAAGAGAGTGGCGTGCAGACAATGGCATTCTCAAAAAATAGTTAAAGACACAATATGCAAGATTTTTTTTATTAAAATATCCAAAAACCACTAGAACAGTGTTATATATTTTGCTGACTTGTGTACTTACATTATCCTAAATGTTCCGAAGAATGTTTAAATCCAGAGAAATAAGCAATTTTAACTAGTGACACGGACCGTGTCCATAGTGTCATTGTGTCGCCTGCCAATGACGTCATAACCCCTCGATTTTTTTGTAGAAAACACCAAAGACACTTTAATATGTTGTGCGTTTTATTAGACCGGTGACAACCGCACAGAGTAGCATTATAACAGAACTTTCAAATGTATCTAGTGTGATAAAACTGCTGCTTTTTTTCCCACATACGCATGACCAGAAGCAGTCGACTGTGGCATAATAAAAGCTCCTCTGTTTTCGAGCCATGTGTCGTGCTCGTTCAGCGGCCTTGTTTCGCTTCTACAGCTTTCAGTCTCACCCTGCTTCATTCTACTAGTTAATAAATCATTAGCTCATCCATGAACATGATTTCTGCCCGAGTCCCATCGGATTGCATCGGCTGTGGGGATGAAGACGACAACTCCCATGATTCCACACTCAGTCACAGCGTCATCAAACTACGCCATTGTCTCTTTGTTTATTTTGAATACGCTCCCTCCAGTGGCGAAAATTACATATTATGCCTTTAAGTTAAAAAGTCTTAAATTTAGTTGTATCAAATTTAAGGTCATAAAAAGTCTTAAATGGTACAAGGAAGTCTTAATTTTGATTTCAGGAGGGCTTAAATTTTGGGACGGAAAAACAAGAATTGCGATATGACTTTAATGTAATGATTAAACTTCAAAAGGCTATGATTACATTGAATAAATACAAGCGCTGCACGTTTGAAAGTCCGGTGCTGTGCTGCTTTGTGTACTGCCGTTACCGGGGAAACCGCTATATTTCAGCCATTTTAAAAGCGTCACCTGCTGACAGAGAATGAATTTGCATTTTCAATAAGCCCTTCTGCTAGTTTTGTTCAGACCAATGTGAAAATCATCCCGTTTATCATCCCGCAGCAAACATGCAGAGTTGTAAATGTGAACTGGTGGATCGACAAGAAGATAATGCATTATAAAAATGTAAATAATAAAGACAGTAAAATATATTTGTTATTTAATATAATAATTGATAATTATTTAAAATAATATAATAATTGATACTTTTGAGTCCATTTTCTTTAAAAAATAGTTTAAATGCTGAAATATGAAGTTGATCATTTTATAAAACTTTCTGTTTTTGTGAAAACCTGTATCTGAACTGTAAATCATGCTTTTACAGGCATTTTATTTTTATTTGTGCAAATCTTAAATTTGAGCTTAAATATCCTGTAAATACCCTGGTCTGGCAAAAACCATCAATTCATGTTTTAGGTATATAAATATCCGGACCTCGGCTTTTGGGAGGGTTCATTACTAGACCTCAAACTATTTTAGTTGAAGACCCCTGCTTTAGTGTCACATTCAGAAATCATTCTAACACACTGATTTAACACACTCGAAAACATTTCTTTTTATTATCAATACTGAAAACAGTTGTGCTGCTTAGTATATTTGTGTAAACCATGATACTTTGTTATCAGGATTCTGTGATGAATATAAAAGTTCAAAAGAACAGCATTTAATGGAATTAGAAATATTTTGTAACAATTTTCTGTGTTTACTGTCAATTTTGATCAATTTAATACATCCTTGCTGAATGAAAGTATTAATTGTATTTATTTTGTACATCGTACTCACCTCAAACTTTTAAACGGTTGTGTATGTTTGCCTTTTTTGAATACCACACATAAATTGTCCCTACTATCTAACAGAAATTACTGAAATATACAAATGCTCACTCAATATTTTTGCTTTTGTCTGGTGCAACTAGTGATCCTTACAGCTGTTAAATATTTTTTTGTCTCCAATACAAATAACAGTAAAAATGTGAACAATATTTATGATATTTAAAGCAATAGTTCTCCCAAAAATGATAATTCTGTCATTAATTACTCACCCTCATGTCACTGCAAACCCGTAAGACCTTCGTTCATCTTCAGAACACAAATTAAGATATTTTTCATAAAATCCGACCCTTTCTGACCCTGCATAGACAGCAACACATCTACCACATTTAAGGCCCAGAAACGTAGTAAGGACATTGTTAAAATAGTCCATTTATGAAGCTCCAAGAATACATTTTATGCACAAAGATAACGACTTTATTCAACAATTTATTTTCTTTCATGTCAGTCTTCATCACGCATTCACAAGAGTACCACAACGCATGTGTTGCTGTCTATATAGGGTCAGAAAGCTCTCGGATTTCATCAAAAATATCTTAAAAAATATGTTTTCTGAAGATGAAGGTCTTACGGGTTTGGAACAACATGAGAGTGAGTAATTAATGACAGAATTTTAATTTTTGAGTGAACTAATCCCTTTAAGTTGGTGTTGATGGAAGAGAGGTAGTGCAAGAGCCTTACCAAGAAAGAGTGGCACTCGAGCAGCGGTTCTACTTTGTGTTCAGACAGTAATATAGTGCATGTGGAGAAAGACTGTCGTAATGTCTTCTTTAACACCTTTATTGTTCTGAAACCAAAGACAAACCACAGCCACCATTATTTACTATGATGTACATTCATTGTACTTGTGCTTAACAGCCAGTGGTGTTGGGACTCACATTGGATCGAGGTGAGCACTAGGCTCATCCAGGAGGAGGATGCGGGCTCCGCTGAGGATGGAGCGAGCCAGACATATGAGCTGTTTGTGGCCGTTACTCAGTACATAACCTCCATATTCCAGCTGGAAGTCCAGTTTATCTGGAAACTGCTCAATCACTGTCTTGAGACCGACCTTCACACATGAACACAGACATAACTGTAAATCAAGCAAATACTTTCAGCAAATTGTCTATGCATTTTACAAGAGATGAACAGGACATACATGCAATTCACTAGATGATTCATAAGGATTGCTATGTTGATCATTCATAATAGTCATATTGTATGGTCATTTTTATATTACTACTAGAATTCACAGTATATTTTAGACCTAATATTCTGCCTTGATTTGATGATTTCAAAAATAAAAATGACTCATTTTTGATGACTCAAAAATAAAAATTATATAGAATATAAATACTGTTGTCATAAAAAAAATGACACCTAAATTATAACTTAAGAACAAGAGAACAAGAAGAAGTGTGTTATTTCTGTGCCCGACATGACCGCATTTGGAGGGTAAGCATATAATTGTTCATAATGGATAACCAGATGACCTCATGTTTTGCTTTAGAAAAGGTCACTTATTTGATGAACAACAAATAGGAAACCTCACACACCCAAAAAAATTGGTAGGTGCATAAGATAACTAATAACTAAGAAAAATAATTCCACACATACCGTAGCTTGCAAAAACCTAATATTGTTAATGCAACATTTCAGTCATCCGACCTTCATTTCAAAAACTTTTTTAAATGACTGACAAAGATTGGATGACCGAAATGTTGCACTTAATATAATCACATCCTTGAGGGTGATTCTGTTATAAAATTGTTAGGAATATAAAGTGTATAACTAGCTAAGAAAGGTAATATTTAAGTTGTATTTGGAGTTTATTGTAACTGTTTTTAGTTTTTATTTATACTTTTATTTGATTTTTTAATGATTACTTTTGTTATTACTTTTATTTATTAATAATTAATGTTATTTATTTTTATGTTTATTATTTTACTTTATTTTATTGTGATTTGACTATTAAAAAATTAGCTATCTTTACCCTTAACTGCTTAGTGGCAAATAAAATGTTGCCATAGTCTCAGCAGCAGAGACAATTCTTTTCCAGTTTCTTTGAATTGCTCTAGAAAAAAGGGTCATCAAACCACTCGACCTCACAGTCATTGATCATTTGCTCTGGAGACACCCACCTCCTCCGTGACCCGCCACAGCTCCTCATCACTATGGCAACTGTAAGGGTCTAGGTTCATGCGGAATGGTCCCGTAAAGATGAAGACTTTCTGTGGTGGTGTGGAAGGAGATATTTACAAAAATATATAATGAGATGTTATGAAGAGAGAGGATGAAAGCTGTTCCCAGAGCCGCTGTTACCTGAGGCACCACACCAAAGGCTTTCCTCCACTTCTGAAGCGATATTTTGTTCCAGTTGACCCCGTCGATGGAGATATCACCATCTGTGTAAACCATCTTCAAGAGAGCATTGAACAGAGAACTCTTCCCAGAACCTGTTCGGCCCAAGATCCCCACCTGAAAAAAGATCACATGATCAAATTTCACAATAAAACAAAACCTGTTAACAGATTTACATGCTATAGAAGTACATCTTCAGCAATACATGTAACATATTCTGTTAGAAGCTTGGACTAGAAGCCCTTCTCCACATAGATTTCTCATAACATACATCACAGAACTCACAGAAATGAGTGTGAAACTCACTTAGCTAATTTTAGCTCCTTTAGCTAATCTGCTATCTGCTGCACCTACTGTACGTTGTTCTACAAAGGCAAAATTCAGTAATTTTGTCAAACTGAATTATGACCAAAATCAAGTTCTGTGACTTGGCTCAATTATGCTCAGATTTAGAAAAAGATATATGAAAATTTATATCAAAATCAATTGATAGTGTTGTTGTAGTTACTGCATTTCGCCTTTGTAGGGCAGTACAACCTAAAATCCACAAATTAAAGCTTTGGGATAGAAAATATCATCTAAACTTGGAAATAAAGTTTTAAGATTTTGGAAAATATAAAATGAATAAGAAATATTTCCAATTCTAGATTCTTTATTTACATTTCTAGGCCACTAATCAAATAAGCAAAATTGTCCCACTGAACTTCAAAACTCTTTTACACAAAAGGTCAAACGTGATACTGAGAATACAATTTGTAATAAAAAAAATTAATCAAATTAAAGAGGTCATGAACTGAGAACTCAAAATTCCCTTGATCTTTTGACATATAAGAGGTCATTGTGCTATTAAAACATTCTGTAAATTTAAGAGCTCAAAACTTTCTTGTTAGTCTAAAAACAGCAAAAGGTCAGTCTGCAAAAACGACAGCTTGTGAAATGTGCCACTTTATGACATAATAATGTGGCTAAACCCGCCTCTGCAGACAATGATCAATGCCTGCTTCTACATCACTGCCTGTTTAGCCCTGCTCACCGATTCACGCACGTAGTAGGTAAATGACAAGAGCGGCAAACGCAGGTCTATGCAGAAAACAAATGATAAACTCTATTTGATTAACTTTATTTTTAATGAAGTTCCAGACCGCGTCAGTAACTTGGTCCTTTGTTCACTTAATTTTACCACGGATTCATTTACAAACAAGGCACAATTCAATGCAGGACTTTCAGAAAGATTCAAACTAAAAGATGATGTGAGTGACTGTTTACATTATGTGATCACTATCGCTCTGTCAGTTATTACAGATTGTTTGATATGTACTGAGTATTTTTGCGTTTTTAACCTAAAACACAGCTGCATCCATCCGAAAAGGGTCTGGCTGCAGACTTGCGCTTGCATTCTCAGACTTGCATTCTCAGACTTGCACTCTCAGACACTTGCGCTTCCGCTAGCGACGTCACTTGCAGTCTTTTTTATTTTTTATTTTGTTCTATTTATTGATTACTCTTTGTTTGAATCTCTCAACATTTTACAACAGTAGCCAGGTGGTGAAGACAAGAAAAAAGAAACTAACTTACAATGTCACTTTCAATCGCCACTTGCACTCTCCGATACCTGCGACGTCACTTGCAATCGACACAAATCGTGCGTGTTACCAGTGGAGACAAGACGCTGCGGTGGTGATTAAACGATTAAAACTCATTTTATACTATAACGTACAGGGTCCTGCAAGAAAAAGACAAGACCCGCAAATCCATGGCTACAGAAAAGCAGAATATGAACGCAATGCACAAAGTCTCTCGTTAAGCATTTTCCTCCTGTAGAAAAACATAAACACTTAATATGGCTTAATGTATTAAGATACATTAAGTGCAATTAAAAGATCAAATTCGATATATAGTTATTATTTAATGTACTACAAGGCAAGCAGATGAACACAATGCGCAAACTTTCACTTATCCTCCCATACAGCAAAACGCTTAATGTGGCATAATAACGGATGATAATACGGATATGTCTTGTTGTTGACTCAAAGTATATACAGAACAGCAAATATGTGATTTTAAAAGGATCAACTCCGTACAGGCAAGCAGATGAGCCCAAAATGCAATGCATTAAATTGCACGATAAACATTTTCCTCACATAGAAAATCATTATAAATAAAACACGTAATGTAGCTTAATGGACAAAGACAATGATATAAAAGAGCTGTAGACAGTTTATTCTACATGGAAAAACGCTTAACGCGAAACTTTGCGTGTTGCGTTTATTCTGGGCTCACCTGCTTGCTTGTATATTAGTTATGTAGGCTATATTTTAATAATGAAGAGCATTGAGATTGGTCTTTATCTTAGTCCATTATGCCACATTATGCCACGTTTTGCAGTGTGGGAGGAAAATACTATGTACATATTCATTATATTAATTAACTGTATATTGAATTTGATATTTTAATAGCATCTTAATACATTAAGCCATGTTAAGTGTTTATGTTTTTCTACAGGAGGAAAACGCTTAACAAGAGACTACAAAATTAGTTTTAATCGTTTAATCACCACCAAAGCGTCTTGTCTCCATTGGCAACAGGCACGATTTGTGTCGATTGCAAGTGACGTCGCAGGTATCGGAGAGTGCAAGTGGCGATTGAAAGTGACATTGTAAGTTAGTTTCTTTCTTCTTGTCTTCACCACCTGGCTACTGTTGTAAAATGTTGAGAGACTCAAACAAAAAGAATAAATAGAACAAAATAAAAAAATAAAGACTGCAAGTGACGTCGCTAGTGGAAGTGCAAGTGTCTGAGAGTGCAAGTCTGAAAATGTAAGTCTGAGAGTGCAAGCGCAAGTCTGCAGCCAGACCCTTTTGGTCCATCTAGGAAGGACGTAGGCTGTCAAACATACACAACTGTTAGCCAATCATAGCAGTGGGCATTTACTTTCGAGTCTACGATCTGCCACGCCTATTCAAACAGAGCATTCCGATGAGGGGGGTCAAAACAAGGACAGAAAATAACCTATTACTTCTAAATTATGTTGTGTAACATTATAAGTGGACCTCAGAGAATAGTACAAAAAAACAAAGGCAGTTCACGACCCTTTAAGCATTTTAACTAACAGCATTTGACTTTTAGACCCCACTGTTTAAAAACCTAGCAGAATTCAAGCTATAGCCCATTGTAATGTCATGCTGTGACACTTTTAAAAAACACTTTTAAAAAAATGCACAATTTGATGAAAGGTTTGCATGTTAGCATTTATTTTTCTGAAACTATTTAATGTTTGCATTTTAAGGAGCACTTTAAGTCTGGGAGTTGCTTGTACATACCCTCTGTCTGCCCTCCACAGTGAAGGAGAGGTTCTTGAGGACAGCGTGACCCCCTTCTGTGTATTTGACTGTTAAATTCTGCACATCTATCTGACCACGGTTGGGCCAGCTTGAGTCGGCCTGTGCATTGACGTTCTCAATAATCAGATCCGAGGATTTGCTTTTGTCCGGTTTGGGTGTCTCAGACGGCAGGTCGATGAACTTAAAAACCCGGTCAACAGAACGCATCTGGAGGAAGAAGGATTAGAAGAGATATGATGTAATCAGGTCCACTGAGGTCCAAGCTGCATGTGGTTTGTTTAGCCTTTAAATGATGCTTAGCCTCTGTGTTTGCGTGTGCAAATACAAATGCGCACACAGTTACACCATGTGGCAAAAATAAAGCGGCACTACTGTATAAATGCGTATCAGTGTGATTGTGACTATTCTCCTGATAGGGTCAAACAAAACGTTCTGCACCTTGATAAGCTCTGTTAGTGTTGCTCACTTACTCAGACAATATTTTTAACAGCATTACAGAACAGGACAATTTCTGCAGTTTAGAACAACTGAAAAACATGCCATTTTCAGGGAGGAAAACTAAAAAGGCACATACCATTCCATCTACCGCAATGCTGGTGGCAACACACCACTGGAAGGTGCCTAGAATGAGCATTGCAAGGCATATGACGATACCAATCTCACCCGGTTTATCCTCTGTGAAATAACGTACACACATTCACTTGCACCAATAAGCAAGTATAAACATCAAGCACAAGGTTGCTCACAGTGACCTCACTTCTACACTTCAAAGGCATTTTCCAAGCACTGCTCGCAATTACCTCTTAATAAAACCAATTGTCTGTAAAACCCACTAAATCAAGCATTCATTGACTTTTTTGACCCACAGAGAACCATCAAATAAACAGTGGCATCCGCTCACTCGACATGCTCTACTGTTCACTTGGTTCACTCTTGCCTAGATACAGATGGAGATGCGCTCTTACGGTTGGTTCCTACCGCAATCCAGGCGGTCAGTGTGAAAAAGAACACAAAGATGATGTCGGAGCGGAAGAGGAACCATCGCAGGGTCGACAGGTAAAGGAACCAGGTGGCCGTGTGGGTGTTGAGGGTCTTGTGGAACAGGTTCTCGAAGTAGGCCTGCCGCTCAAAGGCCCTGATGGTCCACAAACCCTTCAGCGAGATGATGAGGTGGGAGAAAATGGGGCTACGAGCTGAAGAATAAAAGATGACAACAGTGTATATTCAATTTTAAGTCCTCTGAAAAAATACGATAGCTTTGTGTGACAAACAATTCAAAAGAGTCGTTCAGTGCATTCCTCCATGTAGTGCCAAAATCAAACTACATTTTGGTCAATGGGCCACTTTTAGGATGATTTTTTTTTTTGTAATTTTGGAGCTTGACACCACCCATCTCTATATAAATTAATAATTTATGATTATGTTAATTGTTAATATGTTATTCAGCAAGGACACATTAAACAGATCAAAAGTGACAGTAAAGGCATTTACAGTATAATGCTACAAAACAATTCTATTCCAAATAAATGTTTGAATATTTGAATCGTTTGAACAACGTTTGAACGTTCTATTCATCAAAGAATTCTGGGGGAAAAAATTTATCAGTTTCCACAAAAATATTAAGCAACTGTTTTCAAAATTGATAATAATACAAATGTTTCTTGAGAGGCAAATCAGCATTTTAGAAAGATTTATGAAGGATCATGTGACGCTGAAGACAAGAGTAATTTCTGCTGAAAATTCAGCTTTGCATCACAGGAATACATTTTAGAATTTATTACAAAAGAAAATTTATTATTTTTCACAAAATAATATTTTTACGGCAATTTTAATCAAATTAAGGCAAGCTGCCTGAGCATAAGAGAATGTTTTCAAAACATTTTAAAAATGTTTTAACTTTCAAACAGTAATGAGTATGAAATTGAACTGACCACAGAAATTCAACATAAGTAATGCATTCTGGGAAATTATGTTTGTGTGTGTGTGAATATATATATGGTCACCTACTACTTTTAACTGTCAATATCGAGCGTTTGTATTTTGCCATCATCTGTGCCACACATTTCCAACAGCAGAAGGGATCAGAAAGAGGAAGGAATAAATAAAAGTCCTGCGACTCCTGCCCTCTGTCCTTTGGCCTTCAGGTGACCTCATAAACAAAATGAACTAATCCACAAGTTCAGCTACCAGTGATATTAAATCATCACATTTTTTTCATTCAACACTGTTTTCCTTGCAACATTCCTTTCCCTTTCTATAGAAAACACAATGCCTTTAGCGTCTCTTGTTTGAAAAACAATAGGATTGCGCAGTTTTCTGGGATCCCCGCCATGAAGCTTGTTGCCCATCAGTTGTGGACGATGAGTGAATGATATCAGGATAGCAGCAGAGGAAATCCCTGGTTGGGTTTTTTTGCTATCCCAGTATTACAAAGTGCGGAAAGCCCTAGTTGCTTTCTCGGTGGCCCTGGACAGGCTAACAGTAGGAAGAGTGTCGACAACTGAAGCTAACATGAGTTTTCTTCCTGTCTGAGTTACAGAGAGACCAACAGAACTGGGTCTGCCTTATTCAGAGATGTAATAGACCATATATGATTGGTCGAGAGACAAAGCTCTGACCTCCCGCCCATGCCACTTCCTCTGAGATATCCTTTTCTCTTTCTGGTTGACTCATCCATCCTTTGCTCCTCCCCTGTTTTTGGACCTAGCACTGACCTCCCATCAGTGCCTT
Organism: Sinocyclocheilus grahami; assembly: GCF_001515645.1. Classification (NCBI taxonomy): domain Eukaryota; kingdom Metazoa; phylum Chordata; class Actinopteri; order Cypriniformes; family Cyprinidae; genus Sinocyclocheilus; species Sinocyclocheilus grahami. The sequence goes on from NW_015505404.1 coordinate 1,248,947, forward strand.
GTCTAACTGGCCTTTTCGTCCCTGGCAGCAAGCCACACACCAACACGCCGAGTGCGTCAGGAATGCCTTTGCCAACTGCAAAGACGTATCTAACAACTGCATGCAAAGAATGCACACATTGCCCGGCCTTACCTTCTGTCTCCAGCTGTTTAAGCTGTTGACCCGTTCGGAGAAAGTACTTCCTCATCACAATGAAAATAATAACCAGGGGAGTTGCTGCGAGAAATATGTACGGCCGTACGATGGACACCACAAGAATACATCCAACCACCACCACAGTCAACTGTTAGGAAAAAAATCAAAGTTTAGACTCTGTTCTGCTTTTATTTCATTTATGACTTTTTTAACATTACAAAAGAATTTCATTTCAAATAAATGCTGTTATTTTGAACTTTCTACTCCTCAAAAATTTTGGCACAAATATTTCTTGGGCACCAAATCAGCATATTGGAATTATTTTTGAAGGATCATGTTACAATGAAAACTAGAGTGATGCCTGCTGAAAATTCAGCTTTACCATCACATGAATAAATTACTTTTTATTATATATTTAAATCATATAATAAAATAAAATAATATATTAAATTGGTTTTTAAATGATTAATTATTTAAAAAGTGCAATAATATTGCACAATATGACAGTTTTTACTGTATTTTTGATAAAAAAAAAATGAAGAAATGCAAAAACATTTTTTTTATTTAAACACTGCCAAGGAAGCTTCATATTTGTCTAAACTTTTTCCATACTACAGGACGGTGTGGGCAATATTGGCCCAAAAAGCATATACGTATGTGTGTGTGCGAAATCACTATACACTCTTAAAAATAAAGGTGCTTCACGATGCCATAGAAGAACCTTTTTGTCTAAATGGTTCCATAAAGAACCTTTAACATCTGAAGAACCTTTCTGTTTCACAAAAGCTTCTTTGTGGCGAAAGAAGGTTCTTCAGATTATAAAAAGGTAAGAAAGAGATGGTTCTTTAAAGAACCTTTGACTGAATGGTTCTTTGTGGAACCAAAAATGGTTCTTCTATGGCATCGCTTGAAGAAGCTTTTGAAGCACCTTTATTTTTAAGGGTGTAGGAAATCATCTTAGTCCATCTGACACACTATTTTGAACATATTATGATTTGGGACACAGTAATCTAGTATGCTGTATAGTACTGATGTATGAATTCATCAGAGTTGAAACTGAACTCTGTAGAATGTAAGGTCTCAAGATGCAAAAGTGAGTAACGCTGCACTAAATCGAAATTCATCTACCCTTATTCAAGGCTTGTGACAATAAAAGTTTATCAAAGGAGGCTCAAACCTGGACAAAGTCAAACATGAGGAGAGGAAGCATGTCATCTATGGTGGCCATGTCTTTGGTGAACCTATTCATGATTCGGCCTGCAAAAATTATATAGCGATACAAATGGTATTAAAGTCAGAAACAGGACCTGTGGAAATAAGGTTTACTACTACTTATTTCAGCTTTTGATAACACTGACCTGTCTTCATGGTATTGAGCACAGACATGGGTGCACTGAGAACAGCATGCAGCATCTTCTGGTGCAGTTTCTTGGAGATTGTGATCATAGTGTGCACAAACGGAAGACCCCGAAAAAATCCCATCGCGAGGAGGCTCTCTGACGTGGCCACATAGATGTAGAGAATGTAATAGCTGCTTGTCTGGGTCACAATGATGGCATAGTTTTTTCCAGGTGAAGACATATTGGAGTTCTTTGTCATATTTGGCTCAACTCGTTGCTGCTCTTCTTTCCAAAGTTCACTACAACAAAAAAGTGAAAATGCAGTCTTTTGTGGATTGATTAAAATAAATTCCAGACTATTACTGAAGAATGCTTGACAAAGAAATAGTTTAGTTCAGCCTAGAAGAGATCACTGGAAAATGAGGTAAGAAAAAACACTTACTCCGTTATCAGAAAAATCCCTGCTACAGATCCTGCAACCTAAAAACACAAAAGAAAGAATTAAGGTTAGTAAATCTAGATGTACACTGTTCAAAAGTTTGGGGTCTGTAAGATTTTTTTATGTTTTTGAAAGAAGTCTCTAATGCTCACCAATTCTGCATTTATTTAATCAAAAAATACAGTAAAAACAGTAATATTGTGAAATATTATTACAATTTAAATGAATTGTTTTTTATTGTAATATATTGTAACATTTATTTTATATCTGTGATGGCAAAGCTGAATTTTTTTTCAGGATTCTTTGATGAATAGAAAGTTCAAATAAACAGATTTAATTTGAAATAGAAATCTATTGTAACCATGTAAAACACTTTACTGACGCTTTTGATCAATTGAATGCATCTTTGCTAAATAAAATGAATTTCTTAAAAAAATCTTAATAATCTCAAACTATTCATTTGTAATGCAGAACATGTCAGTATACAGTTTATGAATACATTCACAAAATATTAAGATTACCTCAATTGCAGCAATAAGGAAGATGAAGATCAGAACATACAGAAGGCTTTTATTATTTGACACATATCTGACATATGTGTTCCACTTTGTTGTTTCAAATACCTCCTCTTTTTCATCTATTTCATCAACTAAGTATGCCTGCAAAGAGAAGCAAAGCAGATGAAGTTAAAGGGATAGTCCACCCAAAAAATTAAAATTACCCCATGATTTACTTATCCTCAAACCATCCTTGGTGTACATGATTTTCTTCTTTCAGGTAAATACAATCAGAGTTATATTAAACATGTCCTGAATGGGGTATGATATTTTGAAGCCTGAAAAAGTGCATCCATCCATCATAAAAAGTGCTCCACACGGCTCCGGGGGGTTAATACAGGCCTTCTGAAGTGAAGTAATGCGTAATCTCGAGCTTCCGCTAGCTGTCATTGCGCTCTAGCGGATGACATAGGACGTATGCGTAGCATAATCTCGCGGACAAACGCAGAAGCACAGAGAAGAGAGCAATACAAAACACTGGCCACGAATTAGAAGTACAAAAAGAGGATTTTGACATAGGACGTATGCGTAGCATAATCTCGCGGACAAACGCAGAAGCACAAAGAGAGCAATACAAAACACTGGCCACGAATTAGAAGTACAAAAAGAGGATTGGTAAAGAAAAATTATGGAGGATTTCGATATAAGCCAAGAGGAGACTGGTTTTCCTTTGCTGTAAACAAAACGTAGTTCTCGCAAGACTAGCATATTCTCACTGGAGTTTACGCTATGCCTACATCCTACGTCAGCCACTGGAACGCCACTCTCTCGAGAACATGCATACGACAGTTAGCGGAAGCTAGAGATTATGGTTTGTAAAGTTTTAAATATGGAAATTTTTCTTACACAAATGCATCGCTTCACTTCAGAAGGCCTTTATTAACCCTCCGGAGCCGTGTGGAGCACTTTTTATGATGGATGGATGCACTTTATCAAAATCTCGACCCCATTCACTACCATTATAAAGCTTGGAAGAGCCAGGACATTTTTAATATATCTCCAACTGTATTCGTCTGAAAGAGGAAAGTCATATACATATAGGATGGCTTGAGGGTGAGTAAATCATTGGGTGATTTTCATTTTTGGGTGAACTTTAAAGCCTAGTATGTAAAGTAATATGTTGCAGAGAGTGCAAGAATTTTCCACACCTCAATGTTCTCTTCCTCTAGGACCCCGGTGATGTCATACGTGCTGTCTGACAGGCGGCGAGTATAGATGTCCAGCTCAGATGCCAGTTCGCTCTGAGGCACGACGGACAGCCGTCTGCGGAAAGATGACTGAAGGTGGTCACGACGGCCCTGGCCTTGTGCATTGGTCATGAAAGCTAACACCGACTGCCTCCTCTGACCAGCCATATGCACTCCGTGGTTATGATACACGTCGCTTCCCATAAAAGACTCATCCACTAGCTCGTTCTCTGGTACCAGGGAGAACTTACGGTTAGGTAATGTCCTCCGAACCTCTTCTTCGGGTATCTGAATGAAGGACGCCTTACGAGCTGCTCCGAGAGTGTTGACGATAACTGAAGATCTTCTTTCATCTATGTACACGGGCATGGATGGGGCCACCTGGCGAAAAGCTGAGCGTTCAGGTCGCATGCCTGCGCTCTCATCCACCGAGACACGGTGGAGAGTCTCTGTGAGGATGGAGCAGCGGCGCTCTGCACTGACATTGTCATAGGCCTCCAAACCCAAAAGCAAAGAGCTGAAATCAGGCCGTTCTGACTGAAGCTCTGAAAAGGTGCCGTAGAAAAAGCTTTCACCGTTGTGGAGCAGTAGGATCTTATCAGCCCGCTTTAAATGCTCAATCTTATTTGTCACCAAGATGCGTGTCTTAGAGGCCATCAGCTTACACAGACATCTGGGTAAATACATAAAAATGAAGTTATACAGCAATATTTCTGACATTTAAGCTAAATTAACTTCAGTATTGTCATCTCTTTTCAATTTAGTCCCATGTATTAGTAAGAAGCTACAATTCATTTGCTATTTGTGTACAGAGCATAACAGTGCCTGCCCACTTTTGGTTCTGGAAGTATTTTTGGTATTTAGAAGAAGCCTTAGTTTAAGAATTATAAGCCATTAACCAAACAGACAGTAGCAACTGGTAAATCACAACATTACAAACTTTGATTTGAAGCAAAAAAAGTATTTGAAAATCGGACAAAAAGGTACTTAATGAGGGAAAGAATTACAATCCCATGAAGCACTGTGAATGGCACAATCTAAATAAAAATTATTGATAAACATAAAACTATTGATTAAAAGATGTTGAGGTAGCACTTTAGTATAGGGACCCATTCTCTCTATTAACTAGTTGTTTATTAACATGCCTATTATTATCATATTGGCTGTTTATTAGTACTTATAAAGCACATATTCTGCATGACCATATCCTACATCCCTTATCCTACCCAATACCTAAACTTAACAACTACCTTACTAACTATTAATAAGCAGCAAATTTATTTTTAGTTTATTAAGGCAAAGGTCGTAGTTAATGGCGAGAATTGGACCTTAAAATAAAGTGTGACCGGTTGAAAATGCATACAGAAACAATATAGTATATACATACTATATGCAGATTATATTACACATATGTAGATATGTATATATATATATATATATATATATATATATATATATTAAGTCATTGGAGTGTTTCATGGGATTGGATGGGCAGTAAAGAGTTCTTCTAGTACAATTTGCTTGTTTCAATTCTCTGATCGGTGGAGATTATTTGCAGAATCATAGGTAATGTACTATGTTAATGTTAATCGTGATTATTTAAAAAATAAGTTGAAAAATGTGGGGTTGGTGCCTTCAACAAATGCATAAACCATCGATCAACAACCTTAAAGGTTTATAATTTTTTTATTGCAAATTATCAATGGGATTTTCTTTTTCAATAGGATTTTTAGACAAAACCAACTGTTGCACTCTATTAACTTTAGATGGAAAAGGTGTTTCTACAACATCTAAAAAGATTGGGGGGGGGGGGGGGGGGGGTTGTGGGTTTAAAATGGAACAGGGAGATTGCATGATCAAAGAGAGAAGAGGGGGGGGGGGGGGGGGGGGGGTTTATACACTTAGTAGAAAATTAATTTTTTATTACTTTTGGACAGACAGAAATTTTGATTCCAAGTGTACAGCATCAGAAAATAAGACAACAAACAATCTAAGAATTAATGAAAGTCAAAATGCTACATGATATAAATGAGGTAGTTCATTATTTTGTTAAATTAATCCATATATATACTTGTCAAATATTTCTTTTTCTGTTGCAATATCCAGGTGAGTAAATGGTGCGTCAAGCAGGTAAACATCAGCATCTCTGTAAATAGCCCTGTGCAGAAAAAAAATTATATTACTTAACATTTTGAGATTTTTTTATTTTTAACTAGTGACAATCTTACCATTTATATACAAAATAAGGTAAACGTAGTTTATTCAATAAAGTTATTTAATAAACTTAAATTAAATAACTTAGTTATTTAATAGTTATAATAGTTATTTAATAAACTATTTTAAGGAATATTTTAGAGTGGTATACTCTGCACACCATAATAAGACATACTAACAATATAAACTTTGCTGGAAAAAATAAATGATGTCACAACAGCGCTGACACAGGGAAGCTTTCGTACAAACAAACAATAAAAGCTTCTCAAAGTCTCATTTTATTTATGGCTACAAGATTGTATTGAATTGTAAGATTTAATATTGCGTTTATGGCCATGTAAATCCAACAGAGATCCAAGAACAAACTTCCTGATGTGATGTAACAATGTGTTTTGACAGTCATTAAAAAGCCATACGTATATGATTTACTTTCTTCCTTAAATTTCTGTGGGAAAGACTAGACATGGGGCAAGTGAGGACTCCAGCGTGGCTTAAACTACAGGTGCTGGTGTACATCTGAGGAGTTGAGAGATGTTCCAGTGTAGGTGAGGAAATGTGTGACATACCTGGCTAGAGCTACACGTGCCTTCTGACCCCCACTCAAGTTTAAACCCCCCTCTGCCATAAACGTCTTATCCTTCTCAGGAAGAGCAGCCAGATCCTATAAAAAAAATCAACAATATCATCCTATAGAGCAAAGGAAAGTAAGACATTACACAACAAAGAGAGTAAGAAGATTTAGGGAAAGCCAACCACCACATGCTTTTACAAAACTCTGAAGTACACTGTGACACATACAAGACAACACACATTTACAGCAGAAGTTGGTAGTTATTTGGTAAACTATGTGTGTTTGGTGCTTAAAACCTTTTTGACATAATTTAATGGAAACACTCATGCTTAAAAAAAGAATTAAGCCACCCTAAGATGGTTTGCTGGTCTTAAGGTTTAAGGTATTCTTCAGCTAGTTTTATCGGTTGGCTAGCCTGGCTAGCTGACAAGTTCCCAAAACCCCTCTAAAACCAGCAGACCAAACTGATTACATTAGGTTGGTTTAAGCTTTTTTTCTTCTTAACAGGGACCACATACCACTTAAGATGAATAGTTCTCTTGTAGGAAGTACTTACCTCGTCATCAACTCTGTTTGTCCGTTGAAGGAGCATTAAAAATAGTAATTAAATGAAGTGATGCAGTGAGGAAGATTTTAAAACCCTACACAAACAAATCAGTAGAGCCCTACATGTCTTTAAGATGGAAATGCCAGGGTTTACTGCCCAGACACAACATAAATGAATACTGAAATGCTAATATATCAGTGCCACAAAGATAACAACAAAAGCCCACTAAACTTGGCTGTTTCCACTTTACATTTTACACTCCACAAATCCATTTATTAGATCCTGCTAATCTCGCTGAGGGCTTGTTTCTAACTCATAATTCAGAAGATTAAGTATGCTGGGAAAACGTAAGTGTCTGCATCTTGATCTATCAGCATACACTGAATAAAGACTCATTATGTACAGAAAATAACAATACTTTGTAGCTTCTAGTTAGCACATAACTGGCTAACTTCTCATACTCTGTTGTTATGGCCTAGCCTACCATTGTGATCACAATAGCCACCTCACACTGCTCCATAATATCTTCTGTTGTTAGCGTCTGGATGTTTCGTAACAAACAGTCATAAATTGTGCTTGTAATCACCATTTACTGTGAAAAAATGCTTTGTTTGAGAGGAAACACGTTTACTTTTCTCCGTATGGGAAACATGGGAACTGAGACAGACTGTAAATGTCCCAGGTTCACCATTCATATATATATATATATATATATATATATATATATATATATATATATATATATATATATATATATATATATATTATAAATTATATAATATTATATTGCAGTAATATATCAAATGTGCTTTTACCTATATAAATAATATACTTTTTACACAGCAAAAAACATTTTTATAACAAAATCAGTATTAAGAAAATAATTTAAATATATTAATCAAATATATATAGCTATTATTTTATATTACAGTAATATATAAAATGTGCTTTTCCTTATGGAAAATATATAATTTTTACACAGTAAAAACATCATTAAAAAAATCTGTAAAAACACATTAAAATATATATTTTGTGTGACTTATTTTGAGAAAATACATAATTTGAATAAGATTTCTTTTTCTTGCCTAATTAGCTTTTTTTTCTTGTTTCCAGCCTAAACTAGTTATGCTTAACGCAAGAAAGAAAAAAGGAAAATTGCAAATGTGGTGAAAAATATAATGAAAAAAATTATTCACTACATATTCTGTGAAAATGTGGAATCTTTATCTTTGTGAATATAATTTAAGTTTTTGCAGTGTTTGCAAAGCCTCACAATATGATTTTCACTAGACAAATCTCATCCACTAGCACAGATAAATCTCACACATCAGTCTAATGCCTGGATATGAATGTGTTCTCAGCAGATCTGCTGACCGTCCTTTCATGTAAGACTCAATTAAACAAGGGGCCTGTGACTCAACACTTTGGCTGCTGATAGTTGCACATGATTGGCTGATTTGGTATCAAGAGATTGAGGGTGAGGGGAGAAAACCATGAGCAGAGTAATATGACACAGTTCTACATCTAACAAAGGTTCTCAGTTCAATTGCCAGGTGAGCATTCCATGTAGAAAGAGAGAGAGAGAAACAGAAAAGAGGGGAGAGAGAGGGAAGACAGAAACAGAAGCAAACCAGGAGCCAAAAACATGAGAGAAGACAAAGAGGAGGACTAGTTAGTTTGAGAATCGAGATTAGTGAGGTCAAGCAATATACAGGTGCATTTCAATAAATTATAATGTCGTGGAAAAGTTCATTTATTTCAGTAATTCAACTCAAATTGTGAAACTCGTGTATTAAATAAATTCAGTGCACACAGACTGAAGTAAATCATCAATTAATTGTGATGATTTTGGCTCACATTTAACAAAAACCCACCAATTCACTATCTCAACAAATTAGAATATGGTGACATGCCAATCAGCTAATTAACTCAAAAACACCTGCAAAGTTTTCCTGAGCCTTCAAAATGGTCTCTCAGTTTGGTTCACTAGGCTACACAATCATGGGGAAGACTGCTGATCTGACAGTTGTCCAGAAGACAATCATTGACACCCTTCACAAGGAGGGTAAGCCACAAACATTCATTGCCAAAGAAGCTGGCTGTTCACAGAGTGCTGTATCCAAGCATGTTAACAGAAAGTTGAGTGGAAGGAAAAAGTGTGGAAGAAAAAGATGCACAACCAACCGAGAGAACCGCAGCTTTATGAGGATTGTCAAGCAAAATCGATTCAAGAATTTGAGTGAACTTCATAAGGAATGGACTGAGGCTGGGGTCAAGGTATCAAGAGCCACCACACACAGATGTGTCAAGGAATTTGGCTACAGTTGTCATTGTTAAGCCATTAAGCCACTCCTGAACCACAGACAACATCAGAGGCGTCTTACCTGGGCTAAGGAGAAGAACTGGACTGTGGTCCAAAGTCAAGTTTTGTATTTCATTTGGAAACCGAGGTCCTAGAGTCTGGAGGAAGGGTGGAGAAGCTCATAGCCCAAGTTGCTTGAAGTCCAGTGTTACGTTTCCACAGTCTGTGATGATTTGGGGTGCAATGTCATCTGCTGGTGTTGGTCCATTGTGTTTTTTTAAAACCAACGTCACTGCACCCGTTTACCAAGAAATTTTGGAGCACTTCATGCTTCCTTCTGCTGACCAGCTTTTTGAAGATGCTGATTTCATTTTCCAGCAGGATTTGGCACCTGCCCACACTGCCAAAAGCACCAAAAGTTGGTTAAATGACCATGGTGTTGGTGTGCTTGACTGGCCAGCAAACTCACCAGACCTGAACCCCACAGAGAATCTATGGGGTATTGTCAAGAGGAAAATGAGAAACAAAAGACCAAAAAATGCAGATGAGCTGAAGGCCATTGTCAAAGAAACCTGGGCTTCCATACCACCTCAGCAGTGCCACAAACTGATCACCTCCATGCCACGCCGAATTGAGGCAGTAATTAAAGCAAAAGGAGCCTCTACCAAGTGTTGAGTACATGTACAGTAAATGAACATACTTTCCAGAAGGCCAACAATTCACTAAAAATGTTTTTTTTATTGGTCTTACTTATGAAGTATTCTAATTTGTTGAGATTAGACAAATCGTTTGTTGAGATTAGTTGGTGGGTTTTTGTTAAATGTGAGCCAAAATCATCACAATTAAAAGAACCAAAGACTTAAAATACTTCAGTCTGTGTGCATTGACTTTATTTAATAAACAAGTTTCACAATTTGAGTTGAATTACTGAAATAAATGAACTTTTCCATGACATTCTAATTTATTGAGATGCACCTGTACTGTAGACTGAGGGGCTGAAGTACAAATGAGAAAAGGGGAGAGAAATTGGAGATGGGAGTAAAAGTAGGAAAATGAGAGAGACAAAGAGTGGACTGAAGAGCATTAATTTGTCAGTACCTCCTCAAGCTGGCATGCTTTGACCACACTCTTGTAGCGATACTCATCATAGGTAAGACCAAAAAGGATGTTGTCTCGGATGGTGCCAGGCATGATCCAGGCTGTTTGGGAGGAGTAGGAGATTCGACCGCTGTGTCGGATCTTCCCAGAGGAGGGAACCAGCTCCCCGAGGATGCTCATCAACAATGAGCTCTATAAATACAGACATTATGTCTGAACAATGACAACCTTACAGTTTCCTTTTAGCAAATGTTTGCTTTCTCTTAAACAGCTAACTTTACTCAACCTTTTATACACTGTAGTGTATTTGGCCTTTCATTTCTATAATTGTTATAATTGTGAATTATTTACTTTTCCTACAGTAATTTTTGACTTAAAGGAAGTAGAAAAATGTGTTTGTTTATTTTTATTATTGTTTATTAATCCTGAAATAAAATTAATTAAATAAATAATTGTATTAATAATTTGAATTAATATATAAAATGTATTTATATTTATATAATTTTTATACATATAAATAATAAATGTATTATTTTACATTTCAGTACTACATCTACTTGCAATTATATATATTTACGAAAGGTTTGAAAATAACGGGAAGCACTCCTACCTTCCCAGATCCCATAGAACCAGTAACAGCCAACATCTCTCCTTTCTTCAGGTTCAAACTGATGTCCTTCAATACGGGAGTCACATATAGGTTAGTAAAGAAGAGGCCTGCATCTCCATTGTGATGGCCATTAGCTTTGTTCTCCTGTTTTATCCTTTCCAAAAGTTCACCAGGACCCTGAAGAAACACAGATTTACACTGTACTACACATGCACACTGAATGCATTCAAAAAATATTGATCCCTCCTCTTGTTTTCTTTAAATGCTGAAAAGAAATCAAATTGACAATATTGCCTAATGTAGTTTAAGTACATGACCGTCTCACTGACACAAAACTGTACATGTTCCCATAGGGAAGGGATGATGGGGCATTTACAGAAATAGAAGGAGGACCTGACTTACTCTGGGTTAATCGTTGACCTCAGTTAGGCTTCATGGGTCATTAGCTGTGTAGCTACTGAACTGAACATGCAATTCATATTCAAATAGACTGAGAAACAGTCAATAGAGAGCATAGCAATTAGTTCTCTAAACCTGCTTACAATAATGAGACAGAATTGAAATCCAGGAAACATGTTATTAATCCAAAAGACTATGAATGCATAACTATACCTCATCCCAAGAAGCAGTCACATCTTTAAGTTCCAGCTCTGTGATGCTGAGATCGTATTCCATTAACTTGTATTCCTCCTTGCTAAGAAATTCCTTGAGGAAATAGGTAAGTTGAAGTTTTAGGTAGAGCTTTGAATACAGAGAAGACCACAGTAACAACAACATTCTCTCAAAGTTCAGCACAGTTTACAGCACACAATAAAATGCTGATTCCCAGCAGGGTGTTCTTAAGAAACACAGTAGCCTAGTACAGAGGAGTGTTTCCCCTTTATCAATACCAATCCAGAAATGTTTTAATTTTAACTCATATTATACCAGATATTATTTAGCATTATCATTAATACTCCTTAATACTCTCACTGAGTATTTTCCTCTTAATGTAAACAAAAAACATAACTTTTTGCATATAGTTTGTACTGTATATGCATAAGCTCCACTACAAGTGACAACCACAAAAGTGGACTCACTTCAATCTTCCAAATAAGCCGCATGGTGTCGTACCACATCTGGATGGAGCCGGGCAGTTGTCGAGTGACAGTCATGCGCAGCACCATACAGTAGGAGAGAGTGGTGAATATGCGACGGAGGTTGATACCACGGCTGAGGGCATGAGGCACGATTGCGGCCACAATCACAAAGATGGCTGAGAAAAAATATGCAGAGCTGTAGAAGTAGCGCAAGGAGCCAATCTTCCTGGTCAACTTCACCTCATCCCTACACACAGTTTAGAGGAAGAAAGAATGACAAACATGTCCCTCAAGTCCCTCAAGGTTCAATGCTTGCACCACTTTTGTTCAACCTGTTTACACTCCCACTGAGCCAAATAATGAGAAATAACCAAATTGCCTATCAAACCCATGCAGATGACATCCAGATTCACCCTCTGCCAATACATTGATGAACAGTTGGATGCACCACAATTTTCTTCAATTAAACAAGGAGAAAACTGAAGTCATTATATTTTGAAACAAAGATGAAGTTCTCAAGATGAAAGCAAACCTTGACTCTAGGGGTCAAAATACAAAAAATCAAGTTAAGAATCTTGGTGTTATTCTGGAGTCAGACTTTAAGTTTCAGTAGTCATGTCGAAGCAATAACTAAATCAACATATTACCATCTTAAAAAATATTGCAAGGATTAGATGTTTTGTTTCCAGTCAAGACTTGGAGAAACTTGTTCATGCTCTTATCACTAGCAGGGTGGATTATTGTAATGGACTCCTCACCAGACTTCCCAGAAAGCTGCAGCTCATACAGAACATTGCTGCTAGGATTCTGACCAGAACCAGAAAATCTGAGCAAATCACACCAGCCCTCAGGTCTTTACACCACTTTGCTTTTTATCATAATTTGTATTTGCATATGCTGTGATTATTCTATAGTTATTTTGAATCATTTTTAAGTAAATCACTTAAAATTACCATTGTGTGTGAAATAAAATAAATAAATAAACAAACAATATTAATAACTATATTTAATAATATAAATAAACTTGCTTTGCCTTGCCTTGCCTTGCCTTGAAGAAGAATGCCAGATGGGTAGGATATTTGGAGACTGTGTCATGAGATATCAAATAGCTAAAAAAACAACGACACATTGATTCTCCGAGACTGAGCTGATAACAAAAACACAAAGGCATACCGTGTGCTGCCATAAATGTAATACTACAGAGAAACAGTGGGAGACTGTGGCTTCAGGTTTCTCTGATCCAGACCAGCTATTCAGATCCAAAATCTCTTATGAAAGAACTTCACTTAATCTAGAAGTAGGAATTAAAGCACTAGGAGAGAAATTTAATTAACTGAAATATCAACTGTAACTGTTAATATTAACTTTAATTAAATCACTCATTTAGTGTTCTCTGTTTGAGACGGCACACCTATGATCCACCCTGTCTGTCGCATATTGCACACACACACACAAAAAAAAGAAAAGAAAAGCACTTCTCAATTTGGCAAACTCATTGGTTTTATCAATTAGCCTGGGAACAATTTTGTTTGTACAAAGTTCTGGGTTGACTAAATTTGCCATAGTTTTCCAGGTCTGTGGCTTTAAATCTGAAATATTTTCAGATATGTGTTTAAGGCAGTAACAATTTAAATAGATTACAATAAGAAAACCTTTATAGTCCACCAGGGGTGTGAAGTAACGAATTACAAATACTCACGTTACAGTAATTAAGTAGTTTTTATCAGTAATTGTACTTTTTTGAGTAGTTTAAAAATTGTGTACTTTTACTTGAGTACATTTTAAGTGATGTATCGGTAATTTTCCTCCGTTTGTGGTCGTTACATGCTTATTTTAATTAATTTTTTTATCCATCAACGTGATTGGATAGAGAGATTGTAATAGGTCTCGTGACTTTCATCAAATCAAATTGTGCATAGAAAACTTTAACCGCCAACTGTTTATCATGGCTGCTGGAAGTGCATTCTTCAAGCATCAATCTTCCTCTATGTTGTATCAATTGCGGTGTACAGCGTTTATTATGAGGGGGTAGAATCCACAGCTCAGTACTCACTACTCAATACTCATGAGTACTTTTAAATAGGCTACTCTTTTACTCTTACTCAAGTAGTTTTTTGGACAAGTACTTTTACTCTACTCACACTACATTTTTTGGAAGGTAATGGTACTTTTACTTGAGTATATTTTTTCAGTACTCTTTCCACCACTTAGTTTTTTGAGGAATTCTGTGAAAAAAGCAAATAAATCCTGTCTTTTAAACTTTCTAACACTGATAATAATAAGAAAGGTTTCGTGAGTACCTGTATATCATGTGATACTGAAAACTGGAGTAATGGCTGCTGACAATTTAGCTTTGCCATTACAGGAATAAATTAAAATGTAAAGTACAAACTTTCTAACACTGATAATAATAAGAAAGGTTTCGTGAGTACCAGTATATCATGTGATACTGAAAACTGGAGTAATGGCTGCTGACAATTTAGCTTTGCCATTACAGGAATAAATTAAAATGTAAAGTACTGTATATTACATTTACATTTAGTCATTTAGCAGACGCTTTTATCCAAAAAGTGACTTACAAATGAGGACAATGGAAGCTATCAAAATCAACAAAAGAGCAATGATACGCAAGTGCTATAACAAGTCTCAGTTAGCTTAACGTAGTACACATAAGCAAGTTTTTAAAAATTATATAATAAATAAAAAGAAAACAGATAGAACAGAAAAAGAATAGAGCAAGCTAGTGTTAGAGTTTTTTTTTGCTTTTGTTAATTGTATAATAAATAAAAAGAAAACAAATAGATAGAATACAAAAAGAATAGAGATCCAAAAAGTGACTTAAAAATGAGGACAATGGAAGCTATCAAAATCAACAAAAGAGCAATGATACGCAAGTGCTATAACAAGTCTCAGTTAGCTTAATGTAGTACACATAAGCAAGTTTTTAAAAATTATATAATAAATAAAAAGAAAACAGTTAGAACAGAAAAAGAATAGAGCAAGCTAGTGTTAGAGTTTTTTTTTGCTTTTGTTAATTGTATAATAAATAAAAAGAAAAATGATACGCAAGTGCTATAACAAGTCTCAGTTAGCTTAACGTAGTACACATAAGCAAGTTTTTAAAAATTATATAATAAATAAAAAGAAAACAGTTAGAACAGAAAAAGAATAGAGCAAGCTAGTGTTAGAGTTTTTTTTTGCTTTTGTTAATTGTATAATAAATAAAAAGAAAACAAATAGATAGAATACAAAAAGAATAGAGAAGCTAGTGTTAGTTTTTTTTTAAAGAAAACAATCAGTTAGTAAATGAATAGAGTGCAAGTCTAAAAGTGCAAGTCTTTTTTTAAAAGAATAGAATTAGAATAGAGAGTGCTAGAGTTTAGAGGGTCAAATAAAGATGGAAGAGATGTGTTTTTAGCCGATATTTGAAGATGGCTAAGGACTCAGCTGCTCAGATTGAGTTGGGCAAGTCATTCCACCAGGAGGGAGCATTTAATTTAAAAGTCTGTGAAAGTAATTTTGTGCCTCTTTGGGATGGCACAATAAAGCAACGTTCACTTGCAGAATACAAGCTTCTAGAGGGCACATAAATCTGAAGGTAAAGGGGTGCAGAGCCAGTG
Organism: Sinocyclocheilus grahami; assembly: GCF_001515645.1. Classification (NCBI taxonomy): domain Eukaryota; kingdom Metazoa; phylum Chordata; class Actinopteri; order Cypriniformes; family Cyprinidae; genus Sinocyclocheilus; species Sinocyclocheilus grahami. Next base: position 1,264,646 of record NW_015505404.1, read on the forward strand.
GTGCTTTTCTAGGCAAACATCAATGCCTTGAATTTTATGCGAGCAGCTATTGGTAGCCAGTGCAAACTGATAATCAGAGGTGTGATGTGCATTATTTTCGGCTCATTAAAAATTAATCTTGCTGCCATGTTCTGGATTAACTGTAAAGGTTTGATAGGACTGGCTGGAAGACCTGCCAAGAGAGCATGGCAATAGTCCAGCCTGGACAGAACAAAGAGCTTGAACAAGGAGTTGTGAAAACTGCTATTTTAAATGATAATAATATTTCACAATATTACTGTTTATACCGTATTTTTGATCAAATGATTGCAGCCTTGGTGAGCATAAGAGATTCTTAAAAAATATTTACTTACCAACTCCAAAGTTTTCAAAGGTAGTGTACCAACTTTATATATCTAAACATCAATATATATTTTTCTTCAGCTGCTCCCATTAGGGGTATCAATATACATTTACTTTCCTCTATCTTTCCCCAATGAAGATAAATATGTCCCTAAATGTCATGTTTAAAAAAAAAAGTTTATCAAATGATCTCTTCTTGATTATCAAAGGCATGGCTATTCACTGTGTAAAAGCAAAAAACTGAGATTTTATTAACAAGTGAACATCCTACAAAACTGTTTGGGTCTTACTGTCTGATGTTCTTGATGAGGGTCTCCATTATCTCCTCCCAGCCATAGGCCTTCACCGAATGCAGGTTCTCCATGATCTCTGAGGTCAGAGCCAACCGTTTGTTAGTCAGTAGCACCTTTTGTGCTCTAAAGAAAAGCAGAAAACGGCATAAAATTGGAATGATGTGTCTGTTCTTACAGAATTTCACATCCTGTACATAATAAACTTCAATGTGGGTGTTTAATACATCTGACTAATGTCTACGATGACGTCTCATGAGTGAAGGCACTGAATACAGACTATACTAATATACATACTGATTTAAACTTGATTGTGAGTTTTTGTGTGTGGCAATCTGTCTCAGCACCGGTTCTGACTGACATTGTTTACATTTCTCAAAGGCACAAGGCTAACCAGCCTCCTGATTACAGGAGCAGAAGTGAACTACCTGTCCAAACTCTTCAAAACCTTTAACCAGCATTAATCACAGCTGGAATGTGTGTTTCTGTGGGAGCATAGTTTGAGGGATATCTCTAAAACAAAGCTGTGCCAGTTTGAGTCTGACAATGGGAATATCTTTGGGCAAGATTCACTTTTTGGTGTTAAGATGTAGGCTAACAGCAAATTTTAAGACTTACTTGTAAGGACCCATTTTATATGAGAGAAAGGCCTGCAAGACACCCAGCAAAGAGATAGCGGCAAGTGCACAGAAGCTATTGACATCAATGAGTTCCCAGATAAGCCCTGTACACAGGATGCATTGCAATGGTGATATCCATACAAAATGGGCCATACCCAGGCTCTATACCAAAAAAAAAGAAGAAATGCAACATGCATTGTATTAAATTTTTGTAATTAATCAAAAATTAAAGCTTTATTTATTTATTTTTACATTTATTTACGTCAAAGGCTGACACCTAGGAGCTTCTGCACATTTGCAGTGGTACAAAACATAACAAAACCATCTCACACATTCCAAGGAAAGGACACTCGAAGAACCCACATTGAACAAAGGTGCTAATTGCTTCAGACCACTTACAGAGTGTATCAATATTCAGCACATTGGCTCTACCTTCTTAGGACGTTCCAGAGTTTAGCTACGCTCCCCACTGAAGCATTATGTTAAATTTAATGCTCAGCCAACATGTTAGCAGCAGTATATTCATCTCTAATGGTCAGCCTCTTTACAAATTGGCCATATACATACTACAATTCAAAAGTTTGGTGTGAGTCTGATTTATTTTTTGAAAGAAATAAACAGTAGTATGTAAGCCCGTTTCCACCACTGAATAAAAAAAACAAAAAAGGTTATTGTGACTTTTTATCTCACAATTCTGACTTTTTTTCACAGAATTGTGAGATATAAACTCACAGTTGCGAGTTATAAAGTCAGAATTGCGAGATATAAAGTCAGAATTGCGAGATAAAAACTCGCAATTGTGAGTTATAAAGTCAGAATTGCGAGATGTAAAGTCGCAAAAACTTTTTTCTCACAATCGCAAGTTTATATCTCGCAATTCTGACTTTATAACTCGCAATTGCGAGTTTTTATCTCGCAATTCTGACTTTATATCTCGCAATTCTGACTTTATAACTCGCAATTGCAAGTTATAAAATCAGAATTGCGAGTTAAAGTCCAATTTTGAGGGGGGGGGGGACTGATATGTTCTCAGAATTGTGAGTTTATCATCTCACAATTCTGACTTTATTTCTCAGAATTGCGACTTTATGCCTCGAAGTCTTTTTTTTTTTTTTAAGTTTTTATTTTTTATTCAGTGGCGGAAACTGGCTTCCATACAGTAGAGACGTTTACATTCCTACAAAAGATTTCTATTTCAATCAAATGCTGTTCTTTTTAACTTTCTATTCATCACAGAATCCTGAAAAAATGTATCACGGTTTCCACAAAAATATTAATCAGCACAAAACGTTTTTTAACATTGATAATAATGAGAAATGTTTCTTGAACCTCAAATCAACATATTAAAATGATTTCTAAAGAATCATGTCACACTGATTCATGTGAGACTGGAGTAATGGCTGCGGAGAAATCAGCTTTGCTATCAAAGGAATAAATTGCATTTTTAAATATTTTCAAATAGAAAACAGTTATTTTAAATTGTAATAATATTTACATAATATTACTGTTCTTACTGTATCATTGAATAAATCTAATAAATGCAACCTTGGTGAACATTTAAAAGAGTTCTTTCATTAAAAAATCTTACCAACCAAAATTTTTGAATGGTAGTATGTATGCATTCTCAAAAAAAGTCTGTAAAATTAGGGCCCAATGTACTGGAATTTTTCAAAGGGTGTTTTTTTTAATACATTGCATTCTGTGGTGTTTTAGGGTTAAAGACAAAAAACAGAGTATCACAGGTGACCTACCATCCAGCAAACATACGTAATTTGCTCTTCTCATACTTGCCTGATCAAACTTGCCCAGGTTGGCTGACATCAGACTGACCAGTTGACCTGTGCTGATCTTGTCCAAAACTCGGCTAGAAAGTTTCAAGGTCTAAGGGTCAAGATTAGGAGAAATTCATACACTTAATATACTGTTATTTTAATATACTGTCCTTTTATTATATATTTTCTGCTAGTATAGATGGCCCAAATTTTGAGGAATGATATTGGTGTCAGGGACAGATGATAGTAGACAGAGAAAACTAGACACAAACCTTTTTAAAGATTATGCTAAACAGTGCGATCCTGATCTGCATGCCCAGGCGGTGCAGCCCAAACATAGCAGGCTGGAGCAGGAGAAAGCGGACAGTGAATAGCAAGCCAAGACCAAAGGCAAGAAAGTAACCATTGGCTCGCTCCGGTTCATGGACCGGGTCAAATGATGCAATTATCCGCCCTAAAAGCTGCGGCTGCACTGTTTTTGTAGCCTCCTGAAAAACAGTAACAGAAGTGGCATCTTCATTTTCAAATTTACAAACTTAGAATTACAATTACAGAAAAAGCTCAATATAAATTGATGTCCAAAGTATGTACATACAATAACAAAAAATGAATCAAGTGAGAAGTGGAAGAAAATCTAGCAAGAGGTCAGATGCTGTAAGTTCTTCACTGCGAAAGTTACACTGCGCTGTTACCTGCAGTACACAGCTAGGAATCACACAACTTCATACCAATGAGCCAACGATATCCACCCATGCGCCAACAAATTAGCAAATATACACTTCATGCGTTTGGACTCTCTTGTACCAAGATGTTGTATTTAGAGATCAACACTCCAATCGAAGAGCAAAAATAAACTACACAGAAAGTATCTGGACACTTACGCCTATATATAGGAGGAAGCCAAATAACAGAAAAGGCCGTATGAAGCATCGTGCCAGTGCTCGTAGTAGACTGGGCTTTTTCCTTCCAGATGCAACTTCTCTGTCCCATTCTCTGTTTAGGGAAAGAGAGAAAACTGAATGGAACAGTTAAACAGTATCCACCCACCCACAATAAAACGGGTATGGTCCACATTGTTTGGTGCACTCCTATATAACCAAGGTGATTTAGCGAACTTATTAAACAGAGCAAAGAGACCTTGACAAGCATGGGGAAACGGCAGAGACTGCTCCAACCTGTTAATTGAATAAAAAGTTCAAATTCCCAGCAGTACTGCACATTAGAGGAATAACAGAAATGCTCATCATCTATCACTCACCAGGGGCCTGGCACTTTAAAAGGTCGCATTTGATGCCCATTAGCAGGGCACTGGCATGGATGTATTGTGGTTTATGTGAGACATGCCATGGGAGGAACTTTACTGGAATGGGCAGGGTGACATTTAAGGGGGTTGCCTACATTTTATTATTCTTTTCTCCCTTCTTTTGTCAAAAAACATCATACAAACACCTAAAGGTGTGATATTTGGATCTGGTGAGTAACAGGAGCTTTGAGGACACTGAAAGTCACAACAGAAACCAAGACTGTGAGTCACTTCACTATGTAAATTTGCTCACTTTACAAAACAATGTGAGTCAAAGTTCTTTCATTCCAGTTCCAGTTACTGAATGGAGGAGACATGAGGAAATATACTCAGTAATTAACAACAAAATACAGAGGAAATAACAATATATATTATATGTAAAATATGAAATTGTCCTTAATGCTCATGCAAATTAACCTAAATGTAACTGGAAATGCAATAAACACGTTTCATTCATCAGAATGATGGAGTCTTTTCTATATAAATCTCTATGAATAAATCAATTTTAAATAACATTTATAAATCACAAATTAAATCATGTGTCAGGAAAAGGTGAGAACGCAAATACTAACTTCTCCAAACGCTCTGCAAGGATGTCTGCAGCATCTTTACTAGGAGCTTGATAAACATCAGATGGCCTCAGTTTCTCCTTAAAACCCTTTCTCATTATGGGGTTTGTCCACCTGTAAACAGTCAGAACAAACGTTGAAAACTTCATTATTGTTATTTCTTTTAATTAAAGTGAACTTTAGTTATTTTTTAAGGAGATGTAGCCTACGTGTGGTTATTTTCTAATATAGCTATCATTATGTACAGACAGTTCTATAAACGCTGGAGTCAGGACTGGTGTGCGAATTATTAAAATAACTTGATTTGATGTTGTTCTCGCACAAACATTTTCTTTTAGCCCCTTAAAGACACTTCAAACAAAACATTTGTGATTTTTACGATAATTATGTTATGTAATTGTAAATAGCTGAAGGAAGGCGTTCGAACGGCGCGCTGTTGCTATGGTTACCACCTCAGTTGAGTCGAACCTAACTTCTGTTTGTGAAAGTTTGCAGTAACCTGCTGGTTACATTTTAAAATTACATTTTTTTAGAACTTTTGAGGTTGTAGAAGCGTTGTTCGAAAACACTGTTAAAAAGTGTTGCCTATACACTTGTAAAGCAATAAAAAGAAAACTTTCTTTATGGAGTCAGAGTTCTAGAACGTGGTTTGAAATTAAACGTGGCTGTCATTAAAATGTTTCTATGAATATATCAGCCATCAGGTGTAGTTTGTGTAGCTTTCACGTGTGAATAAACTAGAAAACTATCTCTGGTATTTAAACACACGTTTTGTTGTTGTTAGTACAAACATGGACACACACAACATCTAAAACATTTCATCTTTTGGTTGCATCTTACCAGAAGAAGTATTTTGAGAGGTAGTTGGCATCCTCCACAGGTGATCTCTGCATCCTAAAAGTACCCCGGGGGTGACACCGCTTACATCGGGTGTCAGCTTAATGCCTCTCCGCTGAATGAAGGTCTCAGGGGCTGTCCTCCACCGCGCGCACGGTTCAGCGCTGAGATCGTCGATATTCGCTGCCAGTATTTAGATGATGAGGAGAATTTCTCGGGTCTCAAATCGTTAATGAGAAGGAACTCGCTTATAAAGAGCGCGTACTGACAGCAGCGCTGTGATTCAGTGAGAGAAGCGCGCTCTCTCAGCTCCAAATGCCACAGATCCTTTGGGCATGTCATCCTCAAACTGTCAGTCTTTTACAGAGATGCTCACGTGTTGCTTCACAAGAGCAAGTGGCATGTCATCATCAGAGAAGTCTCGTGGTGTTTGAGAAAGAACGACAATACTTTTAACACATGAAAGTCAACTGCAGCTATTGTTTAATTTAGCACCTTTCCTGATTTCATAATGCTTGCCAATGGAAAAATAAATGGAAAAAAGAGACATCTTCATAGTTAAAATGAATGAATTTAAAGTCTTAATACTGTAAAACAAAATAATAGAAAATAAAAGAGAAGAACTTGATGTCTGATGAAGAAGAAATATTTTAGATGCTCCACTACTATCACTAATCAAATTAGCATATTTGCGACACTGATTTTAATTCCATTGTAGAACAGGTCAGATGTCCTTGCTTCCACTGAAGCACAAAATGCTCTTTTCAATTCTTAAATTATTATGGATAGCAGATCATTTTTAGACAATCTTGTGAAAACGTATGTTTATGCAGCCTGAGTGCTGCTAAAGCAAAAGGCATATATGAAAAAACTAGTCTGGGGTGGCACAGAAATCTTCATTATTTCAATATAAAAATGTGTTTGACTATAATGTACTGGACTGTTTTAGTGCCTAAAACACAACAGAGTACAATTAATTTCTACTTAACTGTAATTGAGATATGTGTGAATTAGATCAAGTAGGCTAATACTGAGTGAATATGACAATTTTTGTATTATTCCTCACCTCCAGGTATTTTAATAAAGGGGCTCACTATAGCTTTATTGCTCATTCAGCTTCTCAAAACTCCCAAATGCTTGCTCTCCAACATTGCATACTCATGGATGAGGCATGCAGATAGTGATAAAAATGTGAAAAAGGCCAGAAGTCAACAGTAAATGCCAGAATATAAAATGAGTTATTTTATGCATTTAAATGGTTTCATTTTCGCATATTTTCTGGTATAAGTGCACTGTGCTCACATTTATTTGTGCATTAAATTACAAATAAAAAAATACATATCAGCTTGTGCCTTATATTGTGATCTCGAATTGCAGAATATAGTTTAGTACATGCATTTGAGAGAAGTTCTTGTGTGCTGCGTATACATGCACAGTTTGCAGCTTTAATCGCCTTTTTGGTAATTTCATGACTTAGCTGACGAAAGAAATAGGTAGGCCTATGTATGCTTTCTTGTGCGGGTTATTTATGATGAAGTGATATAGAGCGTGCGCCACATATTTGCGTACCGTTGAAGAGTGTAAAACGGCTGATGGGACAGGAAAGTGTGTTTTACTGACATATAGTCTAACAATATCTCATCAGACCACAGTTCACTGTTGTTCTGCTGAAGCTTATTTGGCTGCTGTAGCTTTTCCGCGCTCGTTTGACTCGCGCCTGACGCTGAGGTGAAGCTGAAGTGCGCGTCTGAAAATTCTCCTGTTTGATGTGGTCAAAGAGACACGGCGGTTCCGCATCTGAATAAATGCATCTCTTGTCAAGAAAAAAAGGGACAAAAACTGCAGTTTTGAGTGGGGTGGCCAAGCTTTCGTCCCCTGATTTCTTTGCTTTTGCCTTACCGTCCGAACGTGGTATCCTGTCACCTGTCCAAGTGCCAGCGATGCAAAACAAATAAAAAACCGCGAAAAAAAATAAACCAAACTTATTTCAAATATTTTGCAAATAAGATAAGATAAAGATATCGCTAACCCTAAACTGCAACTTCTTACTTTATTAACTTTCTAAATTGTCAAAATAAGTGTAAAAGACGAGTCCAAAAAGCGTTTATCATAGCTTAGCAAAGATCTGGCAACACAGCGCGCGCGAGCCCTGCACTCACTACTACACAGGTAATCAACTCAGGCCTCGTTCACATTCTTGCAAGCTATCTAAACTTAATTATACATGCAGACACTCATATGAGGAGTTTTAAACATACAGAGAACAAATTTTATTTTTAAACATGAAAAATTTACCTCATAGTGACCTCATAGCTGGCTACGGCCATGCTTCTCTCTCTCTCTCTCTCTCTATATGTATATGTATATATGTGTGTGTGTGGATTTAATTATGTTTTTATCAGCCAATTAGATTAGAGGAGAATATGCAGTAAATATTTAACTAAAACTGAATTTAGCTATACATTATTTTTCTCGAAATTATATATCTTTATATATGAGAAGCAGCAACAGATTACATTCATCGTAAAAACATAACAATAGACATTGTGGAAGATTTAAGAACGCGAGTTAAGCCCCGTTCACACCAAGAACGATAACTATAAAGATAACTATAAAGATAACGATATTAGCGTCCACACCAGCGAACGATATCGTCTGTTTATTCTAAGCGCACGCGCGTCTGTCGCTTTAAATTCTTGCGCTCGTTACAGCAGGATGGATTCTGATTGGCTGTCAGTGTTTTATCGTTCATCAGTTGGAAAAAAAATCGTTTTGAAAGTGATCACAACGATTTCGTTCCTCTGTATCGTTATCGTTATAGTCGTGGTATGAACTATGCTATTCTTTAATATTGAGAACGATTTTTAGAACTATATCTTTATCGTTATCTTTACAGTTATCGTGCTTGGCGTGAACGGGGCTTTACGCTTCTCCATTGGTCGTTTCATTAACATGCACACGTGGGCGTGACTTCCGCATACGTCATTACGTCGGACATCAATGAGAAATTGCTATCGAAATAATCAGGTGAACAGGAATAATCCTAATAATCCACCATAGTCATGTTAAACGAGATTGGCTATGCTTTTCCTGCTGGCGATGAAAGCGATGGGAGTAACGACGAGTGGGACATTGGGTATTCTGATAATAACAAAAAAACGTGCGCTGAGGTAACGTTCTTTCCCACGTCCAACACTCGTCTCGCCCCATGTGGTATATTTTAGCTAGCATTCGGCCGTTTAGTTTAAGATAGTTATGTACACAGATTATTTGTACGATTAAAAAGCAAAATTTTTTCATCTTGCTGGCAGTTTTCTGAAGCACATCTGAATGGGGAAGATAAAGTATCCACCTTGAAAAGGGCCATTTCTGCACGGAATGTCGACCTGGTACGCGAACTCTTAGACAGTGGTAAGTGCTTGTATTCATAGCTTTTATTTGGCCGACACAAGTCATACATTTATATTTAAAAAATGTCTCATGTTTATCTATCAGGTCTGGACGTGGAGACACGGCTCGGCTTTGGCTGGACTCCTCTCATGTGCGCTGTCCATGTGGCCCACTATGAGCTTGCTGAACTGCTGCTGGATCATGGTGCAAGTGCAAACTTCAGCAAAGGTAAATGGAGACAAAAGTGTCAAAAGATACTCATAATTCTATTGATTTGTGTATCAGAGCTTCATATCGAAAGAAGAAATGAGGTATTAAGATATTTCTGCATGTATTGTCACCTTTACTTTTGGCTTTAAAGGAGTATTTTTAGTAATTATATCCTCCTTAAAAACATAGCACTCACATGAGATAAGAGGCTTGTCCTAATACCCACATTTGCGTGATGTAATTTTCCGATATTTTCAAGTGTTGTAAAGCTTTTGCAGAGCTTTATTTACACATTTAAATGCTTTGTATTTTAAACTCCCAAATGTCTGACAAAACAATTCAATTGTGAAGCCTTAATTTAATTGTGAAATGATAAAAAGCAATTGCAGACGTTTTACAAAATACACATACTAATCTCTGCACCAATAAAATGTGCAACACATTTTCTGTTTATTTTTACCACCGAATTATATGTCATGTATTATTAAATGAAAAAGCATTTCTCAGTCTTGTGATTTTGGGGCACATGAGCTCCTGAGCATGATGAATGATGGAATACGCTTAGCCTCAAATACTCAAAAACTATGAAGCGATATTAGGGATAGTGTGGATTTAGCATGCGGTAAGGGCACTGAGCACTGACCTGGGACAGTCTTGTACACCTACTTCCTATCACATGCAAATGGCCAAGACCACAAATGTGGGTTTTTGAGACGGGCCATTTTTCTGTTATTGGGCACTTTTGCTTACAGAATAAAAGAGAAAACATTCAGTGCACCCTTAAGAATTTAAAGTCAAAGGTTGAGTTTGACTAGGTAAGAGCAGGTGCCGTCAATCTGACATTGCACTACATGGCCTTCCTGTGACTCTTGTGGGTTTTTATTGGAGAGGATAGGGTTTTGCATCAGCCCAATGATATCAGATCAAAAAAGCATGGCTAGACTTAATCCTTCAGGGGGAATAGTTTGGTTTTCATTAATACAGTCAACATTGAAGTAGGTTACATTCTTTTGATTTCAACCCACGTGCTAGAGAGGATGGAAACCAATTCGAGTTTGCCTTAGTGTCCTTCATCTGCCATTACTTAAATGTTTGTGACGCACATGCCGAGCTATTGTAACATGTAATTAATCTGCTGGTGTGTTTTTGGTTTACACGTTGGCTCTCTTAATTTTTTTTTTTCAAAATTGAATGCATCTGTTAGTCACGGTCAAATGTCGGCACATGAGCAACTTGAAGTGATGCAGACACTTCCACTGTGTCCATTGAGAAGAGTTCCAGTGGGGGTCTCGAGCAACTGAAGCTGCGGGTTTAGACAGGAAATAATTAAATGTGAATGCAGCTGCCACTTCCTGGTCTCTGTTCTGCACAGAAGGGGAAGAATGTAGAAGTGATTGATAATGGCGGTATACAGAGCGTGGTGCTGGCGTCATTGCATTGGCCCAACACTGGTGCTTTATTTATTTTCCTGCTCCACCGCAGACACAACTAAACTGTGTCTGCATCCTAGTCCCAAGCAGACCTGCTCCTGCAGTCTAAACGCAGCTATCATCACAACACACAAAACCCTAACATAGATGTGTCTCCTTTCTGCATCAACACAACACTCAGACTGCTCCCGGTCGGATATGTGCCTGAAGCACTAGCAGTGTCCAACAACATTAGGCCATATGAGACTCACGTGAAGTATGTACAAGCATGTGTATCCTGTGGTTTGAGCAGTACCACTGCAGATCTTTTTTGTGAATTTTTTTGTGATTATGAAGTGGTATGTCTGTGTTTTTCCCTAACTTCCTTACATAGACCACTATACAGTTCTGATGGCTGCTTGCACAGCAGCGTCTGCCACAGAAGAGATGATCTCCAGGTGTGTGACTCTGCTGCTCAGTCGCAAATCTGACCCGAATGTCTGCAACAGGTAAGAAAGTCACTTTGCAAGAAATTAAATCTTAGTCTTTATTTTTTTTTTCCCTGACAGAATCTGGCTTCTATCTGCTTAAGTCGTGACGTAAGGAATACAGTTTCCGCGTCCAAGTCTCTACTCGTTTCATTTGAGATTACTATCTCAACAGCCGTTTATGAGCACTGTTTATTCATAACACAGATTTAATCTAAGCTTTCAAAAACTCACAGTGTACACTACAGTCTCGGGGTTCACGACGTCCTGGACACCAATATTTGATAAAAGATGAATCACTGTATTGGGATAAAGGGGAGTGTATATTAGCACCATTTGTTGTTTGCTTTTGGCATCTTATTGAGCATTTGGACCTGAAAACGGTGACGTGTGATGTCAGACTTGACTTAAGTAGGTAGTTTGTTCTTTGGCATTTCTAAAAAATATTGTTGTTGACTACAGTGATTTCTCAGGCCATTTGCCTCAGTGCTTGTCAGTTTCATGCATTGATCTACTGGAATTAAAAGTGCACTGCACACAGTGTTTTTTTCCTGATACGGCAGTCAGTTTGGGCTTTTATTTTTTTTATGTAGCAGCTAGGGATGCAACGATTATAGATTTTGTTGGTACGATTATTGTCTGAGGAATAATCACAGTTTTACGATTATGACGATTATTATGCATTTATTCATTTCCCAACATTACTAATGTATAAAATCACATGAACACTCTTTAGATATTAGTGTTATTTATTGCTGGCTTTTGAAAATAACACAGTAACCAACAATAGAGCACAAACTAATAATAAACAAAAGACAAACAAAAGTCCATCTCTCCTATTGGAATTAAAAAAGGTGACCTCTGCTCTGTAAACATCCATGACAGTATTTCTCTTTTGAAAATAACAAATGGAAATGGATCACAAAAGTATGTTTTCAGTGTGTACATTCTTTACATTTCTTTTGGACCTGGGGTAGAGACTTTGGAAACATGGTGAAAAATTACTAATAATGGAAATAAACTGAAATATTATTGTAATCAACTGTCATCCATACGTATTCATTTTAATAATCTTTATAATAATTCATAATTTTACATGTGGCCTGAGAAAATCATGTCTATTATTTTGGTTTGTGAGATCGGAGATCGCGCTGTGTACATGTACAAACATTCAGGAGGACACAAACTTCTTGAGAATGCTGCACAGTGACTTTTATTAATAAAATAGATTAAATAGCCTCCTGGAGAGACGCACACACACACGTAGGCTCCGGTCACCTCTCTCTCTCTCTCTCTCTCAATCTCGAATAATGAATTAATGTAGCTAAATGTTATAATTAATTCAAGTAAATGTGATCTTACCGCACTACTTCATCTCTTTCTGATCTGAAGCGGGCAGAATGCGGAGCTAATGAGCTGTAGCTTCGTGTCAAGTGGTTCTTGCCTTCACGTCGTGCATTAAAATCGTTCAATATACAGCTAGCCGTGCATTATCCCTTATGTATTTGCTCTTTAGCAGCAGACTTTTACAGAAATATTTAAATGACACCCTGGTCATTCTTGGTGTACCCAAAATGGTCCCACACTATCGACGGGCATTTCTCTGGTGGAAATAAAAACCACCAGAGAAATGCCTGGTTCATCTAATGCATGTAGTAGCCTCTGTGCCTCTGTGTCCACATAATTTTAAGCTGGTGCACCGCTAGTGTAACTTTGTTTTCATTTCACGCAAGCTGCAACAGTTCTGTTCTGTGTAACAGAAACACTCGGTTTAGCGGAACCTTTACGATTAATTAACCGTGACGTTTTAAAGCACGGTTAATCGCGAAACCGGTTAATCGCTGCATCCCTAGTAGCAGCGCAATCATACAAGTTTTCAGTTACAGATGGCATTGTAACTTATTTATTCCTTGAGTAAATATGTCCAGTAACAGGGGTTACTGAAAATCAAAAGCATTTGGCTGGGCCTCATAATGGGATCTGCTGCATGTAAAATAGCTTTTATTGGCCTACGTGTATTATTGATTATGCATCTCCTGTTAGTGTGTAAAGAAATATGCAGGAATTTAGTGCAATGGTTCTCAACATGTGGGCCAGAGCCCACTAGAGGACCTCAGAAAACTTCCAAGAGGGCCTCAAGATGACTTAAGATGGCCTAGTTGAAAATAAGCCAAAACTAAAAATCAAGTTCCTTTTTTTTAATCAACCCCTGACAACTGTTTTTAGTTGTTGTTGTTGTTGTTTTTATTTAAAAAAAATCTGTATATATGGGGTAGCCTTATTTAAAAGTCTAATGTCTAGACCTAGAAAGGTCATGTAAAGTCGGTTGGCATTTTGTATAATAAATACACATTTCTAGTGTATATATATATATATATATATTACACTTTTTTTTTTTACACTTTACCTGATAAAATTATTTTAGAAACTCGGTGAAAAATATTTTTTAAATCCTTTTTCATTATTTGTATCCACATTCTGTAAATCATGAATGACTGGAAAAGTCATGGGGCTGAATATTGTTGTGAACAATGAGGGGCCTTTAGTGAACAGTTTAGTTCGAACATGGGCTTGGGTGTGCACTTGTTCAGCAAACAAGGTAACCTACACACGTGTTTCATCCAATAATGGTATCATTAGTTCAACAATACGCTTGTAAGGGAGGACAGTTTGATGATTTACTTTGCATAGGGGCGAGGGTGAGGAATGCATGCAGTGTAATCGTGGAAAGTACAATCAGAGCAGCAAAGGAATGGTTCGCAATCAGCTTTCTCCTCGGAAGAGTCCGTTTGCAAGCCTTCATGCGACACACATACACACGCAAATGTTGTTCACTTTGCTGTGCATAACCGCACCAGATTAATAAAAAAAAACACAACATATTCACCCGCATTCTGTTTTCTATCATGCGTTGTGTAAGTTTGTGATGTAAGTTGAATGCAAATTCACCAGGGTTTAATAGAATCAAGTAAATGAGAAACCTGACCAGCGCTACAGGGGGCACTGGGAACAATCAGACTTGGACCGCAGCAAACGTGTCTAGTGTATAAAATGAGTTATCCATTTTTAAAAGACCTTACTGTAGACCTTCATCTCATCTGCATGCATCCAGGTCTAACACTGGATAGTCACAAGCACTGTCTAGCCCTGTTGATTGAGAGTATGTGAAAAAATTCTCCCAGCAGCTACAAAACATTAACACTGGCCAGACAGTGTTTCAAACAAGTCTTGCTAACAGCTCTGTTCGGGAGGTGATGTGTACTCAATAGTGTATTGACTCAGGCATTTTTCAGGGCAGCCTCCAGCTGCTTATCATCTGCCACCCAAACTGCTCGCATGATCTGGAGTGTCAGCAAGCATGTTGTTCACTTGGCTAGTGAGAAAGTGATTGTGTCCTATCCAGACAAAATATTTAAAGATTGGAAACAAGGAACAGGGAGATGCTGGCAAGCGATGGGCCTGTTAAACCTTCATTCTCTTCCTCTGCCCTCTCCGTGCTCCACACATAACCTACAAACTGCAGCAGCTGCATTTCCCTAAATCTTTTTGTTAACAAATACAGTATGCTTAGACTAAGCCAGACATCATTTGGGAAGATGGTCTGTTTCAGATTAGTTGAGATTCATTATTTGAAAATTGCTGAGACGAAAATTTTACATTTGGTTTCCATTCTCTTTCACATGTGAAATCATAGGTCTATAATAAATGTTGAAATGCCTCATTAGGATTATATAATTTAATCAATTGTATAATTATTAGAAATGAATGGGACTGCAGAATTAATCAAAATAAAACTGAAATCTCAATATTTCATAGTCCATTTATCAAATCAAAGGTTGCTATTTAAATAATTACACAGTCTGTTGCACATAGTGAAGCGCAGCCATGTGTTCATTTACACTTTTAAATGTTAAAAGTTGAGGGTTTGAGTGTTTGAAAGTGAAAAATTTGTATTATAACTTCTAATGGAAAATTTTTGCATAATTTATTCATTTTTATTTTACTGTACAATTCTAATCAACAGTAATAGTTCTGTCTTGATTTTTTTTAGAGGTCAAACTAATAATTATAAATGATGAAAATAGTTGTAATAAATAAAATAACAGCAATATAAGCTTTCTTTGGTGGTACTTTAAATAATTTACATTTGATATGTTTTACCTATTTATTTTGTAATCAATTGTATAATTATTAGAAATGAATGGGACTGCAGAATTAATCAAAATAAAACTGAAATCTCAATATTTCATAGTCCATTTATCAAATCAAAGGTTGCTATTTAAATAATTACACAGTCTGTTGCACATAGTGAAGCGCAGCCATGTGTTCATTTACACTTTTAAATGTTAAAAGTTGAGGGTTTGAGTGTTTGAAAGTGAAAAATTTGTATTATAACTTCTAATGGAAAATTTTTGCATAATTTATTCATTTTTATTTTACTGTACAATTCTAATCAACAGTAATAGTTCTGTCTTGATTTTTTTTAGAGGTCAAACTAATAATAATTATAAATGATGAAAATAGTTGTAATAAATAAAATAACAGCAATATAAGCTTTCTTTGGTGGTACTTTAAATAATTTACATTTGATATGTTTTACCTATTTATTTTACAGAACTCACAAAAAAGCTATTTGAAGAATGTTTCAGCAGTTTTTGTCCATACAATAAAAGCCATTGGGGTCCAACACAACAGTGGACTCGTTTTATGGAGCAAAAATAAATAAATAATAATGTTGATAATATTTGTAATAAAATAATAGCAATATATTTTTTCCAAGTTGTGCAGCCCTATATACAAATAAAATATAAACAACAAGAGGACCATAATATGACTATATATAAAATATAAACAATAAGAATATGCAGTATTTTATCGGTTTACTTTCATGTCATGTGACTATTAACCAACATCAGAGAAGCGGAAACATGCAAATGTGTTGTTAAATTATTGAAATATTTAACTTTCTTATAAAGGTACTTTAAATATTTTACATTTAAGGGGTTTGGCGGTGGGGTTGGTTTTGTCCATACAATAGAAGTCATTGGGGTCCAAAACAACAACAACAACAACAAAAATTGTCTTTTGAGTGTCACAGAAGGAAGCCACATTGCAGGTATTGAGATGTTATGAATTGCAGACATTTTGACATAAAAATGTTTCAGGCTTTAATTGTAGTGAGAACTCAATCCAGACGTCACTGGGCCCAGTGACCTTACTGAAAGCATGTTTTGCTGAGAATGCAAGTCTTCTGCAACTGCCTCTTCCGTTCTTTCATGTAGTTTATTTGATGATGTGCCCAGTGAGGCTTTTGAGCAGCCATGCTGACAAGCATATGTTATTCCAAATTATTCTGATTTCAAACATCAGTTTAGTTATTGTTGCATTTATAGCAGCTTCTTGCTACTCTCCTTGATGTAAATTTTCGAAAGTTATGATTTTACCCATAGGATAAATCCTGTTTACAGCAATTATGATCATGTTTTATTGATTCAGTAAGCTTTCTTATTCCTCCTGTGGTTTTCGTGGAAGGACAGCCTGGGAAAATGCGTTTAAGACTGCACACATTTGTCACAAATACAGTCACTGAAAGGGGAAATGCGTAGATAGCGAGGAGATAATGTCAAGATGAACAATGATGGTGCCCTTGCTCACCTGTGCCTGATGTTGTGGAGTTAAGTTCACCACCGTCACATTCTCTGGGAAATGCCAGCTAGGTTGATTGATAGCCTCAGGATTTTCCTATAGATTTAAGGTGTGATGTTTGAACTGTATATTTACGACAGTGACACAAGCACTGAATGCAGATGACTAGAAAGTTCCTCTTTTGTGCTTTATTATTATTTATTTTTTTTACAGGTAATTGTCCTAAGTAAGGTGTAAAATGTTTTTTGTCTTTGTTTACTTTGGCGCAGTAGTACTCTTTATGGTGATTTGATTATTCTGAAGGGAGTTTAATTTAAGGGTGATTTACAAACAGGGGCATCATGAACCTGTGTCTATGAGGGAACTTCAATGTTATGTTTTAGTAGCTCTTTATGAGTAAATGTAACTGTAAGATGTGTTAGCCTAGAGTAGGGGTAGGCAAGTTCGGTCTTAGAGAGCCGCAGTCCTGCAGAGTTCAGCTCCAACCCTAATCAAACACACCTGAACAAGCGCCCTGGAGGCTGATGCAAGACAGGGACATGGGGAAGGCAGACTAGGATCAGGCAGTTCAGGGCGCCATGGCAGAGCAGGCAGACTAGGAAGCCATGGCGGAGCGGGCAGACTAGGATCAGGCAGTTCAGGGCGCCATGGCGGAGCGGGCAGACTAGGATCAGGCAGTTTAGGGCATCATGGCGGAGCGGGCAGACTAGGATCAGGCAGTTCAGGGCATCATGGCGGAGCGGGCAGACTAGGAGGCCATGGCGGAGCGGGCAGACTAGGAGCAGGCAGTTTAGGGCATCATGGCGGAGCGGGCAGACTAGGATCAGGCAGTTTAGGGCATCATGGCGGAGCGGGCAAACTAGGGGGCCATGGCGGAGCGGACAGTTCAGGAGGCCATGTAGGTGCCGGCCATTCTGGAGGCCATGGAGCATATTTAAATTGTTAAATATAAATGTGGCAGAGAACATAACCCCATATATGTGTGATTTATTGCCATCAGCATGATCACAGTAACATCTGGCAGTTCTGTTGTGTCTTTTTTGTGCCCTTGCTCAGGAGCAGTATGACGTGTTTGATGCTGGCAGCCAGAGACGGCTATTGTCAGGTGATTAATTTGCTGGTTTCACACGGAGCGGAGCTGAACTTTCAGAATCATAATGGACTTACGGTAAGATCATCAATAAAGGCTGTAAAAATAATTAACTTTCTCTGTATTAGTTGTTTTTAACCAGCATTTTATCATATTCATTGTCCATTCTATAATATTATTATTATTATTTATTTTTTTTAAGATTCATTTTATTAGGATAGGGCAGATCAGAACTGTCAGGAATTGGGAGAGAGATAGGGGGGTGGGATCGGGAAAGGTCCTCGAGTCGGGATTCGAACTCGGGACACCTGTAGCGCAACAGCGCTGTATGTCAGTGCACTGCCTACAAGGCTATCTGCGCTGACTATCATTATTGCATTCTCCCCTGTATTACACTTTAATATTGTTCTGATGGAGCAGGCACTCATAATAGCAGTGCAGTATGGACGTGAAGCGGCTGTGTTGAAACTGCTTCAACTAGGAGCGGATAGGTTCATCAAAACCAAAACGGGGAAGACAGCAGCTGACATGGCCAAAGTGTTCAATTACCCTGAGGTAGATCTCCAATGTCAGAAATCATAGAAATGTGTTCTTTTAGACTACAGTTAAAAAAAATTTTGCTTTTGGTCTTGAGAATGAGAAATATTCAAATCATTGCTCGTTTCAGATGTCCAGGATCCTTGATTCTACAGATCTCTCTACTGTAAATGGCAGTGCACCCTCCAAAGCTGAGGCGCTGTATACATTTCTCAATCAAAACCCTGATCCTTCCTCTGCCTGCAAAGAGAGGTGAGCCTCTGTGACTTGGCTTGTATCGCCCTCTAGTGGTGATTGAAAATGAAACGAGCAGGCACTCATAATAGCAGTGCAGTATGGACGTGAAGCGGCTGTGTTGAAACTGCTTCAACTAGGAGCGGATAGGTTCATCAAAACCAAAACGGGGAAGACAGCAGCTGACATGGCCAAAGTGTTCAATTACCCTGAGGTAGATCTCCAATGTCAGAAATCATAGAAATGTGTTCTTTTAGACTACAGTTAAAAAAATTTTTGCTTTTGGTCTTGAGAATGAGAAATATTCAAATCATTGCTCGTTTCAGATGTCCAGGATCCTTGATTCTACAGATCTCTCTACTGTAAATGGCAGTGCACCCTCCAAAGCTGAGGCGCTGTATACATTTCTCAATCAAAACCCTGATCCTTCCTCTGCCTGCAAAGAGAGGTGAGCCTCTGTGTCTGTGACTTGGCTTGTATCGTCCTCTAGTGGTGATTGAAAATGAAACTAAATGCTTTTTTTGAAAGACATTTTACTTTTACAGAATATGTATTTTTCAAATAAGTGCTGCTCATTTGAACTTTCTATTCATCAGAAAATCAATGTTTTCGACAGTGATAAGAAGAAATGTTTCTTGAGCATCAAATCAGCATTTTAGAATGATTTCTGAAGGATCATATGACACTAAATGGTTGGTGAAAATTCAGCTTTGCCATGACAGGAATAATTTACGTTTTAAATATATTGTATTAAGTTGTAATATTTCACAACTTTACAGTATTTTTAATCAAATAAGTGCAGCCTTGATCAGTATAAGAGACTTCTTTTAAAAAATCATTAAAATCCCAAACTTTTGATATGTAATTAAATATACACAGTATACACATATATAGAGGGGTAGCAGAAGAGCATAAGTCATATGCTGGTCCTCACTATAAACTATATTTAATCGTTTTACAAATCAACATAAAAGCAGCTGGGCTCAGATGTCAGTATTGTAAATGTGGGTTCATTCTTTTGTTTGATCTTACAGTTCCTCTAAGCTGAGTGATATTGAACTTCTGCTGCATGGTCTGAATCTGGATCATCTCTCAGACATCATAGTGGTGAGCCAGTCGATTTATTTTACCGTTACGCTAAATAAATGTTTATTGTAATGCGCTTACAATAGAAATATATGGGGCCAGTATTCCAGAAGTGTTAGGCTTATATTTCTGTTAATATGTTTACATGAATTATTTATTAAAATGTTTATTAGCTGATCTCTGAAATTATTTAAATTGTCCGTTGCGAGTAGTTTTTTAGATTAATTAATTTATGGTTGTGTGTTAACGGCACAATTCCTGTAAATGAAGTTTATTTAAAAAAAAATTGTCATGTGCAATACTGTGTGATTGCCCCATAGACTTTTGTTGTAAATGAATTGCAATGTTGATTACCTATGTTGATTTTCTGAGGTAGTAACTATTGTCTCTATTGAATATTCCTTCTCTCGTGTCAACTCTTTTTTTTTTTTTTTTTTTGGCAGGAAAATGATGTCACTTGGAGTGACCTGTTGATCATGGAGAAGGGGGACTTGGAAAAGGTAATTTAGATCATGCCTTTTTAATAGATGAGAATATTTTTTAAAAATTGTGCAAAACAAACAGTTGTTAATGGCTAAAAATATAATGAATTGAATTCTTTTTAGATATACATATTTTTAGATGTACATCTAAAAAAACTACATATATTATATATTCCATAAAATGTTGGTTTACAATAAATCAGCTCTCTTTCTCTTAGATTGGCATAACTAATCCTGAGGATCAAAAGAAGATTCTCAGCACCATGGAGCAGATGCACCTTGATAAAGTAGATCTGGACACCCTGACGCCTCTTAATAACATAGACAGCGGGTAAAGCTCATTTAGCCTCAAGCTAATCTAAACTTTATTGCATGTTTATTATGTATCCACATCAAACCTGGTAACAGTCTGTAGTGCAGCTAAAGTGCTGTAGAACTCATAGCAGGACAACAGTGTCTTGACAAGGCTTCCATGTAAGCCTGTCTTAATGGGTTAAGCTCTAGTAATGATTTGTAAGGTGAGAAATGAACTAGTGCCGTTTCTGCATGCTCCGGATTCTAACGGATGATGGCGAGTAGGCGGCGTGGTGGCCAAAGCAGATGCACCTTGATAAAGTAGATCTGGACACCCTGACGCCTCTTAATAACATAGACAGCGGGTAAAGCTCATTTAGCCTCAAGCTAATCTAAACTTTATTGCATGTTTATTATGTATCCACATCAAACCTGGTAACAGTCTGTAGTGCAGCTAAAGTGCTGTAGAACTCATAGCAGGACAACAGTGTCTTGACAAGGCTTCCATGTAAGCCTGTCTTAATGGTTTAAGCTCTAGTAATGATTTGTAAGGTGAGAAATGAACTAGTGCCGTTTCTGCATGCTCCGGATTCTAACGGATGATGGCGAGTAGGCGGCGTGGTGGCCATGTTTGACTTTAAAGTCTATGCTTAATGAATCTAATCAATCAGTAATTTCTTTATTCCATGTCAGGGAGGTACAGAGAGGGCAGACGGACACACAGTAAATTGTGCAGTTAAATCCTCTTCTGATAGCTGCTCCATAAACACACATTAAAGGGATATAGAGTTACAGTGAAATTCATTGCCATAGTTGATTTCCTGTCTAATGAGATGTAAACATAAGCAGTTCATAAGTTGTTTCCGGACGATAACTCTGTAGCTTTGATACTGTTATTTTTAGGGCAAAAAAACAATGTTAAACTGTTATTTTTTGAGTGGTTGGATTATTTAAAATATATCAGCTAATTGGCAGTGTATGTGACCTGATACAAATTGATGGATCTGCTCATGGTGCCTGTTGGGACGGTGGCATTAACCCAGCACTTAGTCGTCCACATGAGCCTATCACTCATTCAGTCATAGAAAAACTAACAAAGTGACACTCAGAGCCCATCTCTCTGTCCTGAAGGAGACAGTAACTCCACAGTGTCTGACAGTGTTTACCACAGGCTCTGACAGAGTGTTAGGAGAAGAAAACGGCTGCTTGGGGAAATGCTCTGTTAAGATAACACCATCAACATCGCGTGGTATGTGTGAGCCATTACAGGAGTTTGAAATTGTAAGTGATGGCAGAAGTACGCCAAGAATGCTGTCACCAAATTAAGTGATACCATTGGTCATTTAAGAAACATTTTCTTCAGCTTTCAATGTTTGTGACTTTAGGATAAAGAGAACTGAAGGAAATATTTAAGTAAACAATGGTTTCACTTGGTTTATACCATTTGGTGATTGATGGATAGATAGTTACTGTAACAACAGATTTTACAAAATGTTTCGGTACAATACGGTTCATTAGTTGACATGAACTAAGAATGAACAATAATTCTACAGCATTTATTCATCTGAATGTTAATATCAGCATTTACTAATGCATTATTAAAATCACAAGTTGTTTGTTAACATTAGTGAATGCACTGTGAACTAACATGAACAAACAATGAACAATTGTATTTTTATTAACTAACATTAACAAAGATTAATAATAAATAGTGTAATAAATGTATTGTTCATTGTTCGTTCGTATTAGTTAATACATTAGTTAATGTTAACAAATTACACCTTAATTTAAAGTGTTCCCCCTTTTTCTTACACATGGTTTATAGATTCTTACATGTTTTGTTCATCAAGATAATCTTCTCAAATGAACACAACAAAGCCTAAATACAATTGGCAGAAGTAAAAAGCTAATCATAGGCTATAAACAAACTATATCACGGTAGTGTTGGAATGTTTGACCAAAAAATGTTTTATCACTGTTTTTTTTTTTTAGGTTTGATGGTTTATCATGGTTTTTCGTGACTGCCTTGATATTAATCAGAATTCATGAAATGCTTGCAGAACCACTGCATTTGAATCACTATCCAAACAAACATGCTATATATAGCATGGGCAGTTTTTGATGTAAATTAGATTATTATTTCAAAATGTATAGCAAAAACAGAAGCTTTGTGATATTTTTGCTACATAAAACATCTGAACGAAACAAAACAGCAGACGGGCTGAATGAGAGCGCAAGTTCACTCACTGACAGCTGGTGGTGCTTATGGAACAGCAGTGACGCAGCGTTTCCTTGATTATGGCTGTAAACAAAGCAGCGCTGCGCTTTTAAATAGCACATATGTATTGTATGGAGGTAAGATGAAAAGAAAACACCATTACATTTTTCTGAAGACAGTCAGTTCCCCTCAGGGATACATTTATATAAACCACTCACCCCCAGGTCAATATTTAGAATTTTCTTCCTATATTTCACGCATCATGAACAGTGAGCTTGCGCTGCCTGCTACAGTATTTTTTCCTCTTTAACTTCTCTGGCTTCTGTTAATGGTTGCTTACTGTTGGCTTATTTGCCAAGTTAAAGAATTATTTGTGCGGTATGAATAGTTCTAAAAGTTTTCCAACCATTAGTCAGAAGTGTATGCAGTTAACGGGGATCTTCCCTCAATTAACCACACTATGTACATTCTTTAGGCACTTGTTTTTTAAAAATGCATACCGTTTGCGTAAACAAAACTGGTTTACCATTTGAACCGGTATATCGCCCAGCATTACATCACGGTTGCATGATTTCAATGTCACCATCACTAAGCTTCTGACAACTCTTTGACCAGTCTTTATATATATATATATATAAAATAAAATAGTTCACAAAAGTTTGATTTATAAACAAAATCAGGCTGTGTGTAGAGGAGTTTACCTGTTAGGCGTGATGACTTTTAATGTCCCTGACAATCTTTGTAGCTATTTGTTAGCAACTGCTTTTTTAAAAACGAGTATAAAAGCTTTAACAAAAGCACACGGCAAATTACTGTTGTATTTTATGCAATAGAATAAAAAGTAAAACTGTCTTAAGCTTGTGTTATTTCAGGCATTTAACCAAAAAACCCATCAGGGCGATGGGAAGTGCTAAAATGCTAACTCGTTTCCGGGTTTTGGCCTACAAAAATGTCATCCCTGCAGCACTCTACTTTGAAAAGTCTAAGCATAAAGGAAGTGGAAAGTTTATTTAACTACTTCATAAGTTCATGAACAAAGAGTGTCATTTGTGAAATGTCGTCTTTTTCTCAGGAGTGAAGATTTCCTTAACTTTCTGATCAGCCTGAAACAGCAGTGCGGTTACTTGACAGAAACCTTACAGGATGTCAACAGCAGATTCCCACATAGCCCTGCTGAGGTATGTTGTGTTCTTTAAGTATCTGAGTCCTGTGTAAAACATGACCAGTTAGAAGTATTCCTGTCTGTTTCTTTAGTTTCATATGGCCAGGCTTTTGATTTGTGGAAGTCTGGGTCTACATTGCTTTATTCTGACCAACCACCCACTTAGAAAGAGACGTGTAAAGCAACCAACAACAGTAATTTTTGTTTTTATGTGCCGTTTAGGAGTGGATCTGAATTAAAGATAATTAAAATAACGGTACATTAGCCAAATGGTTGTACACACAACACTGCAAAAATAGGAGGGAAATGTATAGACAAAAAGTTCTCAAAATTCACTAAAAGAGAGTTTTTTTGTGTGTGTGTTCCATGGTGAGAAAAGATTGAGTTTGAAGAATATTGAGGAATGGTTAATTTTTAGCATTATAAGCAAATAGCTGTGACTAGACTGGACTGCCCAATTTTATATTTGTGAATGACTGATCTCTGCCACAACGTTTTAAATAAACATTTTTACCAACAGTAAATATGCAACCTTACTTTCAAAATTGCTCCGTCTGTCAAAAAACTTCATCTGGACCAAATGATTCCATCAGTTTAAGTGTGCATGGCCTCTGAGAGTAACTTCCAAGTGCCTGAAATTATCCATGACTACAGTCTTGAATAAATGGGAACAAATGAGTTAAATCGTATTTTAAACCTTCACGTAATTTTAAAAGTGTTTTCAACTGAAGTGGCAGTAGACAGACAGAGCTATTGTATCTCACATTTCGTGCCTGCTTGTATGTGATGTCTTTGTTTGACAGGTTGTTCTTACATGTGATCCCAAGAAAGAGGCTCAAGCCCTTTGCACCGAGCTTGTAACTCAGACAGGAGACCTCCAGAAAGAGATTCTCTGTCTTAAGACCCTGCTCAGCAAGGTCAGTCATGTCCACATTCCTTCATGTCCTCATCTTTCTTCTTCTCTGACGCTTCTATTTACAATAGTTTTGTCTAGTAAAAAATACTGTGAGAGCAACAGGGGCAGCCGTTTCATCCCTCTTAGATGTTCCTATAGTCTCTTTCATGATGATGAAGGGTAATAATTTGTGAACAAATAAATTGAAGATGTTATCCGCTAGCACATTCCAGGGAATTTCTACGACTCATCAATCTCCAATGTGAAATTAGTTTAATCAAACGCGTTTGTAGCTTGTTGTAACTCCTGTTGTTCTCAAAGCATTCAACATCTGATTGTGGCAGCCCATCAAAATAGAATCTTAATAGAATGCTTTCTTACATAGTGTTTTGTCTTTTGACACAAAAAACATTCCACTTCACCATAACTGATACTCATGCTGCGACACATGTGAAATACTGGGTTTTGGGAGAGTTTTTCCCGTGGAATATAAAAGCAAATTAACTCCCCCTCAGGCCACCAAGATGTAGATGTAGTTTGTTTCTTCATCGAAAAACAGATTTTAAGAAATTTAGCATTACATCACTTGCTCACCAATGGCTCCTCTGCAGTGAATAGGTGCAGTCAGAATGAGAGTCCAAACAGCTGATAAAAACATCACAATAATCCACAAGTAATAAGAGTCCACATTCTTCAGTCCATCAGTTAATATCTTGTGAAACTAAAGGCTGTAAGTTTGTAAGAAACAAATCCATAAAGATGTTTTTAACTTGAACCGTTGCGTCTGGTTAAAGTCAGTAGTACCGCATTCTCCAGTGAAAAATTCATCTCTCCTAAATCAGAAGAGAATTATGCAAAGATCAAGCATAGTTTCCAAGCAAAAACTGGATTTTGAGGACAACAGTGGATGTACTGGAGAAAGCATTATTTTGGATTATGGACTTGTATTTTGGTCAGAAGTGACAGTTTAAAGTTAAAATGTCTTAATAATGGCTTTGTTTCTTTCAAATACGTGGCTTTTCATTTCAAAATACTTTTATTGATGGACTGGAGTCATGTGGATTACTTGTGGGTTGTGATGTTTTTATCAGCTGTTTGGACTCTCATTCTGACGGCACCCATTCACTGCAGAGGATCCATTGGAGAGCAAGCGATGGAATGCGGAATTTCTCAATCTTTTCTGATGAAGAAACAAACTACATCTACAACTTGAATGGCCTGAGGATGAGTATATTTTCAGCAAATGTAGATTTTTGGATGAACTATTTCTTTAAGTTTGACGTCACAGGTCCAAGTGCTCAGTGAAATCCCAAAAGCAAACAGTATATGGTGCTAATATACACTGATCGTGTGCTCTAATAATAATTTATTCTCTTTTAACCCTTAATTTCTCCTTAGACGGAACACACGGAATATAACTTTCAGCTTCTTCAACCAGTCTCCAATAATGGACAGAGAGGAAAGGCCCGCAAAAGGTTTGCTGCTGTGCTTGGACTTGGAATGCTTGGAGCAGGGCTTCTATTTGTGCTGTCACAATCAAAAAAACTGAACTATTTTTGAGGTTATGTATTGCAGTGATGTATGTGTTTTAAGTTGTTACCTCAGTATTTTATTAATGATTGTATGTTCTAGATTTAGGTTAAGAATATGTTATGATCACCCTTTTAGTGGTGCTATTCTAGACTGTTATTCAAGTAAATCTGTTAAATGTTCTTTTGGTTTTTCAGACAATGCACTACATAAAAGTTTTCCCAAACCATGTTATCCTTCTCTTTGCTTTGTTTGTAATCACGGTTGTCAACTTCTATTACAGCGGCATCTGCCGGTCAGAGCTGGATGGCTAGCACTTTGTGTTTTGGAAGTTGTGTTTTGATTTATCTGGGTGGCCCAAAAAGAAAAGTCATTGCCAGTCGCTGTCTGTGGTGCTGAAATGGCATTTCCGGGTGCAAGACCCTCTTACAACTAAATTCATGATAAAAGCTGGTTACTTGATCAGTCATGTTCAGTTTAATTGAACAATTGCTTGATACATATTCATTATCGTGCTTGAGGGGAAAATGAAATGTAATCTGGCATGTGCAAGCAGTTTCCCGAAAGCCCTGTTCTGAAAATGTTACATAAGTTCTCTATGAGCAACAAACAATGGCAGCTCCTTTTATCTCTTTAATTTCTTTTAGTTGCATGCATTTATTATGTAATCAGAAGTTAGGCCAAATAAAATGCATTTAAAAGAACCATTTTAATTGACATGTTCTGCTATTTGACTCTCACTGGAGAAAGATGAGACGTGTACCCGTCCTCCAAGGTGCTGTAACAATATCATATATATGTTGTTCGATATAAGTTCAAATATTTTTCACAATGTTGGAATTGCTTGTGTGAAAGGGAATGTTGAACAGTTTCTACAAGTTAAAATCTTAAAGTCTAGCAACTGAATCTTGTAGAGATCTCTGTGCTTTTTGGACAATTTTCCAACACTCTTCTATGTAGCCTATTCTTATGGTTTTGCAACGTTTATGAGAACCGCAGGGTGCTCCTATAAGCTAGACAAACTTAGCCTTAGAGAAAACCTCTACAAAACTTAAATACTGTTATTATTTCTAGTTTTACACATGGCAAAATGCATTAATTTTTTTAAAGAATTAAATATATAGTGATCGGGGTGCCAAAGGACATTTATTCAACCGATTGTGATCCCATAAAATTACAGACCCCCCCCCCCCCCCCATCTTTAATGGGTTTTGTTGTTTCTTCGGGTAATTGTT
>NW_015505404.1:1292592-1308823 GCF_001515645.1 Sinocyclocheilus grahami
GGTTCTAATGGGAATTGTATTGGTTTTAATGGAAACTGTAATGGACCCTGTGGGTCTCTACTGGTAATTGGTCACCTTCTATTGGTGGCTTGTTAAAACCAATAAATCCTAATGGAATATGCCCCAAAACACACAGAACCCCATTTTTAATGGTTAAATGTTGATTTTTTTTGTATTTGTAATGGAAACCATTAGACTTTTCTGTGACTGTTCTATTGTTTTTTTTCAGCGTGGTCATCTAAACCACATCAGACAATCTCTCTTTATTTTTATTAAGGGACTGACATTTCAAAACCACTGAAAGGATTTAGAGTAGTCTTTCCTTATTGACTCGAAAAGGATGAAATTAGGCCAATTTAAATTCCATCATATTACCGATGACAAGTCTTCTCCACGCGACCGCGACTTTTCCACGGAGATCACGAGAAGAATCCGGTTTTCCTAATAGCCTAATCTTGGTTCCCATCGGAAGAAAGGACCTCACAATACAAGGAAGCCGAACATATTAATACTTTCACATAAACTGGTGATCAAAGATAGAGGAAATTCTCTGCGACAATTGAACAGTTCGTGAAAAGTTCAAAAGCATGTGATAATCCAATCTCAATGCACATCTTCAAGAGCAGAACATGTTTGTGGAGAAGACAGAATGAGACGTATTTGTGCTTTCAGTCAATTAAGCCTTATTTTATGGGAAAAGACCATTTCGAGACATTTTACGGAGATTAGAAATAATATGAATTAACAATAATAAAACCAAACATTTAATTAAAATCAATGTTGCGCTTATTATTATTAAGTTAATTGAATGTTAATTACATTTTGAATTCAATAATTTATTTGAATTATTATTACTTATGTGCCAAATACTAGATTGATACAAAAATAAAAGGAAAAAGTGCTGGGCTTCAGAAGGATATGGATAGACATTTCACGTTGGACCACATTCTACACTTTCGCTGCTTTGGAAATAAGCCAAACCTGTGGCTGGTGTCAAGCTAGCCTGAACAGATACTTTCAGACATCTAATTTCTTCACTTCATTCCTGAGGCAGGACTGCGCCCACCCCTTGTGTAAGCAATTTAAACCCGATAGGAGATCATCAGCTATCTGCAGCCACTTCAGACCGAGGAAGAGAGGAAGAGAGGAAGAGCATCAGGCTGTGAGCATCTGCAGCGCTACACATCACACTCCACGATGCTTTGACGCTCAACTCACTTGCGTCGCGTCGCTCCAGAGATTTTTGATCTGGGAGAGTAAATAACCGCCTCAGCACTCGATGTGTGTTTCATTTATTTGTTGTTAAACCGAAGACAAGTGCCTGAACGAATGAGCGTATCAATACAAATTTTGTAATATGAACTTTTTGCCAAGTGGAATATGTTTTTATCTGTCCGTGGCAATTTGCTGGTTCACATCAAGGGTCGACGCATCGTGGTGGTGGGTACAGGTTTTGCTTTATTTGAATATTAGTAATGCTTTCAGGTTTATAAAATCAAATTATGTTTTAGACTACGATTGTGGTTAAAAAGTACATCGTTAAATATTGGTCTGGAGTTATTGGAACAGCTTTTTTTCGTCACTGAAAACTTGAGATGATTTTTATTTTACTTTTTGTACTTTATTATATCTATGTTTTTATTGTATTTATTTATGCATTTATTTTAATTTGTTTTGAATGTGCAGAACGCGGTTGTGTGTTGAAACATGATTCCATCGCTCATTCCCTGTGCTTTCATCTTTTATGCAGGTACATGGGCACTCTTGGATCGCAAGTGATGTGCGACAACATCCCGGGCTTGATTAACAAACAACGCCAGTTGTGCCGCCAGCATCCCAAGGTGATGCAGGCTATTGGAGCTGGAATTAAAAGCTGGATCGGAGAATGTCAGCACCAGTTCAGAAACCACCGGTGGAACTGCAATACCATGGCGCGCGAGCACACTCTTGTTGGAAGGCTTTTGCATCGAAGTGAGTAGGCCTAAGGCTCAAGTGTATTGTTTCAAGTCTAACGGCTGTATGCACATACAGTATGTTCTCTGCGCTCAACCTGCAGTGCAATTCTTATCTGATATCAGATCATATTACAGAAAGTAAAACTTGATGAACTATGTGCTTTCGACCCTTCTTTGCTCGTCTGTGTGTGCAGCACTGTGCATGTATTGATGAGGTTTGATTTTTATAAAATATTTACAACATATAATACTGATTATAAAGAGTATAAAATCTATCTACATTTATTATTTACTTGTTTACAAATAATGCAACAATTTTTGGGGGCAAATTTCCATACAGTTGCACCACCTGGAAGATTTGACGTATGGACTGTGACTTTAAGCCCAATAAGAAATATTAAAATGATTTTAATTCAGAAATCACAAGCATGTTCTTCATAGAAAATGTGATAGTTTTCAAGTAACTAAAATACAGATCCGGAAAAAAATGTCACATCATTGACCCATAAACAACTCAATATTGTTCTGTGATCATCCCAAGATGTCTAGATGTAATCTGAATCGATAAGTCACAATAGTGTCACTTAGCACGCAAGTGTAACCTTTACTTTTCATTGTGTTGAAGATTTATGTCAGTTTAGAGAAGAAAGGCTGGATTATTGTGTCTGGTGAGTTCATTCAGAACTGCTCAGCAGCTTGATGCTTTAACTAGGTGTAATTGCCAGTTTTGTGACTTTAGGTTTGCGACTGTAAGTGTCTCTGGCTGTATTTTCTCATCTCATGTAAAGTCATATTAATGGGAACATCCACAAAGGAACTCTGTGTCCCAGACCTCTAAGCTGCTCTGCACATTAAAGTTAGGTTAAACCTCTGGCTTTAATCTTCTTGATTTAAGGTATTCAGACCTCCCTGAAAGACTCCTAACTTCTCGGTGACACTGTGAGAATCTACTTATTGTCAATGTCAGGTCACTAATTTAAAACAATTGCAGGGATTCCGTGGCAGACATCCTCCTCTTGTCTGACAAAGCTGCCTAACGGAAACATCTTTGGTACACATGTGAAAAGCTGCAGTTTAGAACTTTTGTTCAGGCTGTTGCTTGTTACTGTTGTTTTTCTTCCGTCTCTTTATACAGTCATAGCAGACTGTTTTCCACATTAATCACCTTCACATTTAGACTCACAAAATTAAGACGTCTTAATGTCTTTCTGATGTAAAACTTATGTTTATATAATGGGTTATAAGATTAGTTTCATCTAAAAAAATATATAAAGTAGTTATATTTTAGGAATCAACTTGAATTGAATGACTAAAGAGAAAGTTATATGTATGTATGAATTATTATTATAATTTTTATAATTATATAGTGCAATGTACAAAATAAAATTAACTTAAATATGTATAAAGTAAATGTAAAAAATTGCCTATATATGTATGTGCGTGTGTATATATATATATATACATATGCATATATACATATTTAAATTATATATATATATATATACTGTATATACACACACACAAATGTTTTTATAATATGTACATTTATGATTTAAATTATTTAACATACCAGTTCTTATTATATAAAATCATATATGATTTAAATGCATTTTAAAATATAATAAATGTATGTAAAGTATTATTAATAATGTATGTATGTATGTTTTCCACGACATTCTAATTTATTGAGATGCACCTGTATATAAAGTTTAAATAAAAAATTTCTTAACTAAATAAACCCTATTCCTACTTTTTTCTCAGGCAGTCGCGAGGCCGCCTTTGTCTATGCCATCTCCTCAGCAGGTATGGTCTACACTTTGACCAGTGCGTGCAGTCAGGGTGAACTAGAAAACTGCTCTTGCGACCCTGGAAAAAAGGGCTCATCTCGCGATGCCAAGGGAGCTTTCGACTGGGGTGGGTGCAGCGATCATGTTGACCATGCAATCAAGTTCTCTCAGGTCTTCATAGACGCCAAGGAGAGGAAGGAGAGAGATGCACGGGCGCTCATGAACTTGCACAACAACCGTGCAGGGAGAAAGGTAACAACACAAACAGCTGTTGAGACACATCTTGAGAAATTAAATCTTGACGAATAATAATCCATGACCATTGCATGGCTCACGCATTCAGCGAGACTAGTCAGAGGTTTACTCTAGCCACTGTCTCCTTTTTTGATTCACAGGCGGTGAAGCGCTTCATGAACCTTGAGTGTAAGTGTCATGGTGTCAGTGGCTCATGCAATGTACGTACCTGCTGGTTAGCCATGGCAGACTTCAGGCAGACCGGTGACTATCTCCGTAAAAAGTACAACAATGCCATTCAGGTGGTGATGAACCAGTATGGAACAGGCTTCACCAGTGCCTACAGGATGTTTAAGAGGCCTACCAAAAATGACCTTGTCTACTTTGAAGACTCGCCTGACTACTGTATATGGGACCATGAGTCTGGTAAGTGTGCTGAGGGAAACCTTAACCTTAAAAAGGTAATTCACCCAAAATGTATGGCTTTCTAGATATTTTGAAAAATGTTTTTTTTTGTCCATAAATGTGGTTCAAAACAACACTGGTAAGTGTGCTGAGGGAAACCTTAAAGGAATAGTTCACCCAAAAATGAAAATTCTGTCTCTTTTTTTATGTTGAACACAAAAGAAGATATTTTGAAGAATTCTGATGAACCAAACAGTTGATGGTCCCCATTGACTTCCATAGTAGGGAAAGAAATACTGTGGAAATTAATGGGGGCCAACAACTGTTTGATTACCAGCATTTTTCAAAATATAATCTTTTATGTTCAACATAAGAAAGAAACTCATATAGGTTTGGAACGACATGAGGGTGAGTAAATGATGACAAAATGTTCATCTTTGGGTGAACTATCCCTTTTAGCTTAAAAAGACAATTCGCCCTAAAAAATACAAACATTTTAAAGAATGTTTCAATTGTATTTTTAATATGTGGCCCAAAACAACACTAAAGCCCATTGACTTTTCAAATATTGCCTTTTTGTGCTCTGCATCAGAAAGAAAGTCATACAGGTACGAGTAAATGATAACAGAGTTTTCATTTTTAGGTGAACTATCCCTTTATTTGCATTACCTCAAGAGGTGAATTAAGTTGATGAATCAAAGCTATAGTACTCCATCATGTTTCATAACCCACTGTTTGTGTTTCCACCCTGCAAGACTCCCACACTCTGCTCAAAATCATTAGGCATTAGTCTTTGCCCCCAAACACAGTTGTAATCAGAGGACGTGAGCTATTTAGCTGGTTATTACATACACAATAGTCATAACCCAATCCTGTAACCTGAATGCCGGTAAAGATTCCCTCCCTAAGGCAGAGGTTTATCTCTTTTTACCTTTCTGTGTGTGTGTGTATGTACTGAATAACACCAGGTGTACCAATGTGTGAAGCAGTAAGGGTGGGGGGGGGGTGCCTGTCAGACTGCAGATGATCCCTGCTATCAGGTGACGCTGTGTTTAGACACATTACCACAGTTTTGTGGGCAGAACGGGAGCTGAAATTTAATCCCTATGCGCAAATGCTATAAATCACTGCCTTCCACGGCGGCACCTCTATATTTTCTGCCTAAAACTGGCAGGAATATTTAGAGAGGTAGGTCATGTCTCTTTTAAGTGCCCTGAGTTGTATGTCGAACCCACTTTAGGTATTTATTATTTATTGTACAGTATGTCAGTATAACTGCTCATTTATGAGCATGTACATTTAGAATGATCTTACAAGCTAAAGGGCTAGTTCATCCAAAAATGAAAATTGTCATGTCATTCCAAAACCTATTTGATTTTTTTTTCTACAGAATATAAAAAACACACAAAAACTGTTTTTGTCAATACAATGGATGTCAATGGGGTCCAAAACAACACTGGGACTCACTGACTTTCATTATATGGGCAAAATGGCTAATTCATCCAAAAATGAAAGTTGTCATGTTGTTTTCCTCTGCGGATTACAAAAAACATACATAAAAAGTTTTTGTTCATACAATGAACATTAAGCCTAAACAACACTGGACCTTATTGGACCATACTGATTGTATTAAATCGACAAAAAACACTGAGCCTGCATCTGAAATCACATACTCTGGGTACTTCCTTTGAACAAGCAATTACTTTGCATCCATTAAAAAAGTATGTTTTATATAGTATGAATTGAATTCAGACACACTGCATATTTTGTGTTTTCATTGTCAAGTAACCTAACTGCTTTATTCGTTTTGCTTAACTGTCATTCACAAATCCTCTCGCGTGGCCTCATGGGATAGTAAAGTGTCCATCAGATGTGCACTTCAGAATCTTGCCAGAAGTAATTAGTCATCTAGGTATTTCATGAATACTGTAAGTTTGGAAATACTACTCGTTTCACAAACTGTTTTTCGTCTTGATATATATGAGGAAGTAAGCGATTTCGGATGCAGCATGATATCTATAGAAAGTCATACAGTTTTGAAGTGACATGACTGAATTTTCATTTTTGCTTTAACAATTCCTTTACGCTCATGTTTAATAATAGGGATGTTTTTAAATCTGGTCTATTTTTTCTCATCAGCTCTGAAGGAATGTTTAAAAAAAACCGAGACCACCGTATTTTAGTGCTGACCTCTCTCGTGTGGTGGTTTGTGAGAAACTCTCTTAGCTGGGCAGTCTATTTGATGTCAGTTTTAGGAGACAGACTATACCTCCACTGCATGAGTGTGAAATCAATTACTAGCTCTCACCATGGTCACACATGTTAAACTCATCTCTTGGCACCCCCTCATCTTAATTCAATAAGCAGATGCATGCTCAGGTAAAGGCTGCCCATGATATAAACGATATGAGCCCAGCATACCAGCCTGATGAACTGCTGTGGGGAGGAGTGGCTGTGTCATGCCCAGACACATGCCTGCCTACTCGCAATTGAGCTCAATAGACCAGCGGTGACATACCAATGCTGGCGCTACTGGTAGACTGAAGTGTTTTGCAGTTCTGGCCTTCTCTGTAAGACTGTTCTCACTTTAAAATCTTACATTAAACCATCTTAAAATTGGTTAAACCACAAGAAATAAACATGGTTGTTTGTATAGTGCTGAGTGTTGATTGGCTTTGAAGGGATCTTTATAAAGAAAGGCTGCAGATTGTCACTCGGAGGGAGCATGAAAGCAAGGGTTTATACAAGGTCTTTAGCAATTTTTGTATCAGCAACAATCAGCGACGCGTCAGTCTCATAGAGGGCGGGGTTGTCGAGATTAGAGCCGTTGAAATGAGTACGTGATGAAGACCCAGAGCAATGCTTGATAGCTTCTATCATCAGTCCCTCATCTGACCAAGGACCAAGCGGTCATCCTTTTACATGGTGCCGACAAACCCAGCCTCTTCAAGACAGCGCTGTCTGGACACTATCAGACATCTGCCAGGCACTACACATGACTATTCAGTCGAGGTCTGCTTGCTTCAGGAATTTTTATAATATTCACTACATTCATAGATTTCAGCAGTACAACGTATAACTATTTTTGCACAATAACAATTTTTACCTGCCCTGCTTATATTTTTACTGGCCTTATTACAAGTGAATTATACATTTCTGTTTGTGGCATTGAATTTTTATTTATTTATTTTTTTCGGAAAAAATGGAATAAGATTATTTTTAAATGATTTATTTTATAGATAGATAGATAAATTTAATATTAAAATAAACCTAAAATAGCTTTTTGAATTCAGTTAATCAATTCATTTTAATGAAATATAAAATACAAAATAATATTACATTAATAATAAGTATTGATTAAACAATTTCGATGTATACATCAAATTCCATTATAATTTAATATTTATACATGCATATTAATTGTATAAAATGTTACACAAAATTGTGTACATACATGTCTCTTAGTATGTTTATTTCTGAAAGCACAGGTCTGAATATGCTACACAATTTTGCTTTTCAAGTAAATTTATCTTGTTTTCATATTTTAAGTGAAAATGGGACAAAAATACTGAAAATGTTCAAACTAAATTATTAGTTTTTTTTATTTATTTTTATTTTTTTCAGTGTGTGTGTAAAGACTGGGGAAAAAACAGTGTCGCACTTGAATGGTGTGATTTTTTAAAAACCTTTTTTCCTTCATGATTTTATTTAGTTTTTTTTTAGTCTGTACAACAAGTGTTGTTACTTTACAAATTAACACTTCAAAAAGCTGGAAATTATACAGCTATAATGTAACTGTAAACTCATAAAAACTTGCTGGAAAACGATTGACATGCAATGCAAAATATTGCTAATTGCTAAACACATTTTTACTGATGCTTTTGAGATTATTGCACGTCATTTTTGCAATTTCAACCAAACCTCCTCATGTTGTCTAGCTAAATGGCATACTTTAGGTTACTTTAGGTCATTTGGTGCATTTCATCAGTGCCCAGGGGCAATAAAACTGTGAGGATCTATACCTTGAACATTTTTGATGTAGCCGTTCATGTTTTATCTCACTAAATCCTGTGATGCCTCATTTTGATTTTTGCTTTATTGCAGGTTCTGTGGGCACAGGTGGGCGAGTGTGCAACCGTACGTCCCGTGGGGCTGACAGCTGTGAGGTCATGTGTTGTGGGCGGGGCTATGACACATCACGTGTGAGCCGCACCACCAAGTGTGAGTGCAAGTTCCACTGGTGTTGTGCTGTTCACTGCAGGGACTGCCAAGAGGAGGTAGATGTGCATACATGCAAAACCCAGTCATGACCCCACCACTCCAGAGTAAAGATCCCATCTCAAACCTTTGACATTGTACAGTGCTTTTCTCTTGCAAATAAGATCAAACACAAATGACCAGCAAATTAAAACCTATGCAGATTTGTTGTATCACAACTTTTTGAAGTCTTGAGTAGTTTTACCATCTTTACTTACTGTTTTTCCCCCATCATAACACACATATTTATTACAGCTTTGGAACATAAGAATGTTTATCTTTAATGTATTTCATATTTTGAACTGTAAATACAAACTGTATGTAATTTAAAATAAAACGTATGTTATGTCGAATAGTTGTCTGTAGAAGTTTGTTGTCCTGTTTTGCATTAAAGATCAGAAGCTTTACTGTATATATTAATGTCTGTGGAACAAACAATTAATAACTAGACAGTAAACAATTATTTTGTAAAACACTTTTTGTGTCTGAAGGATATTCAGTAAAGCTTTTCCTTTATGATTTATTCCTTAGTGGCTCCAAATAAGACCCAAATTATATTAGACATATTATTATTGTGCAATATTTGTACAGGTGGAAGTGAATCAATCAATGAACCATGAAAATAAATGAAAACAAGGAAATAAGACCAACAGAAAACGCCGGAAAAAAAGACTCAGTGCTGACACCCTCAGGACATTTCAAATACCTGGTCTCTCACCTAACCTAAAATTATTAACATACAAGAAAATGATAAACATAAAACTCTCTTAATCTGTAAAGACCATTGTAAATTCCCCCCTCAAACCTTAACAATCAATTGCTTGAAACTTCAAAAGAAAATGATAATGTATTCTGCCCCAACAATGGATATTGTTTCAAGACATGAGTGTGTATTATAAAATTATAAAAAAATTAAAAAAAAACTTCCCTAAAAAGAGATTTATAATATATAATTATTACATTGTATACTGTTGCATTTAAAATGTTGTCTAATTATGTAATATATTTGCATAAATATTTATGTAATAACCATTTAAATCATTTTTTTTGTTATGTTCTTTGTTTGATATGGAATGGTCTAATTTTGTATTTGTGCACTTGATATCCTGGTAAAATGCTTCAACCTCATAAAGAACTAGTGAGAATGTATTTGGAGATATCAATAAGAGTCCACATGTTAATACAATACATTAATATGTAGAATGAATTTGATTTTTTTAAGTTAGGCTAACTGGCTTTGTATGTTAGCCTATCTTGCTAATTGGTTACCATGAAAACACAAGGAAAGATTACAAACCTGTTTTCCAACAAAAGTATAATGACATGTTTTAGTCCAAATTCACTTCACAACATCAGTCGAGTCTTTGAAATAACTTATTATTGTAATCTGACATGGTTTCATTAAACAGAATGAGGCAGAAATCATGCCACTTTATATTATTCTATAGAGTGATAAAGGCTATGTCGATTAGCATTGCATTTTAAATATACTTATAAAAATACCCGAGATGGCTTGAAGAGCACAGATAAAACCATATGTTGTCGCAGTCATTGTTTATTTTCTTCATGTTTCATCAGTAAAACGTCTATCTGCATGGTATTCAGCGACTACATCTACAGCTAAAGCTGAATCTCTTTGTCAAGGTCAAGGTCAAGGTCTTAACTTGAGTGTTAAAGTTAATGAGATAATTATGTGATTGAGTGCTGATTGAGCATTAGTGATGAACAGCTGCTGTTAAGAAGCAGAATCACTGAAGAAAAGAGAAACAAGAATTACAACTGACTTCAGCCACAGAAGTGAAGAAGTATCCCTTCTCTGTTGCCCACTCTATTCTTGACCTTCTCGTTTCACGTCCTCACGCGTCCCGCATCATAGTAGCAGCCGGAATACATGCCTTGTCCAAATACCCAGTAGCAAATACCCGCACTTGCGGTCTTCTTGGCCACTTGAGAGCGCATGCACGCGACAGGAAGTAAGTGCGCAAGACTGTCCCAGGTCTTAAAGGGGTCATATGATGCAATTTCAAATTTTCCTTTCTCTTTGGAGTGTTACAAGCTGTTCGTGCATAGATAAGATCCCTAAAGTTGCAAAGACTAAAGTCTCAAACCCAAAGAGATATTTTTATAAAAGTTAAGACTTGTCCACGCCCTCCTAAAATGGCTCATTCTAACACGCCGTGCGACACACGCTCAAAGCGAAACTACTTTGTTTGGCCTTCCAAAAGAGGACACAACTAGAAATCAGTGGTTAAGTTGTATTTACAACTCTGTTCCGGAACAGTTCAACCCAAATATTCAGATGTGTGCAGCGCATTTTATGGAGGACGAGGACTGTTTCTTGAGCCTACAATGCCAGTGTCTGTTTCTATAAAGTGGGGCAAATCCAACTTTGTAAGGACAGTCTGGTGCTTCTGACTCAGAGCCTGTAAATACATTTTTATATTTAAAGAATTTGCCACTGATGATTCAAACGCGAGTTTTGAGCAGTGTAGAGTAGTGCTTGTTGTTTGTCGTTTCTCCGATCACAAATGCAGACATGGTTTTATGTTTACGGCGTGATATGCAACGCAACTAAAAAGACAGTATAAAAAGTCATTATAATCAGTAATTATGTCCCCACTGGATGCAACAAATGCCTTGTTTGTAATGGGTTTTATTGGTGTTGTCTCATCGCGCCGGGACACAGCATCACAGTATGGTAAGGGGCCTAACATTTCCATCACACGCTTGAGGTATTCAGCCAATCACAAGGCACTGGATAGCTGGCCAATCAGCTTTCGCTTTTCAGAATGATGAGCTTTGTAAAAATCTACGCGTTTCATAAAGGCGGGGCATAGGGGCAGAGGCGTCATGCCCATTCAAAGTGCCCCCTCAGATTTTTAGCCAAGTGGATTTTGAATGCAGCTTCCAAAAGACAAAAAATAGCCGAATAATATTTTGTATATTTGATACAATCACACTAGCGTGATTAGAAGGTTCAGCTCCTCATATCATCAGCTGCTAAATTCAAATCTGCGTTCGCTGGCTGGCGCGTTTTTACAGCACTGCGCATTATAATCAATCACACACGATGCTGTTGAGCTTATGAATGCAATGACCAATCAGAGGTGTTCAGATGACTCATCGCTAAAATGCCGGTGTTTTCTTCACTAGCTCGCTGACTGAATAGCTCTTTCTGGCGAATTCTCTCATTAGAAACAACAAAGTGCAGATGTGTGTATGAAAAGATATTAATTTCACAGTGTAAACAGCTTCAGTGATTTTAATGGGAGTTTGTCACGTGACACACAGCAGCCACAATAGCACTTGTGTTTTTATGTTTTTTTTTTTTTTTTCTTTTTATTCGAAACATTCCCAAACGCATTAACTATATCATGAAATATCTCGATTCTCACCTATGTTAGCTGATCTATAGTGGGCGATGGTCAAAGTAGCCTAATAATGTAGTCTATTAAAGGGGTCATATGATACGATTTCAATTTTTCCTTTCTCTTTGAAGTGTTACAAACTCTTGGTGCATAAAGAAGATCTGTAAAGTTGCAAAGACTAAAGTCTCAAATCCAAAGAGATATTCTTTATAAAAGTTAAGAGTCAACCACGCCTACCTAAAACGGCTCGTTCTAACACGCCCCCACATATCTACGTCACGATGTGGGAAGATTTGCATAACGCCGCCCTAATGTTCACGCAAAGAAAGAAGGCGTAACTTTGATTCTCGCTGTAGTATTGTTGCTGTCGCCTCGCCGCCATTGTCGTGGAGACACTGTGTGTTTCGTTATGAAAGCGAAACTACTTTGTATGGTCTTCCAAAAGAGGACACAACTAGAAATCAGTGGTTAAGTTGTATTTACAACACTGTTCTGGAACAGTTCAACCCAAATATTCAGATGTGTGCAGCGCATTTTACGGAGGACGAGAACTGTTTCCTGAGAGAGTAGCCTACAATGCCGGTGACTGTTTCTATATAGTTGGGCAATTACAAATTTGCAAGGACCATCTGGTGCTTCTGACTCATCCTGTAAGTACGTTTTTATATTTTCAGAATTTGCCACTGACGATTCAAACGCGAGTTTTGAGCAGTGTAGAGTAGCGCTGGTTTTCGTTTCTCCGATCACAAATGCAGACATGGTTTTATGTTTACGCAGCGCGATACGCAACGCAACGCAACGCGTAAAAAGACAGTATAAGTCATTATAATCAGTAATTATGTCCCCACTGGATGCAACAAATGCCTCTTTTATAATGGGTTTTACTGGTTTTGCCTCGTCGCGCAGCACACACGGCATCACAGTATGGTAAGGGGCGTGACATTTCCGTCACACGCTTGAGGTATTAAGCCAATCACAAGGCACTGGATAGCTGGCCAATCAGAGCACACCTCGCTTTTTCAGACCGATGAGCTTTGTAAAAATCGACGCATTTCAGAAAGGCTGGGCATAGAGAGGAAACAATAATGTATATTATGTGGAAAATAAACCGCATAAACGCATTGCATTACAGCAAAAACACAAAATAATGTTCTTTTTAGCAACGTCATATGACCCCTTTAAAAACGCCAAAGCACAGTGCCCGTTATGGCTTCACGTGTATGGAAAGGGATGAGGTGTGCGTGTGTGGGTATGTGTGTGTCGGGATAAAGGAGGGAGGAAATGGAATAATAATAAACCTAACATTATATTATTTAAAATTGAACTTAAGCATTATATTGAGGCCCTAAAAGATGCAAGAAATAAAAAAGCGAAACGGATGTATAGAATTTTTGAATCCTTTTCTTTTTGAAACTTTTTGTAATTTTTTCCCCCTGTATAGTTTCTCTCTCTCTCTCTCTCTCTCTCTCTTCTCTTTATGTTGTTTCCTTTGATGCTATTATGAATGTAATAGATAATAGTTTAATACATTGTGATCCTCTGTATATGTATGTTGTTATTGTTCTTGTTATGCAAAAAAAATAAAAAAAAGATAAAGGAGGGAGAACGGGTGAGTTCTGTAAACCTATTTTCTGATCCACACTCCGGAGCAGAAGGTGGCGGTAATGCACCAATACGCTGGATGCCAAACGCCGTAAAAATATAAGAAGACGAAGGCAAAGCAGTTTTATAGTTAACTGAAAGAAACCGGGTGAGAGCACCCTCTGAGCGAACAAAATTATCACTGGCGCAGAGGTACGACCCATTCAAGTTAAGTCGCAGCATGTTCACGTTCAATGGATAGCACATGTTATGAGTGACACTAACAGGTTATGTTTAAACTTTAGTGGCAAGTTGGTTGCTCTGGCATGTGAGTAGGTGTGGCAAGCTCGCAGAGAGGTTCAGTGGGTTAGGGTTAAGGTGTCCGCGAGCGCTACATTGTGTACACCATGTTCTATTAAATGTGGTTGACTTCGTTAGTGCACATATCTCACGTCACGTTCAGGACATTTGCCAGGAGAAGTGCGCGTAGTAGTGTTATAGGAACTGTCCAGTTTTGATGTGGTCAAAAGACAAACTTGAGCAACTTTAGAGTTGGGTGTCTTGCAGTGTTGCATGCATGGAAAGAATTCGCATATCAGTCAAGGGGTTTGTGAACCTCTGTATTTCTGTTTCAGACTGGCAGCTCACATACAAGCTGCTGAGTTGAAATAGTCTAG
Organism: Sinocyclocheilus grahami; assembly: GCF_001515645.1. Lineage (NCBI taxonomy): Eukaryota > Metazoa > Chordata > Actinopteri > Cypriniformes > Cyprinidae > Sinocyclocheilus > Sinocyclocheilus grahami. Next base: position 1,306,857 of record NW_015505404.1, read on the forward strand.
CGCTATATAAAACTTCTGTCATCATTTACTCATGCTGGGAATTTTAGGCTGAATGACAACCTCAGTCTCTTTCATTGTATGGAAATAAAAGGTGCAATAAAACACACAGGTTTGTTAAGAGCAATAATTTTAATATAGACAAATTATTATTAGGCTGGGCTACTGTATACATTTTTTTTTTATGACTGCAGTATTCGCAAGTATTTTCCAAGCAAATTAAGTGCACGTTTTTATCGTGTAACTGTTACTGACTAACATGGCGGATAAAAGCGACTCGTTTTTTTTTTACACCAACAATATAGGCTACTATAGGCGTACTGACAGAACTCGGGTGATTTTTCAAACTTGATGTGCTGTTGTGATAGGCCGGTTTCAAATCTCTTTTACTACGGGGCCGTTGAATGCTTGGATCTGATTGGCTGACGAACGTTCTGAGGTGTGCAATTATTTTCAGGGAAACGCACGGCGAACGTAGTTCCAGGCAGCTCTCTTGACCGCATTACAGTTCCATATCACTTCGCATAGTATGATATGGAATATGGAAAAAAACACAGGAATTACTACAATCACACGTGCTCGCACACGCACACTACGGTCACGCAGTTTGCACAAAAAGGTGTTGTCAGCGCTGCCCTGACGATTTTATCAGTTAGCCTATACAGTTGCATCTCAATAAATTAGAATGTCGTGGAAAAGTTTATTTATTTCAGTAATTCAACTCAAATTGTGAAACTCGTGTATTAAATAAATTCAGTGCACACAGACTGAAGTAGTTTAAGTCTTTGGTTCTTTTAATTGTGATGATTTTGGCTCACATTTAACAAAAACCCACCAATTCACTATCTCAACAAATTAGAATACTTCATAAGTAAGACCAATAAAAAAAACATTTTTAGTGAATTGTTGGCCTTCTGGAAAGTATGTTCATTTACTGTACATGTACTCAATACTTGGTAGGGGCTCCTTTTGCTTTAATTACTGCCTCAATTCGGCGTGGCATGGAGGTGATCAGTTTGTGGCACTGCTGAGGTGGTATGGAAGCCCAGGTTTCTTTGACCGTGGCCTTAACTCAACGGCCCGTCGTCAATTATTCCTTACATATTTGGCACACTAGACTCGAGCCCTGCATTTCAGCCCTATTTACGCCCCTCGGGCTGGGCTTTGGGCCAATTTTCCCATCATATTTCAGACACGGGCCGGGCCTCGGGCCTGTTTTAGACTTCTCCTAATTGTTATATTTTAGACATCCATCAATTAGTGATGAAAAAATTGTGACGAGACTGTGCTGTCAAGAGTGGCTCTGTTTAGTGTCCAGCAGCAGCAGCAGCATGCCGTCAGCGCAGCTAAAGAGTTCTGCGTTCAAATGCACGCAATAGGCTAAAGCTTGCCGCAAAGCCCCAGCAAAAGTAGTTACCATGAATGTGTCAGGGGGAAATATTAAGAAGACATTTGAATTATTTACTAATAAACTAGTGTTTTCTGAGTCCGTGTCGCGAAGATGACGATCCTGACTCGCCATCCATAGGCGGAGTTTCACTTGTGCACCCACTGGCAGACAAGCCACGAGCACTTTTTTTTAATATGTTCTACATTTCATGTAATTTATGTAACACATATTCTACATTAAAATACATTTAGAATGAACAATAATTGCTGTACAAAGAGTAAAATAATGCAAACACACTGAAGAAAAGCCGCCTCTTTTTCCGAATTGCTTAGATTGTGGGAATCCAGAAACAGTAAAGCACATTCTTCTAGAATGTGATGCGTATGAAAGAGAAATAAATCAACTTAATCATAAATTGGGTTTGATGGGATATGATAAAGTATCACTCAAGATATTATTAGGGAATAGACAAATGCAATCAAGAATTAAAGAATAAGTGTTCAGTTATCTAAAAAAGACAGGAAATATGTAAAAATATAAATTGCAATTGTGTTTATATATATATATATATATATATATC
>NW_015505404.1:1310849-1313890 GCF_001515645.1 Sinocyclocheilus grahami
TGTTGAGTTTATGAATACAAAGACCAATCGGAGGCGTTCAGATGAGTCACCGCTGAAACACGCTGTTTTGTTTCTGCGCGCGCTGCCTGACTGCAATCTCTGGCTAATTATCTCATCAGAAACAACAAAGTGAAGATGTACGAATGCAAGTAATATATTAATTTTACAGTGTAAACAGCTTTAGGGATTATTATGGGAGTTTGACAGTGCTTGAATTCGCTGGACTGAAGTGAAAATGGTCTTTGATAGTGTAAACGTTATTTGCTCTCTTTTTGTACAATGAAAGTGTTATAGGCTAATTAGTAACTTACTATGTTTTTATTAACTTCACATTAAATACAAAGTCAGTCGTATTAAATATATTTAATGGTATGACACCATATCTGCTACTTAAGTAAAAAGACGAATTTTTATGTAAAGTTAATAGATTAATACTATTAGGCTACTTTACTAGAGAACTAACATAATCTATAAAGGTGCAAAATGCATTTACTTGCACATATTTGAGAATAGAGATATTTCATGATATATTTTGGGAATATTAAAAAAATAAAACCCCTCCTGAATAAAACATTAGACACCATTAGAAAATTTGTAGTGGTTTTACTGGTTATAATGGGACTTCTATTTGTTTTTTAGGGAAACTGTAATGGACCCTGTTGGTCTCTACTTGTAATTGGTTGCCTTCTATTGGTGGCTTGTTAAAACCAATAAATCCTAATGGAATATGTCCCAAAACACACTACAGAAAACAATTTTTAATGGTTAAAAATTGATGGTTTGTAATGTTATTTGTTGTGGAAATCATTAAAATTTTCTGTGATGGTTTTATTGTTTTATTTTTTATTTTTATAATTTTTTTTCAGTAGAGACATAAGCTTATATCTGTTTGTGGCTGCTGTGTGTCATATGACAAGCATGAGAGCCCCCCCCCCCCCTTTATTTGTGCCACCGCAAAAATGATGCCTCTAACACTGCAATACAAAATTATTTGTCAAATAAATGAAACATGATGAAACATTCATTTTAGTTGAAATTGTTATAGATTACATCTAGATTGCAGCGATACATGACATGGTGAAAAATGACTGAATGAATAATAGGCTACTTAAAGTAGTTTAAGATGAATTTTAAAATTGTGCCCCCTAAAAGCACAAGTGGCCCCTGTCTGGCCCCCCCAGTTACTGTGGTCTAGAACCGCGCCTGATTGTGAGAGCTTGTACACAAATACAAGTATACCCTTTACAGTTCCTAATGATATATTATTCTTACCTTTATGAGCAAAAATGACAGCGTAGCCCAGGCTATTTTAAGTTGTTTCCACTGAAAAAAAATTCAAGTGATTTGCGCTGGCGCAAATCCATGTCCTGCAAAGCGTGCTTTAGCTTCCACTCTCCGCACAAACTTGGATATAGCGCACGTTTATTATAGCGCAGGTTTAACGTTTAAACATTGTTATATGCCTGAACTGTTTTAGTATATTTAGATTTTATTTGAGGCAAGTCGTGATGATTTGAGTAGGCTAAATTGATCAAACGTAGGCGATCAGCTCACTGTCTGCTATGGAAGCCTGTTTCCGCCACTGAATTAAAAAAAAAAGGTATAATTGCGACTTTTTATCTCACAATTTTTTTTCACAGAATTGTGAGATATAAACTCGCAATTGCGAGTTATAAAGTCAGAATTGCGAGACATAAAGTCAGAATTCTGACTTTTTTTCTCAGAATTGCGTGATATAAATTCTGAGAGTATAAAAAATATAAATTGCGAGTTTGTATCGCGCAATTCTGAGAAAAAAAGTCTGAATTGTGAGATAAAAAGTCGCAATTACCTCTTTTTTTATTCAGTGGTGGAAACGGGCTTCCATAGTCTGCTGCTGGCCGCTTGGTCGTTAAAAACAAAAACTTAAATTTAACGAACAAAAATGCTCCAAACGTTTTTCTAAATTAACTTAATAAAAAAAACGAAACGAAATATAATCATTTTGCCATTACATACAAAACTGAACTATTTTAGCTGAAAGAGTAGTATAAGCTGTTTTGGGAGGGGGGGGGGCTTGGTCGGGCTAGGGCCGGTAATTCTGATAAGCTGTTGAACAAGGGCCGGGGCCTGAGCGTCTCGGGCTAGGGCCTAAATTTGAGGTCCGTGCAGGGCTCTACTGCCTTTGTCTTGTCCTCACTCAATTTAAAGTGCTCCCACACAGCTGAGGTCTTCGGCACTTTTGGCTTCTCTTCCAGATTAACTGAATCATGACGTTCATGACGTTTACTCATGGGCGATTCATATTCAAGCGCGAATGAGAACAGTTTTGAGGGTCACTAACGTTCTGCCTGCCATCTTTTTGGTCCTCCACAGGTGAAAGTCATTGTCTTAAAGGGGTCATGTGATGCGATTTAAATTTTTCCTTTCTCTTTGGAGTGTTACAAGCTCTTGGTGCATAAAGAAGATCTGTAAAGTTGCAAAGACTAAAGTCTCAAATCCAAAGAGATATTCTTTATAAAAGTTCAGAGTCAGCCACACCTACCTAAAACGGCTCGTTCTAACAAGCCCCCACGTATCTACCTCACTATGTGGGAAGATTTGCATAACGCCGTCCAAATGTTCACGCAAAGAAAGAAGGCGTAACTTTTATTCTCACTGTAGTATTGTTGACGCTGCAGCCATGTCGTGAAGGCGTTGTGTGCTTCGTTGTGAAAGCGAAACTACTTTGTTTGGTCTTCCAAAAGAGGACGATATCCGCTTCGTCATGCCTAGAGCTGATCTGTGCTGGTCGCTGAGGGAATACATCAACTTTCACTGTGGACAAAGCGGAGTCCAGCCCGGGGTCCGTCACATGTGGTTGCCGCTCATTCGTCGCATCCGCCGGGCGCGCCGTTCTCGACCCCGCCGCCTCAGCTCATGCTAGCCCGGCCTCAGCTCACTCTAGCCCGGCCTCAGCTCACTATATCCTGGCCTCAGCGCACGCTAAGCCGGGGCTTCCCCTCGCACTATGCCGCTGTGTTTTTCGTTGTGAAAGCGAAACTACTTTGTTTGGTCTTGCA
>NW_015505404.1:1314680-1353701 GCF_001515645.1 Sinocyclocheilus grahami
AGAGGTCCCAGCCCTGCCATAAAACATGCAAATGAGCCATAAACAAGAGACAAAGAAAGTTTCTCCTGCTCAAAATTTATGCCTCTGATTGGTCAGTCCACACAGAATATTGCCTCGTTTATAATGGGTTTTAATGTTTTTGTCTCGTCGCTCCGGCCGGACACGGCATAAACAGTATGTGAGGGGCGTAACATTTCCGTCTCATGCTTGAGGAATTCGGCCAATCACAACGCATTGGATAGCTGGCCAATCACAGCACACCTCGCTTTTTCAGACCGATGAGGCGTGGCATAGAGGAGAAACAATAATGTACAGTATGTGGAAAATAATGTGTTTTTTTAACTTTAAACCACATAAACATTTCATTACACCAAATACACAAAATAGCTGCATCATATGACCCCTTTAAGGTTATAATAACATGGTTTATGTTCACATACTTATAGCTTTTGTTTTTCTTAGTGGAGCAGATGCCAGAAGTTCCCCAAATTGTAGGACTAACTTATGCCTTATAAAGTGTTTGTTTGTTCTAGGACTTGTGAACGCTGTCATTTGGTCGTGCATGTCCCTGAGAGTCTAACGTTTCTCTTCAATGGCTGCCTCTGGCTCCTGCGCCACAGTGCCTGAAGGATTTCACTATGAGACCAAGTATGTCATCCTCAGCTACCTCAGCCTGCTCCCGCCGTCAAGATCAAGACCCTCAGAGACCGCGGAGGGTAAGAACTCGCATCCACAATTCAGTATGTACAAACTGCCTGCTTGCCTGGCAAGAATCATAAGGAGTTTAATTTAATCTTAAAACAATGACAAAACCTTCAGTGGTACGTTTGTCTCGCTTATGTAGGAAAACAGCAAGCAGTTGTATATTGTAATGCAAGAAAGCACATTTTCTGTTTTATGCAATACAAAATTCCTGTAGAAGTAATGACACTGATGAAAAAGTGTAGAAGTTTTGAAACTTTACACCATTACAGTTTCTGTCTCTAGTAGGGTTTGTCTACAGTTACTGAGGTCACATTCCTGCTCCAGGAATCTCCATTTTGCCCTTGAACATGGACTGTAACTCAAAGTACTGTATACAAAGTGCCGTAACCAGTGTAATTTGATTGAAAAATGCCTGCAGGTTTTGCAAGTAATGCATTAACAAATCCTTCAGAGTACATGTTTTGTCTATACTTGTCGCAGTCCATATACAGTTGGCAAATTTGGTTCTGTTGGTATCATTTAGCCTATATGTTTTGTGTCCGATTCTCGCTTCGAAACAGTCCATGGCATTTTGTTTAGAGGAGACTCATGAATATTGACTTTTACGTTTTTTTTTATTTAGTCCTTGTGGAGTTTATAAGTGGATGCAAAGCGCACATAAAGTTTGTCACTGACAGTTAGTCAGTTTGACTTTATTACAGAGGATGGTATGGGCTTAAGCTGCCTGTTGGAGATTTTGAAGCCTTGGGCATTTCAGCGGTTCAATGAGGAATGTCCTGTGTCCTGCTCTGGTTTTCATTCAGTCAGCTTTGAAAATAGCTTCTGATCCCTCTTTCCACTCGAGCCACTCTGCTCTCTGACAGACTGTCATATGCGATCAACGTTGGCTTGTTCACATGCCACTGTTCAGAGCGAAGCTCAGCCTGAACCAAACTGACCAAAGACTGGCCCAGTCTGGGAAAAGTCAATGAGAGTCAACTTTTGTAATGTTGAAAAAGGCTTTGTCTGCTTCAGTCATTTTATACACACTCTCTCTAAATCAGTTTCTTTCCCTCTCTAACACTTCTTTTTGTAGTCATTCACTGGGTCTGTGTGGTTGAGAGAGCTGAAAGCCTGGGCCTGCTCAAACACTAAATAATTCATCAGTGTATGAATGAATAGCCACGCAATGGTTTAAGACACCACAGAAAAAGCCAGTTGTATTACAGCCACTGTATTACAGAATTGTTTCTAATAACGTATTAAAATATAGTAAGAGTGGAATAATCAGAATTACCTGGACACATGAGAATGTTTTTGGGGAAATGGTAATAAATCAGGCTTAATTTTCTTTTTGCTATTTACATATACTATCTGGAGTGCATGATATGTTTTAACATTATGTTCAAAAGTGCTGAGTTTGACTCTGTATTGTCATTCTGTTGTGTGTCAGGTTGTGTGCTGAATATACTGGTCATTATGTAAGTTCTAAATCTAATAGTAATAGTGCTAGTTTCTGTTGAATACAAAATGAAATGGATGCTAATAATATTTCATCCAAAATTCACATTGTGTTGCCCCTACATCCTGCTTTGCAAAAGTCAACCTCCGCTGATAATAAATAGATCTATTGGATTGTTTAAGGGTTATTGAAGTCCATTAGTACTGTATTTTGAGAAAATGAGTGCATCTGTGTTACTGTCCGTATCTTTGGCTCAGTTTCATCATTAATTTAATTTGTCATGTAGAAAATTATTCAGCTAAAGAATAATTCCTGGGGTTATCTGGCTGGTGTTGGCTTAATATATTTGCATCAAGGTTCAAATAAACAAGATTGCCGAAGGAGCTGATGAAAATATAATAATGCTTACATGTTTTGTTTACACCAAATGTATGAATAAAAAAAAAAATGTAATCAAGGTTATTATTTCAAATAGTTATTGCTCCAAAATTCCAGCTGTTAATGTATCTTGCATTCATTATTTTGTCTGTATAGATTTACAAATGAATAGTCAGTAAACTCTTATTTTCTTAAAAAAATTAAATAAAATAAAGTACTAAATAAGGAAATGCATTTTGGTCACCCTTGACCAGGTAAATGATTACATCAAAATAAGAGAAATTATAATTATTCATATTTAGTTATATACTAAAAACTTTTTTGTGTTATGATTCTATGCAGCAGAGAGCCATTCTACACAGGAAGTGGAAAGAGAGCGGAACAGCAGCCTAAAGAAACAGATTGAGAATGAAATGAAGCAGCTGGAAGAGGAAATTGCAGCCTGTAAGATGTTTCTTGTTATTACACTGTATTTTCGTGATAAAATGAATCTGAAATCTGGATCATAGTTTAAGTCATCTGCCTCTTTTTCTGCTCAGCTTTTTCCAGGACTGGTTTTGATCAGCTCACATCCCCAGTGTTCAGTCCAGCCAATCCAGAAAGCTCCATAGAAGACAGCCTGGCAGTGCTGGGGGACCGCGTCTCACGGGACCTAGACACACACCTGTTCTCCGCCACTCACACGCTTCTGAACAGGTCCTTTTAAATATCCAGGGAAATTCCTAGACAATTTTAATAGTTGGAAAAAAGATCTAGTAACGTACTTGGCAGATAAACTAGGTTGCTGCTGGAAGAGGTGTTAGTGAGGCCAGCAGGGGGTGCTCACCCTGTGGTCTGTATGGGTCCTAATGCCCCAGTGTAGTGACGGGGACACTATACAGTCAACAAGCACCGTCCTTCGGATGAGATGTTAAACCTAGGTCCTGACTCTCTGTGGTCATTAAAAATCCCAGGATGTCTTTCGAAAAGAGTAGAGGTGTGACCTTGGCATCCTGGCCAAATGTGCCCATTGGCCTCTGATCATCATGGCCTCCTAACAATCCCCATATCTACTGATTGGCTTCATCACTCTGTCTCCTCTCCACCAATAAGCTAGTTTGTGGTGGGCGTTCTGGCGCACTATGGCTGCCATCGCATCATCCAGGTGGATGCTGCACACTGGTGGTGGATGAGGAGATACCCCCTGACAATGTAAAGCGCTTTGAGTGCCTAGAAAAGCGCTATATAAATGTAATAAATTAATTATGCCAGAAAAATGCATTGTGTAAACAGCCTGCACACACCGTTATCATAAGTTTGCTTCAAATGAGTTCATTCTTGACATTGAACTTAAATATTGACTAAAGCTTTCAACATATGTTATGCTGATGTTTTTCTGAAGAACAAGCAAATTCAAATTAATGCAGAGAAATATTCGTAATGTATGTGCCTCTCATGCAGTGATTTGGAGTTTGAGCACTTCAGAGCAGCGGTGGAGGAGGTGTCCTCTCATGCTCAAGGAGGATGGAGCAAGGTAATCCAAAAAACTCAGCACCGTGAAGGCAATTAGGAAGTTTCACAGAATCGTGAATGTCTGTCCTTCATTTCCTTATTTTGTCATTGTGTTGCTCTGTTTAGGTGTTGGTACCCTTAGTATTGTTACAAGCGCTGCAGAATGAGGGGCATCCACTGGAAACTCTGCTACATTATGGTTTGCGTTACCTTGAGGAATGGCAAGCAGACTTCATCATTGAGCAGCGAGGATGGGTGAGTGACTTATATTTGATGGGGGATGTGGATGGATTAGGGATGTAACGATTGCCGGTTTGACGATAAATCGTGATAAAATACCCCACGGTTTGTATTACCGTTTCACATTTTAATTATCAGTATAACCGTATTCGATTACCGCGATTTGAACAACTGAGGATAAATAAATACTGTACTGCACAGGGCTCCAGTGTGCGACCAACTGGGCGCATTTTGCGTTCATGTTTTCTGCTGGTGCGACTATATTTTGTGTGCAGTCGCACTGGCGCGACCACCGCATTGTTTAACTCATAAGCTCTGCCATATCTGTTGCATATGTGAAACATCAAACGGCAAACGAAACTGAAAGCATAACGAAACCGCGTGACTCGTTTGAGCTGCGCAGCGCTTCGAGTGTAGAACCTGGTTTATACTCGCCGCGTCAGGAGCGCACAAAAATTACGCAAATATTGAGGAAACGATGGATGGGTTTCATGCTAAAGTAAAGTAAAAGACCACTTCTTAAACCAAAGGTGAACATGTTGGTATTCTTGTGGGACAAAAACATGCTAGCACTGTCACCGACAGCCAGTTTAGTTTTACTTTTCTTTTTGTTTTCATTTTGAAAAGCTTGTTATCTTTGCGGTTTACCTCACGTTATGCTATGTAGGCTCTCTTTTTTATTTATTTGATTCCTCAGTGTTTGCTAAATGTTCTGTAATTTATTAGTCTGTATATAATACAGCATGTGGTGTATGCCATGCCTCGTCTTATTCGTTTTTGTTAATAAATGTTTTATAAGCTAGTTTGTCATTGTATCTTACTGTTTTATTGTTGTTATGCTTTTTAATTAAGAATAACAATGAATCCATCTTTTGTTTTAGTCTTAAAAAGTGAAAGGTGTGTAGATCAAAAAACGGACCGAATTAGCATGCCCTGCTGTACATTTTGACCGGTTGATGAAAAACAAGCTTATGTGGATTCTACACATTTAAACAATAAGGTATCGAGTATTATTTATGGAGCAGATAAATACATATAATCATTTATTAATCAATTGTCATTTTGACTTGACCCTTTTCTTTTTTTAAAAGCTGAAATGTGAGATTTACCATTTATGAAACTTTTTCAAAGCTTTATTTGAACATTTACATTAGATATTTGAACATGCTATTAGATAAACTGTTGTCAGTCATGTTGTCATTTAAAATCCGGACATCATTGGCAATGTTATTGTTTTAATTATGCAAACAAAAACTAATTTTATTTGTTTGCTTACGTTTATTTGTTGATTTTAAATGTAAAACTTTTTGAACATTTCCAGCACATTTTAACAATACCGTGATAACACTGATAACCGTGATCGTTTTGGTCACTATAATCGTGATAAGAAATTTTCATACCGTTACATCCCTAGGATGGATCTGTATGATATAGCCGGTTTGTTTCCATATCACTTTTTTTCTATTAGTTATGCAGATTATGTCTCCCTTTGTGGTGCAGTTGTGCGTTATGGGAGTTCACAGAATTAATGCAGCACAAAGCTCAATGAAAGTCTCAGCAACCTGTTAGCAACTTATGAAACACATGACAGTATAAGTGTCTAACTGGGTGTCCCTTAAAGCAGTGTTTCTTGACCTTTTTGACTGAAAGGTCTCTATTGTCCAACACAAATCAGGATATTTTCTCCAGTGTTTCTACTACAATCTCATTTATAAAGTAAAACTGGGAAAAACTAGTCGTTGAGAGAGAGAAAAAAAGTTACATTATTTTTACTTTTTATTAGTAATATGAATATTAATTGTATTGATGATAATATATTAATTTGAATAATTCATCCTGAGGGCCTCCTACTAAGTCCTGTCCCCCTGGTTAAGAGCCACTGCCTTAAAGGGGTCATATGATGCGATTTAAAATTTTTCCTTTCTCTTTGGAGTGTTACAAACTCTTGGTGCATAAAGAAGATCTGTAAAGTTGCAAAGACTAAAGTCTCAAATCCAAAGAGATATTCTTTATAAAAGTTAAGAGTCAACCACGCCTACCTAAAACGTCTCGTTCTAACACGCCCCCACATATCTACGTCACGATGTGGGAAGATTTGCATAACGCCGCCCAAATGTTCACGCAAAGAAAGAAGGCGTTTATTCTTGCTGTTGCCGCCGCTGCCATATTGTGGAGTCACTGTGTGTTTCGTTGTGAAAGTGAAACTACTTTGTATGGCCTTCCAAAAGAGGACACAACTAGAAATCAGTGGTTAAGTTGTATTTACAGCATTGTTCCAGAACAGTTCACCCCAAATATTCAGATGTGTGTAGTGCATTTTATGGAGGATGAGCACTGTTTCCTGAACCAGTAGCCTACAATGCGTCTGTGGCACAAAGGCTGTTTCTATAAAGTTGGGCAGTTCCAACTTTGCAAGGACAGTCTGGCACTTCTGACTCACAGCCTGCAAGTACGTTTTTTATATTTAAATAATTTGCCACTGATGATTCAAACGCGAGTTTTGAGCAGTGTAGAGTAGCGCTTGTTGTTTGTTGTTTTTCCGATCACGAATGCAGACATGGTTTTATGTTTACGCAGCGCGATGCAATGCAATGCGTAAAAAGACAGTATAAGTCATTATAATCAGTAATTATGTCCCCACTGGATGCAACAAATGCCTCATTTGTAATGGGTTTTATTGGTTTTGTCTCGTCCTGCTGGGAGACGGCATCACAGTATGCTAAGGGGCGTAACATTTCCGTCACACGCTTGAGGCATTCGGCCAATCACAACGCACTGGATAGCTGGCCAATCAGAGAACACCTCGCTTTTCAGAACGATGAACTGTGTAAAAATTGATGCGTTTCAGAAAGGAGGGGCATAGAGGAGAAACAATATTGTACAGTATGTGGAAAATAATGAGTTTTTTTAACCTTAAACCGCATAAACACATTGCATTACACCAAATACACAAAATAATGTTCTTTTTAGCAACGTCATATGACCCCTTTAAAGAGGTTCAGGTCAGTTAAAAAGGCAAAACTGGGGAGGAATGGTCATTCACTGTGTTTTCAAGACTCCTGTCAGGAGAGGGAGCTAGAGCTGTGTTTATGATTTTTCTTTTTGTTTTTTAAACGCATTATGCGGCCACATGATGGTCAACATATCTTTACGTAGTGTTTCATCAACACTTTCACCTTTTCACCTTTATGGATGTGCTAACTTTATGATGTTTCTGTCAAGTCATTGTGATCAAGAGCATATTTGTTTATGGTCATAATGAAGAAGTACTCTTCAACTTAATGTTTTGCATAATGTGCACGCTCATTCCCATTCATCTTATCAAAATGTAATTGTATGTAATTTGATAGTTCAAACTCAAGATGTTCGTTTCAGAAGGCTATCATACCCTCATGCAAATGTTTTATGAGAAAAGCTCTTCACTTCTGTCTGATGATGTCGAAAAGCATGAGGGAAGGTCTTGTTTGTTTATAACATCCTATTTAGGTCACACTGTATCTCAGATGAGGGCCGTCCGTATGAAAGACTCAGCTGAAGAACTCAGTCAGAAGGATTAATTTAATTAGTGCACCGTTGACACTGACACAGAGAGGAGGGGAGACCATTGCTTTATACTGCCGCTCAGTACAGGACCACATTCCAGTGATGGAGCGAGAGCGTTGACATAGATGATACGGGATAAGCATCTGTGAGAGTTTGAATGCAGCTGGGAGGAGTCTGACCAGGAGGAGGAGACCGTGTGCAAACAAACCAGACCTCCTGCTCAGCAGTTCCAGCCCTATTACTCTTGACAGCAGCCTTTATCCTGTCTATACTTTCTCTCTGACACTCATTCACTTCATTTCCTTGTGGTCACTGCTGGAGTTCTGCGCACTTGGGAGACGAACAAAGGCAGGTAGGACAGCTGGTTTCTTCTAGGTGTCTGGATCAGGTGAGATTATTCTCTTGTGTTCCATTTGCGCAAAACAATATAAATGTTATGGATTTAGGTCTTTTTGACCTCTTTCTTGCTCTCCGTCACGTAGTGACTGTTGTAAATGGATAATAAAATAGCAAACACAAGGACACTCACAAGGTTTAATTCTCCAGTCCGTTAAATAGGCCAGTCTGTAAATATTTAATTTAATATTTAACCTGTTTTAGTGTAGAAATGACCGCAGTTGGAGTGACTCTGTTTGCTCAGTTCTGCTTTTAGCTGAATATAATTGTGTTTCGGGCAATCATTCGTTTTTTTTGCACCTTCGCGAAAGCACAATAATTGTTATAGAGAATAAAACATTAAAATAGGCCTCGTTCGTGAAACATGACAATGAAGTGTTTGCTAAAGCATCCATGCATAAATTGTTGAAGCAGTATAGTGTGACAATTCATGCATGCATGGTTTTAATGCACGATTATACAGAAAATAATATAATGAATGAGACCCGAAGCCAGTGACGTGAATGAGAAGGAATCTGTGTGTCTTTTCTGCAAAACCTGGAGTGACTCTGTTTGCTCAGTTCTGCTTTTAGCTGAATATAATTGTGTTTCGGGCAATCATTCGTTTTTTTTGCACCTTCGCGAAAGCACAATAATTGTTATAGAGAATAAAACATTAAAATAGGCCTCGTTCGTGAAACATGACAATGAAGTGTTTGCTAAAGCATCCATGCATAAATTGTTGAAGCAGTATAGTGTGACAATTCATGCATGCAATTCATGGTTTTAATGCACGATTATACAGAAAATAATTTAATGAATGAGACCCGAAGCCAGTGACGTGAATGAGAAGGAATCTGTGTGTCTTTTCTGCAAAACTCAGCGAGAAGCCATTTTGAAAACCAAAATACAGCAAGTCAATGACATGTTCCCGCTGAATCATGCTGTCTGCTCTGATCACAACAAACTCCTATAGGTCAAGGGAAAGCATTCAGTAGGGGTAACAGAAACCGGGTTTGTGTGGGACATTTTGTCTTGTGAGTTGCCCCACCCCTTTATCCCCTTCCTATCCCTCTGTCTGTTCTGTACGTAACACAGAGTTGACCTTAAGGGTGTCTGTGTCACATGGCACAGCAAAGATTCTTGAGATGGCTTGATGTGATGTAATTTGACTCCTGTTGTACTGGTACAGACAAATCGCTACAAAAGTAGTGCGCCCCTGTCTGTATATCAGTAGGTGCTGAGAGCGGAGCTTGAGCCACATCAGGTCGCTGACAATTCATGCATGCATGGTTTTAATGCACGATTATACAGAAAATAATATAATGAATGAGACCCGAAGCCAGTGACGTGAATGAGAAGGAATCTGTGTGTCTTTTCTGCAAAACCCAGCGAGAAGCCATTTTGAAAACCAAAATACAGCAAGTCAATGACATGTTCCCGCTGAATCATGCTGTCTGCTCTGATCACAACAAACTCCTATAGGTCAAGGGAAAGCATTCAGTAGGGGTAACAGAAACCGGGTTTGTGTGGGACATTTTGTCTTGTGAGTTGCCCCACCCCTTTATCCCCATCCTATCCCTCTGTCTGTTCTGTACGTAACACAGAGTTGACCTTAAGGGTGTCTGTGTCACATGGCACAGCAAAGATTCTTGAGATGGCTTGATGTGATGTAATTTGACTCCTGTTGTACTGGTACAGTCAAATCGCTACAAAAGTAGTGTGCCCCTGTCTGTATATCAGTAGGTGCTGAGAGCGGAGCTTGAGCCACATCAGGTCGCATCACCCGGCACATCGCACAGCCCGGCTTCTTACATAACTACATTTTACAGGCGATGTACTGCTCTCATCACACAAACAGAGGACATACGCCACCCCCACACACTCCAGAGATGAAGAACAGAAATAAATCTGATAAATCCTCCTATGAATCAGCTGGAGCAAGGCTGTCCCAGTTTGACTGCCGCCAAACTATTCACAGTGCTAGTTGAGATGGTGACCTGTATGCTTGACATCCTGTGGGAGATCCAGAAGAATCTTTCACCTAAGTATCCTAAGTTGGTTTGAATGTAGTTTAATAATCTAAAATATTTGCTTATGTACATTTAGGATATGTTTAGATGTTTTAAAAGGAGGGAATGTTAACTCATTACCAGTCAAGCTAATGCTCTATCAATGAATGAGCAGGTTTATGTGGCGACTTCTCACCAGTAGGTTGCATGATGCAGTGGGCAAACTGGTCGTCTAAATATCAGCAGACGCAGTTCAGCATTCACAGGCGAATGGTACAGTATGTGGAAATCTATGGTGCACCCTCAACAGACAAGATATGTTTATCTTTGTTGCGGATGCCTTAACAGTAGAAACTGCCTTACAAGTGTGTAAAATGTTGTATATACTGTCTAGAAGGTTACAGTAATTCTGATGCAGAATGTATCCACATCAACAATTATGCACATTACCATTCAAAAGTTTGGGATCAGTACGATTTTTTTTTAATACAATTAATACTTTTATTTAGCAGTTGCTCAAAAGTGACAGTAAAGACATTTATGATGTGACAAAAGTTCTCCATTTCAAATAAATGCTGTTCCTAAAATATTTAACAAAAATTCTAGTTAAATTGTAATATATTTCACAATATTACTGTTGTATTGTATTTTTGATCAAAAAATGTAGCCTCAGTGAGCATATAGGAGACTTCTTTCAATAACATTAAAAAATATAATTGACCCCCCCCACTTTATTGAACTGTACTAGCATATGTTTAGTATACACATTAGTTCACATACTTTAGTAGCACAGTATTACCAAATGGTTACCACTCCACAGGTTGTATGCTCTGCACCCGGTCTTCAATATTTCATGTTTGAATGCGAAAGCATTTGAGTTTGGCAGGCTTGCATGAGTTTTTGTCTTCAGGTGAGGGTGGGTACATGTACTTAAGGTGGAGTGGTGTATAGGCACCCAAAGCTCACTTAAGAGAACACGCCTTAAAGCATAACTTCATTTTTAGACAGTCTCTGGATAGTAAAGCAAGCCTAATCTTGCAGGAAACATCTATCTTACTCCACCGTTTCAAAAAGGTATTGTCAATTTGGACTATGTACATAGGATTTTTGTTATTTTAAGTTTACTTCATAATCATACTAATTAATGCTCGAGTCTATAGAGCCTAGAAAGCTTGGATTTCACAGTATTTTTTTTCTTGGGTTTATTTAATCAGCTTAAAAAAGATTTTTGAGAGCAAATGCAACTATTAATGTCAACTAAATCCATCTATTTCTCTATGATGCCATCACATGACACATTAGTTCACATACTTTAGTAGCACAGTATTACCAAATGGTTACCACTCCACAGGTTGTATGCTCTGCACCCGGTCTTCAATATTTCATGTTTGAATGCGAAAGCATTTGAGTTTGGCAGGCTTGCATGAGTTTTTGTCTTCAGGTGAGGGTGGGTACATGTACTTAAGGTGGAGTGGTGTATAGGCACCCAAAGCTCACTTAAGAGAACACGCCTTAAAGCATAACTTCATTTTTAGACAGTCTCTGGATAGTAAAGCAAGCCTAATCTTGCAGGAAACATCTATCTTACTCCACCGTTTCAAAAAGGTATTGTCAATTTGGACTATGTACATAGGATTTTTGTTATTTTAAGTTTACTTCATAATCATACTAATTAATGCTCGAGTCTATAGAGCCTAGAAAGCTTGGATTTCACAGTATTTTTTTCTTGGGTTTATTTAATCAGCTTAAAAAAGATTTTTGAGAGCAAATGCAACTATTAATGTCAACTAAATCCATCTATTTCTCTATGATGCCATCACATTCATATAAATAGGTATCTTGCCACAAATAATTTTGTGTATTAATTTCATTAGAATTATGGTGTATGCATCTGTAAATCAAGCATAATATGTGCAGTGCTACGCAGCACATTATTTATTATACACTATCGTTCGAAGATTTGGGGCTGGTACAATTTTTTCTTTTCTTTTTTGGAAAAGTATTTTAAGTAAACAAGTATAATCTCAACCCCAAACTTTTGTCTTTACTGACATAACCTGTTGTTTGTTGTGTTTACCATGCAGATTTAAGAAAATTACATTTGTCTCCATATATGGTTATTTCTTTGGTTTTGGGTTTCCAGGTTTCTTTGGAAACTCTCTAAAGTCATAAAACTAGGCCTAGTTATTTTTTTAGGATACACGTGATGGTTATCTATATATGATTGTAAGTAATACTGTATATAAGGCACTGTCGCATTCTACTGGTTGTGTGCTTATGGTGCTCTTTCTGTTGACCATTAGAGGTTAATCCAGATGCTGGGCTCTAATGTGTTTTTGAAAGCATTCGTGTGAGACCGGATTACATGTGAAACTAGATGCACGTGCACTGTGGTGGATTACTGAAATCTAAAAGACCAGAAAAGGCACAGGAAGCAGAACACTGTCCTTTAAGATGAGTAAGCAAGAGGCAGTATATTAAGTTTGCTTAATGCAAATGAGCCAAACTGACATATTTACAGACAATGAGTTCAAATTCAAATAGGCTCGTTTTGCATGCTTGACCTAGTTGTGGTAGACATTCAGAGCCCTGTGGCTTATGCAGATATCACAGCTGTATGGTGATGTCATTGTGTGGGTGACAGAGGAAGATAAAGTCATGCCTCTAGATAGGAGGGATGTCAGTACATGAATACAGATGGAGAGTGGGTTAAAACACTTCCTGTTGAGGTCTTTTGAAAGTTGCCCTCAGGTCTGTCTTTGTGGATTTGTAGAGAAGAAGCTTCATTCAAGTAATTTTAGAAAATAAGAACCAATCAACACTCTTTTCAGCTTGACTTGTTGTATCTCTATGTCTTTAGTCTTTTTAAACCGTTTTTACGCAAGAACCAGGAGAACTGAATAAAAGCATCAGCGAAATACACTAAAATGCAGCTAGTATAAGCTAACATCATATTCGGTTAATAGCTGTCCATCATTGATACTTTGCATTTTAAAGTTGATCTTGTTTAGTCAACTATGAAGTAGAGAGAATTTATTATTATAGCTGTATTATTCTCACACTCCACTGGGTGGCAAAAGAAATTCAGTGACAAATGATCCTGTCATAGAAAATTCTGCTTACTGTACTAAAGAAGACATACTGCAATAATTGTATTATTTGAAAGTCTGTGTATTTGTGTGTGTGTGTATCTACATAAATATTATATATAGATACACATATACACTGTATATAATATATATTATATACACACACACACATATATATATATATATATATTTTTTTTTTTTAAAAATCACTTTATTTTACATGCATTTTATTTGAACAAGTTACTCTACCTTTCAAAATTTTGGGGTTGGTATGATTTTTTTTGTTTGTTTTGATTAAAGCTTACACTCAAAATTGCATTTATTTGATTAAATGCAATAAAAATTGTAGTATTGTAAAATATTGTTACAATTTAAAATAATAAATAGTTACAATGTAAAATAAAAATAACTAATTTCAATTTTAATATTGACTGTATGACAGTGTCATTTATTCCTGTGATGGCAAATATCAGTTTTAAGTAGCCATTGTCAGAGTGACACATCTTTACTCTAATTTTGATCAATTTATTGCACCCTTAATAAATTTCTTAAAAAAAAAAAAAATCAACCTGACTCCTAACCTTTGAATGGTAGTGCACTTTTTGAAAAAAAATTTTAATACAAATAATTTAAATGAATAATTTTGCAAATCAGTTTTGGTGTTTTACTGACTATAAATGTTTCTGAAATTATTAAAACAGGATGTCTAACATGTAATTTGATGTCAATCGTATGAGAAGAACATGATCCTTTTTTTAATTAATTAATTTTATTAATTCTTTTTTAGGTCTTTTGTGTACATCATGCTTCTTTTAGGCACATTTATTTGTGAAGGTTATCAGTTGTGGATCTCCATGAGAATGGTTTGCAGACACAATCAGGAAGACCATATAAAGAAATACACACAGTTAAAAACAAAAAAACATATTACATGTTTTTGTTGTGGTGGGAAAGAGATTAGACATTTGGAGTTTCCACAGAAGGAAATGCGAACATTGGGCTACCACAGTTTTAAAATGAAACCTAAAACATTTGTTCTCATGACTCAAACCTTGCCAAAACCGTTATTTTCTACGTCAGAGGTCTTCAACTCCGCTCCTGGAAACCCACTATCCTGCAGAGTTTAATCTAACCCACCTGAAGCACCTAATCGAGCTCTTCTGGATTGCTTGAAAATACATAAGCAGGTGTTGGAATGGACCTTTGCAGGACAACGAGTCCTTCATTGAAACATTTCTCATTTATAGAAGAATAGAGTAGAATAGAAATAATATAATATTTGTATTTGGAATAAAAAAAACAATTAATGGACCAACTGATTGATTTTCCACTCCTTGTATTACAGGGCACTGTGTTCAGCCTGGATGAAGCTGAGGACCCTGGCGTGATCATAGCCGAGGACAGTAACGACATCTACATCCTGTCAGGTGAACAGGCCTCGGATCAGCTGAGCCCTCCTGCTTCACTACTGACTCTTGGAGATAGCAGTGGGCCAGCTTCCTGGCAGACAGAGAGTCTTTCTGTGTCTCTGACAGGACACGAGTCTTGGGCGCAGGTTGGCATGATGGACCCAGAAGACACCAAGAGTCTGGACAGCGCCGAAGGAGTGGCGTTAGTCGAGGAGCAAAGCGAGAACAACTCCTCGAACTCTGACATCGTCCACGTGGAGCGTGAAGATGCCGAACTTCTAGAAGAAGATGGGGAGACGGTGGAGGAAGGGGAGCTGCAGAGTAGCGTACTTAGCGTGCTGGGCAGTGAAAGCGAACTCGCTGCTGTGCGAGAAGAAGCACCAACCACAGAGCCAGTACAAACCGCAACTGAGCCGACTGTGGAAGAGATCCCTCCACCTCCAGCCTCAGAGCAAGAGCACCCAGCTGCCCCTGCTGCTGCCTCGTTTCCCGTGCCTGAGCCTGAGCCTGAACTTCAGTCTCAGCCTGTTCCAGCTCCTGTGGAGCCACAGTCATCTCCCCCACCTGATCTAGAATCCGAAGTGGTCCAAGCAACCCTGGAGCAGGAGATACTTTCAGAGGTGGATCTAAAGGCCTCCTCCATGGCCCACGACCTCCCTGTCCCAACCCCTCCTGAGGTGCAGACGAAGTCAGTGCCACAGCCCGAGTCCTCTGACCTCCCTGTGCTGCTATACGGCGGTGCTGCCCTTGTGGCCATCGCTGCAGTATTGGCTTTTGGAGCGCTGGCCTACAGGAAGAAGTAGAAAGTCTGTGACTGTCCCTGACCTCACTGTATCTCTTGCCCGAACGGAAGCCCTGTGGGTCACAGTGCTGCACTTTATGGGAAAACTACTCCTCTTATGTGTCATACCATTTTATTTTCTGTTCTTGTTGCTTTTATTTGTTGGCTTAGTCCAGCTTAATGACTGGAGAGGAACTTACAGGTGAAGTCAGGTTTCTTTTGTGCTGTATTAGTAAACATAGTAGTGATTGGTTCACTAGGCTGTGACCTAGGTTCCTGGTTCCAAAAGGAACATCAAGGCTTCTGATTCAGAAGAAGTAAGTTAGTTTGTGTTAGTGAAGCATGTTTATTCTCGTATATAAATATTTAATTTAATGGTTAGGTTTGATTTTTAAACAAGCTTGTGGGAGTGCATGATTATGATTTTATCTTATCAGACATGAAATATTAAAGTGCAAATCTGTATGGGCTGTGCTCCTCAGATGGATTGTGTGACTGATATTCTCCCAAAATAGATCAGTACTTGTACAAGATTACTCGCAACAACCGAAAGCAAAGTATCCATGCATTCTTGATTCATTTAGACATTCATATTAACCATCTTTAGTGTATAATTTGAATAAATTAGGCTTGCATGAATCCTTTTGTTTGAATTCCCCCTTTTAAAAGTAGAAGCCTAGGTCACAGCCTCAAATGGGAAACCCCTTCTCTTTGACCGATACATTTTGTTTAAGGGTTTGACATTTCTTAATGTACAGCAATTCGCTATAATGTGAACATTTGTTCTGTTAGGTACAAAACATGTTTGTAAAAACTCGTGAAAATACTACACCAGCAGAGTCAATATTGCCATGGCGACAGGGCACAGTTGACTGAATTTATCTCAACGTCAGGAAGCGGAAGATAATGCTAGATGAAAAGTCATATTTAGTTTTCTAATATGATGTTTCTAAGCGTGCATTTTGTAGTTAAATGTCCCTAATTCTGGGTCAGAAGCAATTTCAATAAAATCTTTTGAAATATTAAAATGAGTATACGATGAAACGTTAAACTTGTGGTTTAATCTTAAACCACCATGATTTAGAAACATCCAAATGGGTTTTGTAATTCTAGAGTAAAAAGTGATTTGCTGTGTTCTGTAACATTAACTGTCTATTGCTCAAATCAAGTGCTGACTTCAGGTTTGGGGGACCAGAATGTCTCTTAAATGTCTTCTGAGCCACACAGATCAGTCATCGGTCCTTTGCAGTTTTTCTTTGTCTCCTCAAACTTAGTATTTCTGTCTTCTCTGTCTCCGATTTACACCTTGCCTGTACCTTGTGCTGTTGTTTGTCCTTGAAAGCTAAAAAGGCCTGCACAGCACAGCCTTGTCACCTTCCTTTCCCTGTTGTGTGCCTATCTAAAAGAGACCCTGGTCAAAACAACAGAAAATGTAAGCCGAAGTCACACGTACAGGCAGGATCCACCTGTTTTGTCTGAGGAAAAAGTATTTTGTTTTTTTTTGCATCACAGATGGGCAAAAGCTGTGAAATAAATCTGTATTCCATCAAGGGTTAACCTTGTGGTTTGTGTCCTGAATTTTATCTTGAAGAAACATTGCTTAAAATAAAAAAAGACATGCCAACGCTAAGATAGAAACTAAGTTTGCTTCCTCTATTTTGTACTGATATGAGTCAGATTTGTTGTTATACAAATGAGACGGTGTACAGACTGAATGAGAAGAGATCAAGAGTTTATGAGATTGAAGGAGATCAAAACAAAGTTGTCAGAAGAGAATGCATATATTTTTTCACAAATTTGGTTTAATGCATAGTTTCCATTTAATCAGGATATTATTTTTCCATGGCAGGTAAAGAAACAATCAAATGCCTAACAAGACCATAAAACTTAACATGGCCAAAGTGGCAAAAAAAAGTGAATCACAATAAGTACTGCAAGGGAATATATAGAAAAAAGGAAACGTTTTCAGAAACAAAAATATATTCCATAAGATATTTGCTAGAATTTCAATCTTGACTATCACGTTAAGCAAATAATATACATTTGTCTTTACAGGCAAAGATTTCAAATGTATCATTTATCTATACACATTCACATTGCATACATGAATAACTGGAACACAGAGCTCATCAGTGGGATCTGTGTGGTAAGAAATACTGCACCACTGTGCCGTAAAGACCAAACAAAAATTGAGGCACATGTTCACAAACAGTCTTCATAAGCACAAAAGTGAAGGCCATCTCCACAAGTTCCTTCTTAAACTCTTTGGCACCTGCCACTTGGTGAAATAAGGCCTGCACTCCATCAGACAGATGTCCGCCCCAAAACTGCGAATGTTTAAGGAATATTGTAAATGGTGTTTCCCGTTTTAAGGAGCAACCATTAGTGTATATGTATAATTAGTTTGCAATACAGCAATTGGTCTCACCTGCTCTTGAGATCTGCATAGTTTCTTGGTCAAACTGTCAGCAGCTTGGGACAGGACTCTGTGCTCAAGCAGGTCTGCAATTCTGATTAACTCTGCAGCCATTTCCCTCGCTGCCTGAGCCTCTTCAGCATTGACTGAGATGGAGAGATACATTAGCAGCATTAACAGACACAGAAAAATATATATAGTACTTTTTATATAACTAATAATTAGGCATGCAAAATGTATCAGTGCCAGCCAACTTCGTATATTCAAGGTGACAGTCCACCCAAAAATTACATTGTTATTTACTCACCCTCATGTCATCCCAAACCTGTACGACTGACTTGACTTCTGTGAAACACAAAAGAAGATATTTTGAAGAATGTTGGTAACCAAACAGTTTCGGTTCCCATTGACTTCTATTTTTTGACCATACAGTGGAAGTCGGTGGGAAGTGAAACTGTTTGTTTACCAACATTCTTCAAAATATCTACTTTTGTGTTTCACAGACAAAAAAAAACTCAGTCACACAGTTTTGGAGAGACATTAAGGGAAGTAAATTGTGACAATGTTTACTATCCCTTTAATTGTGGGCACTCATTTCCCATTTTTATATTTTAGATAACTTTTGCTGTCATCTAGCCCTAATTTGAATATAGCGCTAGATTACAAGAAATATTTAGCTTTTTTAAAGTTCTTTCCATTCAAATGATGTGAGCTTGACAAAAAAAATTTAAATAATAATAAGTATGTTTTAATTAAATTAGATAAAATATCAGGTATTTATAATCAGTTATCAGCAATAATGTGAAAAGAATCATTGGCTTATTGGCATTAAGGAGCACCTTTAATTAAAATAAGAGGAATAATATACCTGGTAGTTGTGGCTGAACTTGATTCTGAAATTCATGTAGAAGTTCTCTGTAGCTGACTGAGAAACTGTGTCCATCCGCTTGTAATTCCTCGTCACTCTCAATATAATTGTGATTTGTAGGCAGCTTTAGCTGTTCATCAAGATAATCAAGCTCTCTTTGAAGCTGGCTATTTTGGCAGCCTTGCTTAAGGAAGGAAAGGAGCACCAGGGAAATGTCTGGAAAACTGTCAAGGTTTCTGTTGCAGTCCATTGCACAAACCCAAATCCGTACAATGCTTCATACAGGTGCACTGCAATTCAAGAAAAGCACAAAAGCAATTAGTTTCAAAATCATGATAATATTAAAAGAAATGAGTCACTGCCACTGTTTTGCCATTTGCATGCCCTTGGTCAGATAACGATTTACAAGACTATACATGGCCTGATCAACATATTTAAATATATTAAATACTTTACCATAGATACAAATGTATACTATGCAGTATGCCTGTGTCTAGTTAACCATATTTAGGGGAAACATGTGAACCCAGAAGTGAGCTACACCTGACAAAACCTACTTTTGGGGACATCCTTGATTGTAAAAACTATTAAAAAAAATAAAGGATTTTACATTTGTAAACATGCATAAAGTTTTCTGTTAGGCAAACTCTTTTAACTCATGACTTTAGCGTTGCTAACGCTATGCTCCACTGTCTAATAAATGTAATACAGCTGTATAAAAAAAACAATATCTATCGATCTATATAGACTGCTATATAGCTAAATAAACGTAATCGTAAATAAAGTTAGTCCGTGGTTGTACGACTGTAAAAGTTCGTAAAGTGAAATATGCCAGCTCTCAAACACCAGCTAATTAGCAGCTGATAACATTAACTGTTTATTAGCCAACATTGCTAGCTAACATTATTGTGATTGGGGCTAATTTATACACGTTTAAATGACAGATTTAACCGTTTACAGTGAGTTTGGGTCACCGGTTTTTGCAGAATAGAGATCGGTTTTAAAAAAAGATTCTCAGATCAAAACAAAGTAAGATAAATCTGCAGTCCAAGTTCATCTCTAGGGACCACACAAATGACACCTAGATGAAGCTCAATGATTAATGCAGCTAAAATATGAAATACTAGCCAGAGGTAGAGCACTTCTGAACATTACAGGAAACGTCAGTCAAACTGAGGGAAGCGTGAAATATTAATCTATAATCTGGGTAAATATAACAATGTTAATGAATGTTTATATTTAAAGAAATTGCATTAACTGTCGTAACACTATTCACAGAAACTATGATAAACACTTGCTAGGCTACGATCTAGTAGCAAAAGTACCGGTGGTGTAACTTACTAATTTAATACTACACTAAATATGATTTATTCTCCTTTGAGGCACGTTTAAACCCTGTCTATATATGTGTCAACTGTACTTACCTTCCAGTGAAAAAACAAACATTCGTTACTTACGTTGACTTCGAGTCAAAACAATCACATAACTCTGTCGCCTGATAAACAAACACAAATGTGCTTCGAGTCTCGAGAGAAGAATCCCCCGCCTTCCTGCGTCACCCAGGATGACGCTTCACAGAAAGGCGTGGTCAAAATCCAAAGAAACGCAAAAACACAGTGTTGCCCGCGGACATTTTTGTTACTTTTACAATGTTGCCGCGGGATGTTTTTCATGTCCGCGGGTTGTAGCGACCCCAATAACGTGATATTTAGCCCTGTGAAAACCTGGCAACCATACAAAGACGAAGAATTCCCCTAGTAATAGATAGTCTTTCATAAAAAAAAAAGTGTTGTAGGATGTTCTCGTTAAAATTAAATTATGTGTGACCTTTCTAAATGTAGCAACTGCCGAGAATGACTCGGCAAGGCAAAGATACAAAGACACAATTCGCGATGTGGGCACGCGACTTTATCCTCGTTCTTTTAACTTATCTTCACTTTAGGACAGAGGGGTTTTTGGAAATGGAGTTCCCCTTCTGTTAGACTGCACATTAGGGATGGGCATATGTAATTTAATAATTTAATACATTTCATCATTTAAAAGTTTAGTTCAGAAGTATCGTATCGGTATCAATATCGATGATACTGCCTTGAAAAATATCGGTATCGTATCGAAAACAAAATAAGTGGTATCGCCCATCCCTACTGCACATGCTAGATAATGGATCCTGAGGAAGAGATGCCTGAGAAATAAGTGTATACTGTTGACAGAGCAGTACATACCAGACTAAAGCATTCAGATTGAAACATAGTCATGGATTCTACCACGGCCAATGTCCAAGACAACATTCAAAATCCCTCCCATCTAAAAATTGTACATCTGGAACACCCGTTGTAATAAAATGTCAGATTACTGGGTTTTTGTTGAGCATTTTAATAAAAAATAAAAAAAACTTACTAAAAGCAAGGTCATCTGTTTGAGAATCACTTTACTAGGACACCTACTCTGCTAGAGTCGCCCCTTATGGTCAACACACAAACAAAAAACACTACCTGTCAGACATAATTGCTTTTTCCCCCCCACCTGAAGTGTGATGTTGCTGACTCACCATGGCAGACAGATTACAGCCTTTGCACTTGACCACTTACATGACGCATTTCCTTATTTGAAGACCACAAGTGTGTGGAACTTTACATTACCCAATGGGACACACTTACAGTATTGTAAAAATGCAAGTGTTTGCTGAGCTTTTTGATTTTCAAAGCTTAAATTAAAAAGTAAAAATTGATTGCATGTTGGGATATGTTTAGCTTGGAACACTGCTCCAAATCTGTATTCAAGATAGTGTAGCATTTAGTGTGAAATCTGTGAATTAAGAACACTGCATTTTGGCGTTTTGAAGACTTTCTTGCAGTCTTACACACTTCCGGTTGCATGCACGCACTCTTAAGTGGCCACGGGCATTTGGACAGGCCCTGATTGAATAGGTAAAACAGCATCACACAGCAAAACATTTAAAAACTTTATTTACAATTAAAAAGCACCAGTTATTTGAAAAGATAAATGCACCATTCAACAACAAACCATTAATATGCTCCGATTCATGCCACAAATAAAACTATGAGCAATGGCGGTGTTAAGGGTTAAGAGAAAAAGAGGATCTGAAGTTTCACCAGTGACAAATGCTGATTAATGCAAAAGCATCTGACTATTGCATTCCAGAAATACAGTATGTAGGTCTGATGACATGCAGTGCATGACGAATTCAGTGCTAGTATCCAGGGAAACCAAAGCTCATGGAACGGGCAGCACTTCTGCCCACAAGCTTCCTCCCAGCTCTTGGAAGAGACCCTGGTTGTGATGACTGCTGCGGTGAGGTAACAGCCAGTCGGGCCTCCTTGAGTTCTCTAAATAGAAATAAAAGGCATGGCAAATTAAGACCTCTATAAGCAGAAGTGATTCATCCAAAAAAGTAAATAAATGCTACCTCATGAAATGGAGTACTAGAGAATAGTACAACGCAAGATAACTCGTCTCACCTTTCCAGCATAGCTGTTCTGAACTTCTCCACATTTAATTCCTTACGAAGTTGTGCAGCCAGTTTGCCGGCCCTCTCCTTGCGCAGTACATCATGACGACACAATACAGATGCAGATGGCCTAGTAGTAGGATCAGGATCCAACAGTGTCTATCATATACAAATGTATTGCCCATATTAGAGACTGATCCCATCTAAATCAACTTCAAAACCTAAAAAGACATTTTCATGAATGTACAGGAATGTAAGCTAAGTACACTCATTAGCATTCTGATAATTGGTTTTATGCCCTCTGTTGGTGGAATGAAAATAAATAAATGTGACCCTGGACCACAAAACTAGTCTTAAAGTCTGCATGAACCGGAAGTTGCTGCCAACTTTTTCACTGTAGTGACATATTTCCAGCTGAAATGGAATATTGAATAGAGGGCGTCATTTTATTTTTGCCCTCCTCCTCTCGGTCTCTCACTCATACCAACCTAACGGTTGGAGGGGTGTGTGATATTCTGCCCAAGCGTCAAACTGACGTCATCAGGGAAGGAATGCCATTCCAGTGCAGAAGCAAATGTTCGATTTTAATTAAAGATAACCAAAACAAAAACAAAATTCTCAGCGGATTAACAGCACGGATTAATTGTTCACATCAAGATTAGCAATGTGTGCTAATAAACAGTCAATTGTGACTTCACGTGGACTAAGTCGCATGGGTATATTTGTAGCAATATTGTATGGGTCAAAATTATAGATTTTTCTTTTATGCCAAAAATCATTAGGATAGTAATTTGCATTGCTAAGGACTTCATTTGGACAACTTTAAAGGCTATTTTCTCAATATTTAGATTTTTTTTCACCCTCAGATTCCAGATTTTCAAATAGTATAATCCCGGACAAATATTGTCCTATCCATCATGTATAAAAAAAAAACTCTCCAAAAATTGACCCATATGACTGCTTTTGTGGTCCAGGGTCACAATTTCACAAATTTATTTTTGTTTATTTAGGCAACACTGCCCTAGACTGACTAATACAATACGTGTTAAATATGAATTCTGAAATATGCATTAAAAAAAACACCATGTAATTAATTTGTTGGACTTTAATGTTATTGGCACAACTATTTTGAAGACCTCTATATACTCCAAGAAAAAAAAAGAAAAGCTGTGGTACCCTTCCAAAAGCTACTAATATGCACCATTTAGGGACAACTAAGGTACAAAGCTGCACCTTTTGAAAGGCACTGCTCCAGTGAAGGCTTTTGTTAAAAATTTTTTGAAAGTGTAATATGAAGTAAACTGAGTTAAGGAACTTCATAGAAACAAACAAAAAAAAATAACCCATTACAGAGAGTACAATGAACCACGCAGATGTGCTTCTTACTAAAATGCACCTTTAGAAGGTCTTTAAAGGGTGCTGGTAACTCCTGGGGCAGGCTGGGTAGCTCACCCTGCCTGAGGCTGTGCCAGTCATCTCCATTCTGAGGAAGTGGTGGAGCTCCGGCAGCTAACAACACTGTCAGGCCCAGTGCAAAAATATCTGCTTTAGGAAGGTGTGTATAGTCCTACGAGGGGAAAAAAGCTGACAACTGGTTAAATCCACAGTTAGCTTGTTTTGCCATTCAGATCCACTGTATATAAGATCAGTGCAGTTCTCTGGATAAGATTGCTATAGTTTAAACTGCAACAAACAGAACACTCTGATAAAGTTCAAACAGGTACCATACCTCTCGCAGGACCTCGTAGGCCAAGAAGCGGCTATCCCCTTCCTCTACCTGAGGACTTGAGATGGATGTTACATGACCCAAGTCCCCTAAAGAACAAGATATTCATGATATCACATATATACATTATTTCATTACTGAATTGGGCAAATGTCCGATGTCCACTTAAATGGTTTCTTTGTAATGAGTATTTGTTGTATTGGTGTACCTTGTAAAGCGTCCTTGAGCCTGGGAAAGGCGCTATATAAATTAAACATTATTATATACAGCTACTGTATACTGCATCAATTTAGCAATACACATCAAAACCAATTACAAATAAAATGTCAATTAAATATGGTTTGTTTTAATATTTTGTAATTGTCATTATTAGATTTAGTGATGCACAGACATTTTTGGCATCTGAAAATATTTAGTTAAAACAAACCCCCCTCCCAATTTTTTATTTTGGCAAAAATGGTTTTAGAGGGCCCAAATAATTGGACCGAAATAGTGACATTTTGTCTGAAATATGATGAGGTTGCTCCTTGCCAAACAACTTCACTATACTCGTTTCATTTTTTACCTGGGTACACAACACCCTGAACAGCATATAGTGTTGTTACCAAAATTAGTTTCAGCTAGATGAAAACTTTAATTTTGCTTTTGATTAAAAGTCATTTTGGTGCATCACTAATAATATCAAGAGTTTACTTTTGGGGCAGTTAAGATCCATGTTAGAAATGTGTTTCAGGTCACTAAAGACACAAATATGTAATCAAGACTGGCAAATCATTTATGCATTTAACAGTTAAACACATGGACAGGTAGGTAGATACCAATTTTATATACAACCCCAGAGGAGGGGCTTTCATCCTCTTCTTCGCTATCTCCCTCTCCACCTGCACTTGATGAAATGCAGATGAAAATATTACCTAAAAAGAATGGAAATTTAAACATGTGCAAGTCCAGTTTTCATCAAATGGTATAGGCATGCGAGAAACAATGAAAGAGACCAAAGCTCACTGGGTTTAATGTCAAGATGCACTAGGCCTAGGCTGTGGATGTATTTGAGCCCCATGGAGACCTGAAGGAGCAGATCCCTCAGCTCAGGAACACTGAAGAACTCTCCTTGCTCTCCTTTTTCAGTTATAGCATCATGGAGGCTACCACCTATGAGACCAAAAAACCCTACGAGTGAGCCAAGTTAAAGTAAAAACAGTCTCAACTCCAATTACCAAACACATGACCGTCAATGTAGTTTTGTGAGCTACTGTCCTACCATCACAATACTCATTTTGTATAATCATATGGTCATCCTCAGCCCATGCGGAGTAGTATCGCACAACATGAGGGTGATGGCCCAACACCGCATGGGCGTACACTTCCTTCAAGGCCAGCTGCCTGAAGAGGAGTGGGGGAAAAAATAATTCTAATAATCTAAGATTCATTGAGGAAGCACAAAAACCATATACAGAATCTAACCATATTTACAATTGTCCTTAGAGGTTTTAAATTGGGAAGACTGACTCACTCATTGGCGGAGCCTGCAATTGGCCTGCGCGAGCGCTTGATGGCGTACATGCATCCATCCAACCTCTTCACACATCGATACACGGAACCAAACTCACCCACGCCGATGCAGCTCAGCTCTAGAAACTCACTCTCATAACGCGACAACATGCGGGCTGACACTGCTGGCCTCTGAAGGCCAACAGATGGGAGACCGTGCGAGAGAACACAGAGATTTGCCAAAGTTTTTGGTGGGATTACGAATACATAAACCTACTACATAAAAGACAAGGATAAGCAATGGTCTTTGAAACCATACCTTTGAGGGGAGGAAGAAATTTTCATCCTCTGACGAGTTCTGAGTTTCCTTAGATCTGTAAGGTAATGGTACTTCAATGTAAATCTAGTTCCTCAACAGGCAAGGAAAGAGCTGTTACCTTTGTGCATCGTCCTCATCCTCATCACTCCTTTGGCTCTTCCTCTTGTGGTGTTCACTGTTCCTGCGCACCGTCTCTGGTGTGAAAGGGTTAACGTTCACGGAGGGCACACGATCAAAAGCAGTAGACAAACGAAGGAATCTTTGACTGCGACATGGCTTGCTGCTAGAGCAAGGGAGGGTCGATTTAGACAGCAAACTCTGTGGGTAGAGGAAATTCGATGAGCAATTCTTTACAGGGTCAAATGTATTGCTACTGCAAATCATACAGCAGATGGTCATCACATCAAAGTTTACATGAAACTGAGGCGCTGCAAGGTCACCTTTGGTGTACTGGGTGAGTCACAAAGCCGGAGTTTTTTCCAAGCAGCATACGGAATGGGAGAGGTAGGGATGGAGGGGGAAACCGTGATACTCCTGGTGCGGTGGCGCTGTACCCGGGGTGTCTGACAGGGGCTTCTGACTGGAACACTCCTGTGCGCCCATTCATCAAAGCTATTGTCACTGCTGTCCTCCTCCCCACTGCTGGAGAAGTTAAGATGCTGCGGTGCTGCATTCACAGAGGCCATTTCAGACCACTGCAGTCAGAAAATTATCAAAGATTTAAGAAAAAAAGGGGGTTAGTATGGCAACTAACATGTAAATTAAACTAACTTGGTAAATTAACAATCAATCAATATGGATAACTAGAGATAACTACAGAGTGGGATGAAAGATGGCCTATACAATTATTTATGGTGTTCAATAAATTTGATTTTGGCAGTTGTGAGCTGCTGTTTTATTGTATTTATTTATTTCACATAATATGTACTTAAAATATACATAGACACAAAATGCAAGGTAAACAATCACAAACAAGTTATGAGAGTAGTCTCCTTAGGTAGGCCTCAATATCTCAAGGACCTCATATGTTTGTTGTGAGAAGATCAAAACATTTACAGACTCTCTCAAAATATATATTTGGTCACTCGCATGGATTTACTGTGCTGTTTTGAACCACATAAAAGCAATTTCAACTTACCCTGAGATGAGCTCATGGGACACCACGTCTGAACTTGGCGCGACAACGTTAATGAGGCGCTTTAACGATGGGCGGAGTGGCTCGACCGTTAATTAACTCCGCTAACTAGCCTCAAATATTTTAACTCATGACTCGAATCTTTTGAGTCTGTTCACTAAAAAAAAAAAGATTTGTTCAGATCCGTTAACAACTTTAGTTCATTAACCCTTTTTCTGCATACCAGTAAGAAGGCGTGAGGGTTTATTTGTGATCACGACATCTAACGTTATCGTTATCACTTTTCTCTCCATATTTGAAATTCTGAGTATAACTGGACTAAGCACATAACATATAATAATAGCCCAAATTAACTATGAGTTTTAATATCGCCTTTACACCATTCTGTGGTCATCAGTCACCTTTACAAAATCATGTTTTTACTCCATTAGTCCCTTTTCTCTCCTTGTTGTGAAGTGAGCTAGAGGTTAATGAACTTTAGCTGTCACTTTCGTTCAGAAGACCGACTCGTTTAGTAAAGGGGGCGTATACGTTTACTAGTTTCAACCAATGAAATGCTAGTTCACAGCCCACAGTCAAATACTATTGGTTCGTAGTATAGTCAGTCTTTGAAAGCAGTAAAGTGGTCACGCGCTTCAGAAAAGATCCAGCTTGAAACACCACTAATCATCAAGACTGTATAAACGACAAAGAAATAGATTATAGATCTATTATTTAAAAATTCAATTCAATGTATTATTAAACATCCAAAAAGCTACGTTTATTTGTGCATGAATGAAGGAAAGCTAATTATGGTCGCCAAAAGTCGTCAGCGTATTTATTTTAGTGTACTGCGCACACAGACAACATCATAATGTGTATTTATTTTTCGGGTGGGAGTTGATCGCAATAATCCTTTTGCACCACGTGAGCGGAAGTATGTGACATCATCAAAACAGTGTACGCCTGGGTAGCGTCTGTTACCTGTCTGGATTACTACATTTAGGGATCGTTTGAATTGCAAACGCTATGTTCCGTTTCATGCGTAGCGTTTGTCGCTTTGACTGACCGCTCGGTATCGAGTGCGACGGCTTTGTTTATCTCCTCTCGATAGTCATATCGAAAACACTATGGTTGAGCAGTCGGATCGTGCTCCGCTGCTGGACTGGGAGGAGGTTCCCCCGGCCGAACTTGCCCCAACGGCTCCATCACCGGAGACTGAGGATTCCGTACATTCCGGTCTGTCTAGCTACCCGACCGAGTGCGGTGTACGGGCAGATATCTCCCTGAACGCAAGCCCGGTGAGACCGAATAGTGAACCAGCTGTTTCAGGTGAAAGTGCACACTCTCCCCAGAAACACAGCGGCCCGGGAGGAGATGCTTCCGCCACTGACGAAGAGGGAGACTGCGCCTTTCATGGACTGTCAGTCAGGGATCGGAGGATCACTGGATGGGAAGAAAAAGACCAAATTGTTGCAGTGTTTGTTGTGACTTTCGACACAAGATCTGGTGAGGTTAACTGTGAAATACTGTAAAATTGTAAAACAATATCCGAGATGATGATGATGATGATGATGGTGAAGAGGAGAAATCTAGTTTAAAAACATGCTGAGTTCTTAGAAATATTATAATTATAATCACGATACTTTCACACAGTGTTGAAAGCGATGATCTACAAATGTTTAAATTAGTAAACCGTGCTATATTTGGAACATCCTAATGATCTTGAAAATCATCCACAAGGGTCTGAAGGGGTCCTCTGTTTTATGATTTTAATGTCATATGGCTATAAAATGGCTTCCTGTATATTAGTTACACTGAGAGTTGTAAAATACTAAAAATATTTTATTAAATAATATTAATATATTTTGAAAAATATATTGCAAATCTAATTAATAATATTGTTAGTAGTAATAATGTTTCTTTGCTGTTTATTGTTTTTAAGAAATAATAATAATGAAAGATTATGCCGACTGCTCTTTTTTCACTTTTGTAGGTTACACAAAACATCAATAATAACTCTTAATTCAGAAACTAAAAGCATGTTCGTCATAGAAGTGTATAGTAGTTGTCATAACACGTAAGGAAATGAATGTACTGTGAATGAACTTCAATGAAGTGAGAGTTGTATAAGTCATACAGCTGACTACTGTACTGTGTTTAAGACTTCCTCTTTTTTTCATAGAGAGTTCAGTGGAAAAAGTCATTTAGAAAAACAGCATCACAATTGTTTACATAGGCCCACATATATATATATACATATATATATATATATATATATACATATAGTTTTGTTTTCTAATGAGTAATTCATTCAAGATGTTTTGTAATCATGAGGCAAACTGTTTGGTTATTAGTTGCAAATCTTCATCCAAACAGGTTAATTTTGTGTGTATGTATGTATATAGATTAATCCAGATTAAATGTGCTTGTCTTATTTTGTAGATATTTTCGTAAAGGCTGTTACTTTGGACTAGCGTGCTTTGCCAATATGCCCGTGGAGAGTGAGCTGGAACGAGGAGCTCGGATGAAATCTGTAGGGATTTTGTCTCCTTCTTACACACTGCTATACCGTTACATGCACTTCCTGGAAAATCAAGTCCGGTAAGTGCATGCTTGCTTCACGTTGTACCTTGTTATGTCTCTTTCTCTTACTCTTTTGCACGCATCACTTCTATTTTAAGATGTTATGTATTAAACATAAGCTCTGAGTTGCATGCGATGTGACACGGAATTTGTTTAATTTGGACTCACTTCACTTCATCTCTTCTTCAATCAGTTAAGGTTGTAATATGCAGCATGCAAAATTGTAATATAAAGTTGATCAACTGCGTTAAAAATGTCTGTTGCTCAATGTCTGCATTTAAATAAAGCAACTTCCTGGTAAGTGCAATGCATTTTATGACAACATCAACAGTCTGCACATGCTTTCTTGAAGGCACCAGTTGCAGTGTCCAGGTCAATACTCTCCACTGGAAGCTTTCTACGAGGATAAAAAGGCAGTGTTGCCTCCGGGAGGGAACGGTTTGGTCACAGCCTGCCCGACCAGTGCTCTTGGGCCCATAGTCAACCGCTGCATGCATCCAGAGATGAAGGTTTGAAGATATAAACCCAACATTATCTGTCACTAATCAAAGCTTCAGCCTCCATTAAATTCCAGTTCAATGAAATATATTTTAATGACAGTAGTATTAGATCATTAGATTTTTTTCCCTTTTTCTGATGTGTCTTTTTCTAGTTTCTGAGGAAATCTAGGCCAGGCCACTCAGGGAATTTCATGTTACTGATTAACCAGGGTGCAATACTTCTGCAACTCCTATCAGCTTTATACGCATGGGAGAGTTTAATTTCGTGAAAAAAACTATTGTCAGACAAATTTCTCTGTCCACAAACCACAAGATCCTCTATTGTTAAAGAAAAATTCCATACTCTTGTTGAAAAATATGCTGAGGTATACTTTAACTCAGTACTAGATTTGGTTATGCTGTTTGTTAAATAAAGCCTTGTTCAGTCTTGACGATGCACTTTCTAAATCCATGTTTATGGTTTTTATAGTAATAGTGAAATAAAATTGGTGGTAAATATAATAAAAATTATGATATCCGGTATTAAGTACACAAACATTATTAAAAATATATATTTTTTAATTAAATTGTTCTTTGAACTTTGAATAATTGCACTATGAATTTACTAGCCTGTCAGGGGATTTAAAAAAAAATAAGACTTGATTGAATGACCACTTCTAATAATCAGCCAAATGCCTGTGATTATTGGCTGAATGGTCTTTCACTGAATGATCTTTAACTATTATTATAATAATATTTTTTTTATAAATGAATATATTTCATTAATAATTATACAAATTTTTATGATATAAAAGCTGCCATGTTTTCTTATAAACTTTAAGATCCTGTTTAATACATGTGATATGTCTATCATTTAATAAGAGATCAGAAGCACAAATCATGTCCCTTTTCTGTTCTCTGTCCATCTCCGATCAGATTACACACCCAGCTGGCTGCATGTCCCAGTTCATCCGCTTCTTTGGAGAGCAGATCATGGTGCTGTGGAAGTTTGCTTTGCTCAGGAAACGCATCCTCATTTTCTCTCCTCCCCCTGTCGGTGTGGTCTGCTATCGGGGTGAGAGTGGAAATCCATTTATTAAGACATGGCTGTCTTAATGTCTATGCATATTTTTCTTGAGCTTGAGAATCCATTGATAAAGATCATGTACATGCTCTTGCACATTGTCATTGATTTGTGCATTTTTATAGTCTGTAACTCTAGTAGTGTTTTCACGTTATATCTCATGGTTATTTTGATACTTTATGTTTTTTGACTTGCATCTCTTAGTATACTGTTGCTGCTGCCTTGCTAATGTATCCATTCCTGGGATGGGCGTTTCTGTTCCGGAGTTCCGCCCTTTCTTCTACATCAATGTTGCGGACATCTCCGCTCTTGAGACTGAGCTGTCTTACGTGGCCTGTAAGTGTCTCAGTCAAGAAAAGGACTAAAGTTGGAGTGAAAATTCATAATTACACAGGCACAAAAAGGTTTTAACGGTTGGATGTTAAAGGGGTCATATGATGTTGCTAAAAAGAACATTATTTTGTGTATTTGTTGTAATGAAATGTGTTTATGCGGTTTAAGGTTAAAAAAACCCATTATTTTCCACAAACTGTACATTATTGTTTCTCCTCTATGCCCCACCTTTCTGAAACGTGTCGATTTTTACAAAGCTCATCGTTCTGAAAAGCAAGGTGTGCTATGTGCTAACACTGCCCAAAAAACTCACTTTAAATATAAAAAATATAAAATATAAAAACTCTTTAAATATAAAAAACTTACTTACAGTCTTTGAGTCAGAACAGCCGGCATTGTAGTCTACTCTACCAGGATCAGGAAACAGTCCTCCATAAAATGCGCTGCACACATCTGAATATTTGGGTTGAAGTGTTCTGGAACAGTGTTGTAAATACAACTTAACCACTGATTTCTAGTCGTGTCGATTTTTGGAAAGCCAAACAAAGTAGTTTCGCATTCACAATGAAACACAGTGTCACACGGCGGCCTAGAATGGCAAAGTAGTTTTGCTTTCACAATGAAACACACAGTGCCTTCACGACATGGCGGTGGCAACAACAATACTACAGCGAGAATAAAAGTTACGCCTTCTTTCTTTGTGTGAACATTTGTGCGGCGTTATGCAAATCTTCCCACATAGTGAGGTAGATATGTGGGGGCGTATTAGAACAAGCCGTTTTAGGTAGGCGTGGCTGACTCTTAACTTTTATAAAGAATATTTCTTTGGATTTGAGACTTTAGTCTTTGCAACTTTACAGATCTTCTTTATGCACCAAGAGCTTGTAACACTCCAAAGAGAAAGGAAAAATTTTAATTGCATCATATGACCCCTTTAAATAACATCTACATCTAGAATGAGGAAATAAGAACCTTTACTTCCAACATAAGTAGTAGTTGGTAAATTAGTAAGAATGTTTCTCAGTAAGAATAAATCAGTGGAGTAATTTTTATTTGGGTTCTCAGGTACAACAGAGAAGATCTTTGAGGAAAAGAAGGAGCTGTATGATGTCTACATTGACAATCAGAATGTAAAGACACATAGAGAGAGCCTCCAGCCTCTGCTTAGACTCAACAGTGCAGACCGAGAGAAGTATCGCAAGCTCTGTGAGCAAAGGTATGTCCGCCTTTTAAAATCTCAAAAGCTTATGAGGAAAAACAATCTGAAAACATATTGTTCCACAGGCATATGATGATGTTGATATGTTTGCAGGCAGATGCTGCTGTACTCTCAGGAGGTGGATGGAGACTGCACATCTAATGAGGAAGACCTCTTCATTTTGTACGTGATGGAATTACACGACTCAGCACAATGATGGAAGTTTATCACATCAGCAGATTTGAATGAGACAGAAAGAGTATTTGGAAGAGTACAATACACTTCTTGTGAAAATAGTTTAACTTTCTTTAACCTTGATTAAGCGATAATATTGGGAAACTGATGGAAATGCAATACTATATTTTCATACTTTGAATTGTGCATAGTATGATAATAATTGTCATTATTACAGTTCAAAAGTTTGGGGTTAGTAAGATTTTTTTTAAAGTTCTCATGCGTACCAAAGATGCATTTATTTGATAAAAATACAATAAAAACAGTAATATTGTCATCCTTCACAAATTATTCTAATATTCTGATTTGCTGCTCAGAAAACATTTATTATCAATGTTAAAAAAAAGTTGTCCCAGTTAATATTTTTTTTCAATGAATAGAAAGTACAAAAGAATATCATTTATTGAAATAGAAGCATTTTGTAACAATTTATTGTAAATGTCTTTACTATCAATTTTGATGCATCCTTCCTGGAAAAAAGTAGAAATTTCTTTAAAAAAAATTACAGGCCCAAGATATTTCAGTGGTAGTGTATTTGTTGTCAATTTATATGATTGCATATAGTAAGTTAGTAAGTGCTGTGATTAATCTGTATGTAATTTCCCTCTGTTTGTGATCCAGGTTTTTCATGGAGCAAAACAACAGAATCTTCCAGACCCTGTCTGAGGTGGCAGGGAGCGCCGATCCTACCCTGACTGCTGAACACGTGAGAGCCATGGGGCTGGATCCTCAGGGTGACCGCGGTTTTCTCGTCGATCTGCTGGAAATCTATGGCATCGACGTCATGCTGGTTATCGACAACCCCTGCTGCCCGTAAGACTCTCAGCCTCTGCCTCTCTCTCTGGAGCCCATTTTCTTTTAGGGCTACAACACACTGCCTACTGATTACCTGCTTTCTTTTCTCTCTTTCTCTGGCTTGGCTATCTCAGGAGCCATTCCTGACCCCTCTGGACTGCACTGATACTGCCAACACCAAAAGGTGCAATCCGTCTGCAGGCTTTTTGTACACTCTGCAGCCAGTCAATCCACTGACGTCTTTCTGCTTGTCTGTCTATCTTATGTGCTTGGTATCCTTCCAGCCATCTTGGATTTCTACTCGACTTGTTTCCAAAACATGATGATCTCTGTGCCTCTCTCTACTGCTTTTTATTGTGTGGTCTTCAGTTGTGACTTTGTTCTTCTAGCCAGTGCTGTCTGGGGGAACTGATGTGAATATAAATCTGCTTCACTTGGACACCAGAGAATTGGAAAAACGGTCCATCAACGGGGCAACTCTCACTTCCCGGATCCACGTATTTATGCTGGTAACAGCGGTTTGGTAAAGTCTGCTTTGAATGTCATATCTG
This sequence comes from Sinocyclocheilus grahami, assembly GCF_001515645.1. Classification (NCBI taxonomy): domain Eukaryota; kingdom Metazoa; phylum Chordata; class Actinopteri; order Cypriniformes; family Cyprinidae; genus Sinocyclocheilus; species Sinocyclocheilus grahami. Next base: position 1,348,808 of record NW_015505404.1, read on the forward strand.
TATTTCTAAAACTTTTATGGATGTTGCACACAGTACTGTGATGGTGAAGATTTTCACAATCTTTGCCACACTTAATCATGTACATGTAAACAGTCATTTCATTTTGGGGAAAAAACAGACATCAGTCACTGTGTTTGTTGTGTTACTTGTGGATTTTTATTGTGCATGGACACATAGACACAATCAGTTCACTACTGTAGTTTGGCACAGCACTTATTGATGTATATGAATGGGAGTGAACAACAGTGTAGAAGGTTCTCAGTCATTATTTCACTACCCAAATGATATCTGATGAATGTGACTCATTTCAATGCTGTCTACGCCATTCTCTGTTCAAGCATTTGCTGTTATTACACTTACTAAACGGACTGAACACTAATGAATTGAAGCATAATGTGTATTTGTTCATTCTGGACAGGCCTTTAATCACTGTCACTCTTGGTATTGAATGCAAATTGTACATTTAATGCACAGTCTGATGCACATATGATTTAAACAGACACAGAAATGTTACATTCAGCTTTTTGAGTCCCTTAATTTGCTCTTAAGAAATGAATGTGATTCTATTCCCGTCTGTCATCAGTGAATGCTCCTGATTATTACCTGTTAAAGACTTTGAATATGTATATACTTGGGGTTTCTTATTTAAATGTATTTGGGTCGATCATTTCTGGAGAGCAGCAAACTGGCCTCACAAGGCTGATTGATTGTGGTTTTGTGTGCGTTTATATGTTCATCCTGTGAAAACCCTAACTGGACACTTAATTATTCATAAAGCTGGTGAAGTTTAAAAGAAAAGTATTTACTTGACCTTTTGAGTTTACAGTTTCCTTTCATCTAATTTTCAACCTTCTAATAAAATAATGATAATTGATTATTTGAGAATGAGTGCAGGCACTCGGGTTTGTCAGTTTGATGGATGAAGTTCTTTAAATTACGTGAAATAAAAGTTAAATTAACAATAAATAATACTGTTGCTTATAACCTAGATTTGATTAAATGTGAATATTGTTTTTACATTTATCTATCAAAGAACTTTCTGTATTATAAATCTTTGAAACCATCCTCTTGTAGGATGTTGGTTGGTTATTTAGTGTCCTATTGTAAATGAATGGAAATGTATATTATTGTACAGGTCGTCTGGTATTGTGTATGCGTGATATTTTTTGTGAGTTATCTAAGTGTTGCACAAGTCTTTGTCACAATAACAAGCGCAAAGAATGTTGGGTTTTACTCTACTAGGATCACAAAGCACTAGTGTAATGCCTGTCTTACACACTACCTATACAGTAATACAAACTAACAGCATGTGTCTGTTGTTTTAAAGCCAGTGATTCTTATTCACTGCCATTTTGAAATAAACGGTTCCTTCTTTTCTATCACATGCTTTGTTTGTGCAGTATTTGGGGGTTGATTTGAGAAAAACAAAACACTGGTTTACCTGAAGGAAGCTACAAGATTATCACAAATGCAGGCGGAAGTCTTAAAATAAGCAAAATAAGAGATTGATAATGACTTTTATTCTTGGTCCTCATCTGGTCAGACACATTCAGTATCATGCGAGTTTCTTAAGCAAGTTCTTGAGCCAAAAAAAAAAAAAAAACATTCAAAGTAAACCTGAACATTATGCCTGTATTAAGTTAATAACATCATCCATGCTGTTAAAAAAACATCAAAATGACAATTTAACTGCTGTTTCTTAAAGTCCATAGACCACAGATTGTTCAGTTGGAGTACGGTGATCTTTATGAGAACTCAAAAGTTCATTTGACTCCTCTTTTTGTTGTAACTGGTATGTTTTCCAGTTTCATCAGCAGTTCCTCAGGCTCCTCTGCACATATTAACACAACTGTCATCACTGAGCCTGTGCAAGCTGCTCTCTGCGCTCAGCACTGCAAAAGAACCTCAGTTTCCGTGGCAACAGTCTCACTTCCACAGACATAGCCTCATATTCCTCATTGTCAATGCCATAAAAGCCGGCACCCTCCTGTGGACAGGAGAAGAAAAGCAATAGATCATAATGGCTGCATCACAGCTTAGATCAATGGATGATTACAAAGGAATCAGTCCCCCAAACTTTTTCAAATAATATACTGACCTCTGGGAGATTGAGACTAGCAGCACTGGCCTCTATCTGCGAAGCATCTTCTATGGACTCCATCGGGTTCAATACTTTCTTAGTTCTGAATGACAAAGTATTATTCATTCATACCCAAAAATCTAGAAAGGTTCTAACGGCAAATTTAATTAAGTTCACTGAAGTTCAGCAGACAAAAAAGTGCAAGTGATTCAATATGAGGTCAAATTTCCATTTCTCCTTTCACAAGCAGTTTGGGGAATGACACTCACCCCTCAGTGATGAACTGACCAACTGTGAGGGAGTCTGAGTCCAGAGTTATCACCATAGAATCGTCCTCACGCTGAAGACAGTAAACAACACCAATCAGGAGAAATTCTATTGAATTTATAATACAAACATTCCCATGAAGAGCAACTATTATGTCAGTACTCACTCTCTTGACAGGGTTCTTATTGTGTGTGCTAACTGTGAGCTCCAATGTGGAAATGTCTTTGCTCTCCCATCGCTCTGGCTCAGGCTCTTTCTGTGGCTCTACCAACAGAAAATATATTATTATTAAACATGAATTCAAATGTTAGACATCCTTCAGTCTCAGCCTCAGAAGTCACACCCATGGACTGATTCATAAAACACACAAAATGGAAAAAGTCACGGTGTTTACAATTGTAACAACGAGCACTTATCAGGATCAGCTAAATGCTGGTTTTTCAAAAGTATGTGAAGTTCACAGCATAGACCCTTGATGACTGAAGACATTGTTCTTGAATTAAGGTTTATAAATGATTATGTTTTGAACCTGCTTCGAGACAATATTAGAATGCTAATATCCATAAGCTATATTCTATATGATGAAATGTTTATAAAAGTGATAAACCACCTTCTATAGGAGGGTTCCAGTAGTTCTTGAGTCTGCGGTAGATGCGGTAGAGGAGGTTCGGCCGGGGTGGTATTTCAGTGGGAAGGTCAGGTGGACGAGGTACAGGAGCCAGATAGGAGAGGGAGGCCTGGTGAGACTGTGGCCACTGCTGTAAGAGAGAAGATATTGTGATCAATCCAATACTAACTCACATGAAGGCCTTAATATATGATGCAACTGAGCTATCAATGTCATTGAAGTACTCCTTTAAAAACAATGCAAAGCAGCACTCACCTTAAGGCTACTAAACCAATGTGCTGCTCTTGTTTTCAAGGGGCCAAGGTACCAATATCTTCAAGGAAAAATTCACATTAGAAATACATATTTGCATTTTGTATTTATGCTGTGAATAAAAAATGTATAAGCATACTTGCTGATAGAAGCAGTGACGTCTCTGAATGCACCCCAACGCAAGCCAAACAGAGCAAACACTGGCTGCTCCTTCTCACTCTAAAAACAGAAATTACACAATCAACTCTGTGTGGAAAAAAAGCTGACAAACCTTAATGAGTTCTTTTTCAAAATGCCTATCAAATGTACTTTTATCTGCAGAACATCCAGTGGAACAGTTTCTCCTTTCAGTATTGACAGGGTTGCAGAGGTAATGTGCCTGAAAAACCAGAAATAGATGACATCGGATCATAACACACTTTGGCAAAAAAAATCTTGAAAAGTGAACTCACTTACTGTACTTTGTTGTCAGAAACCAGATGTAGACTCTGACTCAAAGAGTTACTGGAACCCAGAGGAATGAAACCGATTGGTATTTTACTGAAGGTCTCCTGTGGTTACAGTAGTTCAGATTCAGAAATCTCTGGAATGTGCAATAACTTAATATAGCTTAATAACTTAAATAAGACTTTTTTTTATTACTAGTAAATACCTCATCAACTCTGCGCAGTAAGCCAGTTATCACCTGTGTGAAAAAATCAACACATGCAAACATTTAAATATGGTCAAATTGTCAGAAATATATATATTTTTTAAATAATCCCACTTTATGAAGATACTTTTGTACCTCCTGTAATGTCCCATCACCTCCAGCAATGATCAGCATATCTGTTTGATCCATCAATTCCATGAGCTTTTTTGCCTGGCCTTCATAATCAGTCTGTTACAGGCAATTGAGCAGCAAATCACAAATTATTAAGACACTAAAATACATACAAAAAGAGCCTGTACCAAAGGACCTAAGCACTTAAATCAATAAAGGATGTTACCTTCACAATTTTGACCTCCACACCAGCTAAGTGTAAAATGGGAGCTGCATTCTTCTCAAACAAACTATTAGCTTTTCTGCAGAGAAAATATAACTATGATAACACAAACGAACTGACATAGCTAAAAAAAAACTGATTTATGGCACAGTGAGGGCCAAGTGTATAATCATACCTATTACAGGCAGCAGGATTTAGAATGACTATGGCTTTCTTCAGATGCTCCTGAGGTCCAATTAACTGATGACCAAATGCCTGGAAATCACATACAATATATTTAACTGTAATGAACCTTCGAGTACTGGGTATCAGGGTCATTACAGTTAACTAAAACTATAACTAAAAAAATAACTTCATTTAAACTAGTTGCCAAAGCAACAGTTCTCATTTTCATTTAGTTTAACTTGATGTACTAAAATAACTCAACTGAAATAAAAATGGGAAAAAACTAAAACTAACAAATTATTAAAATGACATTTGAGCACGTTATTTTCAAACTACATATTCCTTACCCTGGCCTCTATACATGCTTCTCGTCGCAGCACATTGTCACTGTGAAAAAAGTACAACATTAGTTGGTAGACAAATATACATACATTCAGATAGACAGACAGACAGACAGACAGATAGATAGATAGATAGATAGATAGATAGATAGATAGATAGATAGATAGATAGATA
>NW_015505404.1:1355237-1388458 GCF_001515645.1 Sinocyclocheilus grahami
TAGATAGATAGATAGATAGATAGATAGATAGATAGATAGATAGATAGATAGATAGATAGATAGATAGATAGATAGATAGATAGATAGATAGATAGATAACACAAACCAGTGCTTTCCATATAGCCAGTGTCCTCCATATGACAGCACACACACAGCAAATGTGGATTTTTTCCAGTGATTTCTTAACGTCCGAAACACTTTCACTACTCGAGCCATTATTCTGTATTACTGTAAATCAACTGTCTTTTTAGATATCCCAATTAAGGTACACTATTGCACGGCTAAACGCAACAAGAATTGAGTGTAGCTCTTCACCGTTGACATTCCATCGTTCTCTCAAAGGATGAGCATGACCGGTGCAACAACAATATTCCTCCTCAAGGGGAAAAATATACGTTCCGCATCAAGTTTGTCGTAAAATGTGAATATTTTGTACTTTACCTTTGCAATAAATGTTATTATATATATCTCAAATAATTATGTAGTCGTTCTATGTTTTAATAGTTCAATACTATTTTTGTTCGTGACGAAATCACAGTGCCTGGATCTTCTGTACGGAGTGGGATTGAATTTAGAGACGGACCTTTTCAAGAGCATGCGCTGTAATATATAAACAGACATGACAGACGTACACTTTTTACATTATAAACATTTATTATATAAGTTCTAAATAAGCAGAGGAAGAGTCAAGCATATCCTTTTAGTTATCCATCAAGCTGATTTGACAGCTATGGAGGTTGAAAACTTCGTTTCCAAGACTCTTGAGCTCCTGCAAGAAGAGAGAGAAGCTGAATTAGAAGAAACACGGTAAATTATACATATATATATATATATAAGTTCTACACTTGTTCTTGGTTGGTATTTAGATAGCTATTCATTTCCATTACCCAAATGTATTCAACTATGAGGAACTTCTTGTTTAAATATTCCTTGTATTGTCAGAGCATGGCGGGAGAATTTATCTCCCAAGAATCTCCAGCACAAAGGAGTGTACCTGCTGAAACTTCAGATCGCAAGCCAGCACACTGGCATGTATGGCAGACTCCTGGTAGTTTTTGAACCCAGGAAAAGTATAGGAGCCTCAGTTCTGCCCAGCAACACCTTTGGACCTGGTGAGACATTCTTCTCTATTGAAGTACTTGATTTCATACAATACTGACCAATGAGCCACTTCACATTTTAACTCAAATATTATTTACTATCTTTTGTATTCTGTTTCTAGGTGATATTATAGGTTTGTATCAGGCAGAGGGTCAGGGTCAGCCGTCTCAGTTGGGTTCAGGTGTGGTGACACGTGTTACTCAAGCATCACTGACGGTGGCTTTTGATGACACACAAGATTGTATGAACTTGGACAGAGATGGACTTTACAATCTAATGAAGCTGGCAAATGATGTGACCTACAGGAGACTCAGAGTATGTGTGTTTGTCAGTCCATACAGCTAGTATAATTAAATATTAGTTTTTTCTCAAAAAAATCTAGTCTCTAATTTTTAGGATTTAAAAAAATTAGCTTGATTTAATATGCTCTACATACACAGGTTTATTCAAGCAGTTATTTTTTTATACATGTGGGGAAGGGTCCATAGACCCTCGTAATTGGCCCTTTGGTTAGGTGAGGGGGCGTTAGATATTATTTGTTAAATATAACAAAAAGTTGTGTGTCTGATTGGTCCAAATGCTACATGTAATTATGTGAATGAAATTGTTTGCATTCATGATGCATTTCCTACCTGCAGTGCCTTGAAGTCTTTAAATGGATACGGCAGTGGTCCTGCATCTCACCTGATCAGTGTCCTCTTTGGTTACTCAGAACCAGGGATATTATCACATCAGCGTAAGCATATACACAGAGTGGCATGTGAAAGGGATCTAAAATACAGCATTGTACAAAACCCTAGTACAATGGGGTCTTAAGTCTGTTTGTATTTCTTTTATTGCAGATGCACTGGAATTTAGCAACACTAGGTTAGATAATTCTCAGAAAGAGGCTGTGTCCTTTGCGATATCTCAAAAAGATGTTGCAATCATACATGGACCACCAGGAACTGGCAAAACCACTACAGTTGTTGAAGTAATCCTGCAGGCAGTAAAACAGGAACAAAAGGTGAGCAAGATATCAAACTCTTAATCTGGTTCATTAAGGTGTACATTATTTGATGTAGTATAGATGCAGTACTGTGGTGAACATCTGAGTAAATGATAACAGGTCCTTTGCTGTGCTCCTTCCAGTGTGGCTGTTGATAACTTGGTGGAGCGCCTGGCAAAAAGCAAGGTCAAGGTTTTAAGATTGGGTCACCCAGCCCGTCTGCTCGAGTCGATTCAGAAGCACTCGCTGGATGCGGTCCTTGCACACAGTGACAACACCAACATAATTTCTGATATTTGCAAGGACATGGACAAAGCTTTTGTAAGATTTTGTTTTATCATAATTGTTTGAGCTGCTCATTCAAATGGTACATTTAGGTGGAACAAAAATTGTTTCAGCCACACTTAAAATTGCAATTTATTTCAAAGAACAATATCACTTTTTTTCAAATAAAACTTTTCACAAAAATGTTTTTCAATTAATATTAATAAATATATTTTTTATAACAATATAAGTATACCATACTATACAGTATATAATATTATATGTATTGTATATATGACCTATTTACGTAAGATGCATATATCAGTTGCCACTCTATAGCTGCCAATAATGTGTCTTAAGGTCCTTGCACACTGAGTCCGAAATAGTTTTTTCATATTCGTCATCCTTTCCTATCAAAATGGTTGCTATGGATGCGAAAACGCAGAAAATCGAACCTGATCCGATTTTTTTTTATGACGGACGAAAGTTTCGGAGGCAGTGTGTAAACGTGATTGACACAGCGTGAGGTCGTATTTATTTTTTAACGTGCGAAAATTTCGGACTCAAGATGATATTTAAATGCTTAGTTTTATGATCAAAGCTCTGTAGTTTTAATTGTAGGGAGCAAAACATGCAATACAATAATGATTGAAAGATTTGATACTCACATTTAACATGTTTTTTCTAAAAGTGGTGTATGGATAATCAAGTAAAGCTAAGTTGCTTCAGTTCAGTAAGTGTTCGTCTTAAAATATTACCAACGATATAAAAGAAATGTAAAAATCAGTAATTTCACAGCAAAAATACATGTGTACCACAACCAGAAGTGGACCGTTTTATGATTCTTTTAAAAGGTCTTTTACTTGCTAAAAAACTATGAACTATCAGTTAGAGAGAAGGCACATGTGGAAGACTGTTCAACAGGTTTATGAGGAAAGTTTTGAACATGTTGATAATTTAGAGACCTTATAAATGTGCATATCCAATATGACAGAAGACTATAGTATTCACATATGTGTTGGGGCCTTGTTGTAATAGTCAAAATAAAAAAAATGCATTGACAGAATGAAATGAAGAAGGCTCGTGACAAAGGCCAACGGAGCAATCTGAGACGGGAAATCAGGGAACTGCGGCGAGAGCTAAAGACCAGGGAGGAAACAGCTATCACTCAGATCCTGAAAAGATCCGATGTTATTCTAGCAACTAACACTGGTAAGGAAACCTTTCTTAGCAGTCATCAATTTTATTATGCGATATGTTTGTTTGTTTGTTTATGCCTGATTTAAACTCAGATATGATTGATTTGCGTAATATAGGAGCCTCTGATGATGGTCCTCTCAAACATCTTCCCAATGATCATTTTGACCTGGTGGTGATAGATGAGTGTGCTCAGGCTCTAGAGAGCAGCTGTTGGATCGCTCTGCTCAAAGCACGCAAGTGCATTCTGGCTGGGGATTACAAACAGCTGCCACCAACGATCAAATCACAGAGGTATGAAGGAAAAGGAATATATCTTACGGTTGTGAATTATTTGCTTTATGGTATCTATTCTTGATGAGCTCTTAACGTTTTCTTTTCATGATATAACTATTAATATACATGATATTTTTGGTCAGTATTTCAGATTATTCATGTTTTTTATTACATGAATTGCATGAATGTTTAGTTGAAATGTAATAAATGTTATTTATATCTTTCACAGTGCTGCATCTGAAGGCCTGTCTGTCAGCTTAATGGAGAGGCTGATAAAGAAATACGGAGACTCAGTGGTTCGAATGTTGACCACTCAGTACCGTATGAATAGTGCCATCATGCAGTGGGCTTCAGAGCAGATGTATGAGGGCAAACTAATCGCACACACTTCAGTGGAGAAATACTATGTAATATAAAATATGTTAATTGTTTCTGAAAAACATTCCAAGTACATTGTTTGAGGGGGCTTCTATAAGGTTTTTTTTTTTTTTTTACAGTACCAGTCCAAAGTTTTGGAGTAAGTTGCTATTATTCGGCAAAAATTGATCAAAATGTATCAAAACAAAGTAGCAATATTTATAATGTTACAAAAGATTTACATTTTTATTCAAAGAATTTTTAACTTCTATTCACCAAAGAGACCTGACAAAATGTATCACCATTTCCACAAAAATATTCAACATTGATAATAAGAAGAAAAGTTTCTTGAGCAGCAAATCAGCATATTAGAAGGATCATGTGACACTGAAGATTGGAGTAGTGGTTGCTGAAAAATCAGCTTTGCCATCACAGGAATAAGTTACATTTTAAAATATATTAAAATGGAAACATTTCACAATATTTACTATATTTTTGATCGAATAGATGCATCCTTGGTTAGCATAAGAGACTTCTTTCAAACCCTTACCTTCCCCAAACTTTTGAATGGTAGTGTATATTTTAAGTCTGCTAGCAACCTCTATATATAGAGAAAGATACATTTGAAGAGAACTAATTGCATCTTGAACAGAGACCTGGCTGGTGTTGCTGATGTTGAGGAAACCAGAATTCCTCTTCTGCTCATTGACACTGCAAGCTGTGGCCTGAATGAAATGGAGGACACAGATGAGCAGTCCAAAGGAAATCAAGGTTGATATCAGCTCCAAACACAATATTAGTGCATAATTAAGCTATGAAATGCCTTCTGAATGTTTTTTTTATTCTCTATTACTCCACAGGAGAGGTAGACATTGTGGCACTTCATATAAAGGCTCTTACTGAGGCTGGAGTTCAAGTCAAGGATATTGCGATTATTGCACCCTATAATCTCCAGGTGAGGTACTTTTCAAAGAACTGATGTGTAAAAGAGCACATTTTTTATATATGCCTGCAAAGCAAAAAAAAATGTTTCAGTATAAATAGCAGTAATGCATTTAAAAAAAATAGATTTTGTCTGTTTAAGGTGGATCTTTTGAGACAGAAGCTGTCTCATAATCATGCAGAGCTGGAGATCAAGTCTGTTGATGGATTCCAGGGAAGAGAGAAGGAGGCAGTGGTGTTGTCATTAGTCAGGTCCAACAGGAAGGGTACGCCAGAGTTTGTGCTTTTAGTAAATTCAGTTTGGCTTACTTAAAGGGATAGTTCACCCAAAAATGAAAAGTTGATGTTTATCTGCTTACCCCCAGGGCATCCGAGATGTAGGTGACTTTGTTTCTTCAGTAGAACACAAACGAAGATTTTTAACTCAAACCGTTGCAGTCTATCAGTTATATAATGGAAGTGAATGGGAATCACGCCTTTGAGAGTCAAAAAAACATACACAAACAAAACCAAATTAAACCCTGCGGCTCGTGACGATACATTGATGTGTAAAGACACGAAACGATCAGTCTGCAAGAAACGGAACAGTATTTATATAGTTTTTTACCTCTGATTCACCGCAATGTCCGAACTGTCCTGAGCGCGTTCGCGTCTTCTTCTTCAGCCGGCGTGTAATGCGTCGTCTTCTTCTTCTTGCTTTACGGCAGATCGTAGAATTACCGCCACCTATCTCTCAAATGGACCATTGACACTCTATCTACAATCTCAATTAGGAGTGTCAATGGCCCATTTGAGAGATAGGTGGCGGAAATGCACTTATAATTCTACGATCTGCCGTAAAGCAAGAAGAAGAGGAAGACGCGTACCGCGCCGGCTGTCGAGAACGCGCTCAGGACAATTGCGGTGAATCAGAGGTAAAAAAACTATATAAATACTGTTCAGTTTCTTGCACAGACCGGTCGTTAGTGATGGTGAGATGAAGCCTCATGAAGCATTGAAGCTTTTCAGCCAAGTGGTTTACAAAAGGGTTCAATTCTCGAGACTTCATTTGCTCACAATACCACCTGGTGGCCAAAGAGTGTAAAACAAGCAGATACATTACAGATGACATGATGTGGTCTGTGATGCACTGTATTTTGCGCCAGTTAAGGCTTAGAAATAACGGTGAAGAAAAAAAAATCAATTTCCACATAGACTAATCTGTTTATATGAATATAATGTGTATTTTCTAGTGGTATATAATGATTGTATAACATAATATAACATAACTATGTAACAAACGTATTGGCTTGAAATTAATGGGGCTATCAAATGTGTGTAAATCAAGTCTTTGCTCATAATAGGCAGGGGGGCCAATATTATTAGTCTAAAACTGGAAAGTGGCTGAGTTTAACAGGGCAGAGGACCGTGAATTTACAAGATTCGAACCACTTCCTGAACCAGTCTGGCAAAGCGAGGCTTCAGACGTCATTGCTCTAAAGCGATACAAGCCTCGATACGCGCTTCACTGAAAGCTGCCGGGATTTCTCACATGCTCCGAAGCCTCGGCACAGAACGTAACATCACTACCGGTCGTTTCATGTCTTTACACATCAATGTATCGTCACGAGCCACAGGGTTTAATTGGGTTTTGTTTGTGTATGTTTTTTTTGTCTCTCAAAGCCGTGATTCCCATTCACTTCCATTATATGACTGACAGACTGCAACGGTTTGAGTTAAAAATCTTTGTTTGTGTTCTACTGAAGAAACAAAGTCACCTACATCTTGGATGCCCTGGGGGTAGGCAGATAAACATCAAATAAAAATTTTTGGGTGAACTATCCCTTTAAATATACATTTTTGTCATTATTTATTCACCCTCATGTTATTCCAAACCTGTATGTGAACATAAGGAATTATCTCACATATACTCCAACGGTGAGGTTGGATTTCTTGCTGAAGACAGAAGGATCAATGTGGCTGTGACTCGTGCCAGACGCCAGCTTGTGGTAGTGTGCGATTCTCAGACTGTTCGAAACCATGACTTCCTCAAATCCCTAGTGGACTATATGTCTGAACATGGAGAGGTTCGTACTGCCTTTGAGTACCTGGAAGACTGTGGCACAGAATTACATCCGTGACGAAAAGGACAAACAGATCAACAGCAAAGACGCTGCGTCTACAAAACAGAAGTCCAAGAACCAAGGCAAGAAAACGGAACAAAAACAGAAGAAAAGTGCAAACAACAAAAGTAGAGGACTGAATCAGTCCAATGTTCAGCTTGACCAACATAAAAACACCAATTCACACCATCCTAAACCCAAAGATGCCGATCAGACACAAAATAAGAAACAAGAGATAAAGGAACAACTTCTGAACTTTCTGAAAGACCCAAACAAGACAGAGCTACAGTTTCCTTCCACGCTAAATTCTCATGAGCGTATGCTGGTCCATGAGCTCTCTGAAGAAATGGGTTTAAGGCATGAAAGCCATGGAGATGGGAAAAACTGTCGCATCGCTGTGTCCTGGCCCCCATTAGAACCGGACAAGTCAGTGGAGCCCGAACAACCAGACGTGACTCCATGTACAGCAGCGAAGCTACAAGATGAGTTACAGAAAGGACCCTCAAAGTCAGCTGTGGATCTGAAAAGCCTGCATTTGGAGCGAATGTGCCGGGAGCAGGAGAAACGAGATGAGAAAAAGCAGGAAAAACAACAAAGTGTGAGACGGGAACCAGATCCCAATGCAAGTAAAAGCCAGTCTGTTAAGAAACCCAAAGGAACTTCAAAAGGTTTGTGTTTTATATCCCAATTTCTGAATCGTTTCAATACTTTCATTCTGTTACACTTCATAGTCAATATGTGTTTCTTTCATAGGAAACACTAAGATAAAAGCAGGAGCCACAGATATAGCTGCAGGTGCCATGCCAGATGACGATTTTGATGCTCTCATCAATGCTGTGGTTAAAGCCGACAGCGTTTGTGGTTTTGTGAAGTGCAAAGCCAGTGTCCTGACACTAGGGCAACTCTGCCTCTACTGTAACAGACAATACTGTCTGAGTCACCATATACCTGAGGTAACTTGCTTTTTATTTTATATTACAGGATTCATATCATGAAGAACCACATTTTGCTTTATTTCTTTAAATAAGTGTTCATTATAATATGAGAGCAGACTGTAGCTTTCAGAAACATGACCTTTACAGTCATGATGTAATACAGAGCACGCTGGTTAGATGCTATTATTCATAAACACCAAACACTCAGTGCTAGAATCAAGTGGCTCAAGTTCTTTTTAACAATGATCTTGACCATTTCGAGTGCTTTTTCTCATTTCACGAGTGAAAAGGGTGTTGACATCAGAGTTTTAAAGGCTTGCTAACAAAAAATTTCAGCGTAAGGGTTGAAAATAGCCATTAAAATATATTATAAAATAATAACAAAATTTATGATATGACCTTTAAAATGTGTAAAACATTTAAACTAAAGATATTTTGATGCAAGATGCGTTTGAAATAAAGTATTGTCTTTTTTTAGGTGCACGGATGTGGAGACAAGGCAAAAGCTCAAGCTAGAATGAGGATAAGTAAAGAAGGGGTGCTTTATGCAGGAAGTGGACAGAAGGACAAATCAATAGATCCAAATAAAAAACCATATCTGCAGAGAAAACTAGACTCTAAACTCGATGATATGGCATCTCAAAGAAAAACTAAAGCCAAAGAGAACTGACATTCTAGGAGACACTAGATCAATCTGATGTTGTTTAATTTAAATGTGATGGTTATTTACTTGAAAAATATGTATAGAAAGATTTCTATGCTTTAAGTGTGGGCTTCACAAACATTTTGGTTATTATGAGTTCCTGAATAAGGCTGAGAACAGCTGCTATTTATTACAGATCCACACTGGCATGGTTAAATGGCAAACAAATCACAAATACCAGCCATACTTAATACTCCCGACTGGCATTGTGACTGAAAAGTGGATTTCTGAATGACTCTGGTTGTGCTTAAAATACCCACCCTAATGCTAGTCTGAAATCCCTGTACAAGATTTATGTCTTGTAGAATTATTGTTGGGAGCTTAAGTAGTTGCTCCACTGTGTCTCTCAGTGATTGATGCATTGATTATTATGTCATATGTGATCTCCCAGTTATCTCATAAAGCTCTGAAGAGCACAGGCAGAGCAATGCTTTGGCTTGGGTCCATTTAATGCTGGATTTAATATATTTAGTCTACATAGAGCATGTGCTCATATAGCTTGGTATATCTGTCCACAAGAGGACATAAGAGACTCGGTGGCATTGTGAGCTCAATGGATGCAGTAAGTGGAGGATTTTCACTGTGAACACATTAGAAGGAGTACTTCGGGTGACAATGTTTCTAATAGCCACAAGTCATGTGATAAAAATAAAATAAAATGTATAACAACTTTTGACAATTTGGTCTTTATGAAATGCTTTTAAATTTTACCTCAAGGCACTTGGAGCTAAAAAAAAAAATGTTAAGATTTTCTGGCAGAATGTGTCACCGAATACTAAATTAAACACATAAATGTTATTTTTGTGTTGGTTGGTTGATGTCTGGTTTGATCAGCTTTCCTTGTACAGTGCAAATTTTATGGTTGTGTCAAAAATACTTTAAAATGCGGTCTAAAGGTAATTTATAATGAAAGATTTGTGTATTCATTTAAGAGCATGGTCTGATTGAAACATTTGAGTTAACAGAATTGCAGTATTTGTAATACTGTAAGTACAGTAGTAGTAGTTTTCTTTGGCTGTCCTGTGTGACTTCCAAATGACTCAGGTAGATGATACTCTGCGCTTGAAATGCTTAGCCCTAAAATAGCTCTGCAATGTTCTGAATCAGGAATAACCATTTAGCTGAAGTAAATAGTTACAAAATGGAAATATCCTTAAAGGAATATGAAACATGCTGTGGGTTTGCATAGTTTTTCTCGTTTTACAAGAAGTGCTCAGCTAAATTTTAACTAAAGTGTAAACTTTGTGTGTGTGTGTGTAATGATGCATGACCATAGCATAAAAAATGAGTTTAGTATAAAAAAGTGAGTGAGTCAACAAATGTTTCAACAGATGTAATCACAATTTTAAATACTGGCAAAAACAGGTAAGCTTCCAAAACTCAAACATAATAATATACATACTAATATAATTTATGCTGATTTAAGTGGATGGTACAAAAATACTGTATTACAGCAATGTGAAATTAATAATAATCACCTTTAACAAGTAATTGTAAATGAAAAGTCTAGCTACAAATTTACTTCATCTTTGTATTAATTAATTAAAAAAAAAATTATTTATTTATTTGGCTTTAATTTTGGGTGAAATGTGACCTGCACACTTTTTTATTTTTAGAAATTCACAGATAAATTAATGTTTTGTAGTTGTTGCATTTTCAAATTAATGTACTGTTTTTGTGCCCCATGCATTAAAATGCACAGATTCTAAGTGTGCTCCCCTCCTTTATCCCAGTGGCAAAATAAGGAAAGATTCTCTCAGTAAACTTATCTTTAAATGTGTAAATACTGCCACCATCTGCAGCGTCAGAAAAGGAAACCTTTCCTTTATCATAGTCCAGTTCAACTGTGATTATCTGTAGGGGTTTTTTCAGGGTTAGTCGTGTGCGGGGAGAGCTCTGAGCCCAGTAGGATTCCTCGTTGTTTGAAATGACCCAGAAACCCTCTTTTGGGTTGAGAAAAACTGCAGTCTTCCTCTTTATTGACTCTCGTGCCACCCCAACGTACCACTCTTTGCTGTATGCCACCTCTACATGCCAGCGCTGCTTTCCTGAATCGAAGCTGTTAGCAGCGAGTACTGCCATGCGGCTCGTGCAGCGTTCAGGGTTATCAGGAAGCTGCTGTTTTTTCCCATAGCTGATGGTGGTGAGTTCATCTTTGACGATCAAGTTAGGGTGTGCCGTGTTTGGATCGAAATTGACAGAGGCTGGAAAGATAACAGAAAGCAAAACCTCCTCTCATGATTTTGCATAGACCTAGCAGTGTAGTGATTACTAATTATTTTAGAAGGAACTGTAAAGAATCTGTTGTAAATTATAAATGATATTTACACATTTAAACACTGAAACACATCTTAAGATGTCAAGTTTGAATACAGGAAAATGCTAATGAGATTTGAGAGCTATGACACAAAGATATTATATTTAAAATACTTGAAATATAGTGCAAAAGTCGTATGGATTAGCCCCTGGTCCCTATAACCTACTTTTGTAAAGAAAGGGGTAGTTTGGGGACAATTATGCTAATCACCTCATTTTATGCTACATGTGAGAAATAAAAAGTCATACTGAGTACATCGTGAGTAAATGATGACAGAATTGTCATTTTTGGGTGAACTCGTGTTATAAAGGACTTGATTGTGTACTTACAGTGGTGTACATCTCTTTCCATTCTTTTCCAGACCCCGTGCTTTAATGATCCAAGGTACTGAAGCACATCTATAAGTGCCTTTTTTGGATATTCTGTTTCAGGAGCAGTGTTGCTAGTCCTGTAATAAAATCATTATTTGTTTAATTATTTTTGCGTGAAAAGAAAAAACGGACAGACTGCTTATACTAAAACTTTAAATTAAAAACCATTGTGTACAGTACCGTTTTATTGCCTCCTTACATTCCTGTAGGTAGAGAAAATGTAAAGGTATTGGCATAATTGTAATAATTTGAAACATGCTTACTTTATTTCTTTCTTTCAGATAAGGCCAAATAGGGAACATTAAAGGTTTTGAAATGCTGTGCACAAAATTATACTTATCCTAATCACTGAAGTGAAGTGTATGTTTAGTCAATCAGGAGACATTTAATGCTTTACCTGTCAATCATTTTGTGCGTACATATAGCAGTCCATATAGGGCAACCAACAGCTTGGAGATTTTATGATATTATAGGATGCAAAATAGGCTATTCACGATTTCTTACATCAACAACGGCTTAGGGCTGGTCACACAGTGTCCCAGGGGTTTGCGTTTAAAAAATGTAAGATAAAGCACTAATGAAAAAGAACAGCTCATGCGCGAGACATAAAAAAAACAGAAAGACTCGACGCATGTTTACATCGAAAAACAATTTAAAAACAGCACAATTAAAACACGTTGTGTGTGAACCAGCTGTTACACAGCCAAACATGATAAAGGAATACAAAGACAAAGGAAAATAAGAAGACCAATGCAGTGAGCTAAGGTAAAGTTGCCAACGGCTAACATGGCTCACAGTACCTTTACGTAAAAATAATGTTTTAAAAGCACATTGACCTTTGAGACATAAAAAAAACAGAAAGACTCGACGCATGTTTACATCGAAAAACAATTTAAAAACAGCACAATTAAAACGCGTTGTGTGTGAACCAGCTGTTACACAGCCAAACATGATAAAGGAATACAAAGACAAAGGAAAATAAGACCAATGCAGTGAGCTAAGGTAAAGTTGCCAACGGCTAACATGGCTCACAGTACCTTTACGTAAAAATAATGTTTTAAAAGCACATTGACCTTTAAAAATGTCAGATCATCCGCTATTATGATGGGAAAAAAAAAATATTTTTCACATTTTTTGTCCATTCAACAAAAGAAATGAATTCAGCTGTTATCAGAAATGTAGTAATGTTGTGTGTACTGTATAAGATTCTTATTAAAATACATAAATAATTGTCATATAAATAATTAACAAAATGCATAATTGGTCAAGTTAATAAGTTGAACACATGCCTCTGTTACTTCAGAATATTACAGTTCACTAACAGGAGGCAGTTAAGAGACATTTGAGTTTACTACAAGCTCAAAACAAACCTCAAACAGAACAGCATCTTTCAGCATATCTTATACCGCTGACAGAGAACAACTTTATCTTTTTAAAATTACATTGATTGTAGCATTCATTAATTATTTACACAATCTAAAGAAATTGATTAGGGCTTGAAACTTGATTGAAAATCACTTAGAAGGTTATAAATGATTTAAATATACATGTTCTGTTCAGCTGTGATAATAGAACAATAATGTCCATTAGGAAACCATGTGATATGTAAAGCTCTCACCTTGTTGATGAATATCCTCACTGACAGGATAGCAATGCTGCATGGTCCAATCAAAGGCTGTTTTTCTGTCTTAAACCAATGCAGTATAATAAAGTCAGTTCAGTGTAATATCTGTTGTCTTTCATGACGTCTCTGTGTTAAACTATTAATCCATGTCCTGTCATTTCCACATTATTCCCAGTTGCCATAAAGACAGGATGGAAATACCGGAAACCGTCCTTTTGTCCAGTTAGAAAGCTTCCTGAAAGAAGGCCCTGGAACTTCTGCTCCCAGACGGGTCACTGTGATGGGATTCTGCCATTTTGTCCAAGGCAGGAGTGCAAATCTCATACAAAACCCAGCTTCACTGAAGAACGATGGCATTTTGGGCAGCCCTTTGTGCCGTTTGTCTGCAGACACCTGCATGTGTGAAAAGAACATAGTGAGCGACATAGATAGCTGGTGGCTACAGAGAGTAATAAACACACAAATACATACTTGAGGTGGAAAATGTGAGAGCAGGGCAAAGCCTGCAGCTGCTGGTTCCTCTCTCCGATAGACTCCCCACACATGCCACAGTAGAGCTCTAGCTCTTCCACACACTGCAGGAACTTCACCACCTGCTCTCTCAACTCATCCTGCTGCTCCTTACAGCGGTAGATGCCTTCACACAGACTGTGCACCTTCAGGATACACAGCTGGCAGAGAAGTGCACAGAGAGAGTCAAATACAATGCTAATGCTAATACTATTAGAGAACATCTTCTGATGTCATTAAAGCTCCACTGCTTCAGAAGCAGTGTTGAAAATGAGATGTTTGTCTCTTATTCTAAAACAGATTCTGAAATCACCTTGTTTCCAATCGCCTCGGCCAGATCATGCGCTCTTTGCAATGAGTCCAAAGCCTGTGACAGTATTCAAATTAAAAAGAAATAATAAATAAACCATTGCCATTTAATATTTGTGACCTTGGACCACAAAACCAGTCATAAGGGTCAATAGTTCAAAATTGAGATTGAGATAATCTGAAAGCTGAATAAATAAGCTTCCATTGATGTATGGTTTGTTAGGATAGACAATATTTGGTTGAGATACAACTATTTAAAAATCTGGAATCTGAGGGTGCAAAAAAATCTAAATACAGAGAAAATGCCTTTAACGTTGTCCAACTGTCTTCGTGGAACATGATCTTTACTTAATATCCTAATGATTTTTGGCATAATAGAAAAATCTATAATTTTGACCCATACAATGTTTTTATGGCTATTGCTGAAAATATACCCAAGCGACTTAAGACTGGTTTTGTGGTCCAGGGTCACATACTGTATATAAAATGTACAACTAGACAATAAAGGAAATAAAGTTGAAGTTGAAAGTTTTCAAAAGGGGCTTTCATTGCCATGCAAAAGATGAACCATTGTGGGTTCCCCAAATAACATTTCTGTGAATAGTTCTTAAAACAGCCATTTTCTTTTTATTAGTGTGAAGAATATATTTATTTGCTTCTTCATTGAATGATAGATGCCAATAAATAATCTTTATTTTTAGGGAAACTACACAATCAAATCAGTTTCCTGACCTTATCGTATTCCTTCTGCAGAATCCAGCACTTCCCCACACCTACGTAGATGGATGCTTGTCCAAGGCGGTTGCCGATCTCTGACATTATGCACATGGAGGACTCGTAGCGAGGGAATGCTTTCTGTATTAAAGGTGAGCACACAAAGAAAATAATTATTGCTATAAGCAACACTTATGACACTCTTGGTCAACTATTTTGCAATAGAATAATATTATTAATAATATTTTTCGATTAGATAATTAATCGAAAAATAATCTTGGTTATGGCTGTTGCAATTCATTTTTAAGTGTGTTGAGTACATAATGCATATTTAGTTTTTGCATCATTGAACATTGGAGCTAATTACAGACAGCTTGTTTCAAATGTGTAATAAGAAATAATTGACAATTATGAGTTTGGTCATAACTGTGAAGCACTATTCTGCAATACTGTGTAAGTGAAACAGTGAAAAAAATTGTACAACAGTTATGTGCTAAATGCACTAGTAATAGCAATACACTGGAAAAAAAAAGCAGTAGAACTTACATCAACATCTTTCTGACAGCGATGAATATCAGCAAAGTTAAGCAGACACAATGCCTGAAGGGGCCGATCTCCATGCTGCAGTGCAATCTTCATTGATTCCTGAGAGACATAAGATCATTTCCAATATTAAGGAAACATGTATAAGTGTTGTCCTGTCCTCCACAGCAAACATTTCTTTTAAATTGTAATAATATTTCACAATATTACTCTATTTTTGAAAAAATAATTGCAGCCTTGATGAGAATAAGAGGGTACTTAAAAAAAAAAATCATAATTATTCCAAAAATTATCGGTAGTGTATGAACCAACAACCCCCATTCATACAATATTCAAAACTGAGAAGTTGCGCAACAGCTGGAACATGGCCTGCATTAATCCTCGCTGTTAGATGTCTGTATATCACACTTGCAGACAGCACATTGTGACGCTCACAGTCCAAAGCAATGACTGGCTGTGATATTTCTCTCCTCGTCATTAGCAAGGAGCTAAGGGTAAGCTCTGCTCTCCATTAACACTCCTCTCAGACAGCACCTCAACAGGATGGACTCCGGACTGGCGTATTTTTATCAGCCATATAGTAAAGGGGGCTGGCACAACTAGTCCTACAAATAACTGCACCTGTCAGTTGTGCCGTGGCCCGAGCAGCAGACAGAGGCCAGGGTTACACCAAGGGGACTGATAAATATGATCAACATGCGGCATCCTGGGGGATTAAGGTGATGCTGCCTTAAATTTGTCCAGCTGACCATTGACACAAGTTGTTTCCACATAAAAATTGCCTTATTTGTTTTTGGTGCACCTACTTTAGTCATTTAAAAATGGTTGATGTATCATAATTAGATGCTTGTACCTCACAGCATTCCATTGCATCTGCTAAGCGCAGCAGCTTCCTGTAGGCCACCGACATATGGTACTGGCTCATGGCACGGTACTTGAGACTCCAACCCTTACCATAGTCATTCACGAGTTCCGCTGCTTTGCAAGGAAAGAAGAGTGCTTTCTCATAATCCTGCAACAACGCAAAATATGCAGATATGGACACTTATTAGAAGCATAAAACAAGCTGTACATAAAGCATAGGAACTTGTATTATGTATGGTCTTTAAAGAATGTTGATACAAAACAGCAACCAAATATAAGAAAACATTTCCACAAGTTACTCCACAAAGTCTGACTGATGCATTTACTGGTATGATATTTCAAGTCAAAGCATAGATGCGTAATTTAAACAATTACAATTAAATACATATGAATATGAAAGAGTATGTACAGTAAATGAGAATGCTCAAAGAAACCAACCACTCAAAGTTGATAATTTCCCCTGTGGCAGGGAGATTTAGCTCTGCTACAGCTAAAAGAGGCTGTCTTATTATTGCCCCTAGTAGTGCTGACATTCTCCGCATGCCTCTCCATCACATACTTATTACAGCAGGCCTTCCAGGGGATTTGCTCTCTTCAAATCTCTGGTGTCAAGGTGAGTACAAATGCCTATATCTAGCCATTGAATACATTGTACATAACATGTAGGCAGTTTGTTAGTAATGTAAACACTGCTTTACTCTGTCACTTAAATAGAACTTAAAATGACTGCAGGCCAAAGGAACATTAAACAAATACTTTGTATACAGTATACAATGACTTTGACAGATACTGTAAATATATACACTACAGTTCAAAAGTTTAGGGCCTGAAAGCTTTTTTTTAATTAATACTTTTATTTAGCAAGGATGCATTAAATTGATCAAAAGTCACAGTAAAGGGTTTTACATTGTTTCAAATGATTTCTATTTCAAATAAATGCTGTTCTTTTAAACTTTGTTCATCAAAATCACTGTGAAATTTTCAACAGTGATCACTAAATCAGAATGGTTTCTGAAGGATAATGTGACACTGAAGACTGGAGTAATGGTTGCTGAAAATTCAGCTTTGCCATCACAAGAATAAATTACATTTTACAATATATTGAAACAGAAAGCAGTTGACGAGAAACCTTTTGAACAAATAAATGCAGCCATGACACTTTAGAAAGAGACTTCTTTCTAAAACATGAAAAAAATCTTCCCGACCCCAGACTTTTGAACGGTAGTACCAGCATACTGCTAGATCTCATGATCTTAAAAACTGATATAAAAAACCGTTAAAACTATTTATTTATATGAATTTAGTTGATAGTGAAGGAAAAGTAGCCAACAAGTGCCCATCATACTTGTGATCTCCTTCAATACTGTTTAAAAAGCATCCTAAAACGCACCTAATTAATTTGGTTAAGAGAATGTGTGTACAGAGATGTAATCCAGACAGAATTGTGACAGATTTTAAAGAAGCTTAAGTATAAGATTTGTAATGTTATTTCTGTGGTGTGATGACTTGAGTAGGTGTGCCACAAGCACAAAAAGTGGTAGCAAGCCCAAATTCCATGTGTATGTATTGTCTCTCAAATTTAAGTAGGTTTTAATAGTCATACCTTAAGCTGGATGTAGAAGTTGCCCAAACTACAACAGACCCGGCACTCCAGCATCTTGTCATCATTGTTGTGAGCGTATCGCAGTGCCTTCTCATAGCTCACTAAGGCCTTTTGGAAAATGCTAAGGCCCAGATAGGCATTGCCCATGCTCAAACACACTTGCCCGTTGAGCTGTAGGCTTACAGTGGTGCCCTGCATGTTTAAGCAGGTCTCACAATATGAGACCGTCTTCTGGAATTCACAAAGCTTCTCATTGCTGCGTGCCAGGTTCAGGTAGCCCTCCGTCAGGTAGTCCGGATCCTCCATCTCTCTGGCTGTGTTTATCTGAGCTAGGGAGTACTAATGAATGGTTGCATATACATGGGGACAGAAAACAGTAGAAATTAGTTTATTGATAAAGCTATTTCAGAGAAATCTAAAACTACATATAGTTTGCATTCAACTGGTGTTCCCCATCTTGTTGCAACCTGATATAATGCTATACAAGACAAAGGACTACTGTTAAAATTGTCTTCATACCACAGTAGATATCAAGCATACTTTATTATTATCATGTGAGAGCTACAGTTGTTTAAACACATCATAGTGCAAATGAAGTCTTTGCTGAATTCGGGAAAGCAGGTCCCTCTGCAAGGAGGTTTATGTCAACAAGATGCTCGGTGCTGAGGATCATGTTGCATGCGGCTCTCCTTACCATCCGTGTAACAATATGGAAGTTACATATTATATGCATGTTCCGCATTATTCAAATTGGTATATATTTCAGTACGTCAGAAATCTTCATCACTGAGGTTACAGACAAATTAGTGCAAATCATATGCATATCATATATAGCAGATATCAAACTTTAAAGAGATTTTCATTTACTCAACCTCATTTTGTTTCAAACCTGTGTGACTGACTTGCTTGTGTGGAACACAAAAAAGTCAGTGGGGTCCAATGTTGAACCCGAGTGACTCATCATATGGACAAAACAAAAGTTTTTCAGTTTTCAAAATTGTCTCCATTTTTGTTTTCCACAGAGGAAATCAAGTCATACAAGTTTGGAACAACATAAAAATGATCCTTTAACAGTTCACTCCACATGTCAGTTGATGGAATACATATGTATCAACTTTTTTGACAAACAGTGAAAAAATATCAGTGTAAAGGAGCAGGAGGATGACTGCTTAAGTGGCTCTTACCTGTAGCATCTCCTTGTATTTCCCCATTTCCGAATGGGCTGTGATCAGACAACCTAAAACTCGAAACTTCCCCCCAGGATCAGATGTCTTCCTTAACACTTTCATCCAGACATATAAAGCCTTTTCTGTGTCATTTGACTGATAAAGCTTCAGCCCCTTCTCAATCTGCTGTTTGGTTTGGTCCTGACCCATTTCTGCTACAAAGTCCCTCATAAAAATAACCATCCGTTTGGCTCTTCGGCCCACTGGTGAAGCGCAAGCGTAGTTTTTGTCTTTCACCGTCACCGCACCAAAACAGAAGACGTGTTAGTGAAAATCCACCTTGGAGATCTGCACCCACTTGCGTCACTGATCCACAACTCTCAGCTTTGGGTGCAAAGAGATGTTGAAGAAACTGGATCCACAGCATGCAAGGTCTTCAGAGTCCAGATCTCCATTGCTCATCACTTTGAATAATCACAAAAACATGATCTCTTGACATTAAAAATACCCAACTTCAGTTGCTCCAGAAAGAAAATTGAAGGAAAAAAATGTGACACTAAAGTAATAAGTCTCAATCCAAGGTGCTGGCAATGATCTCCCAGAATATCTACTCCCTCCGCACCCGAGGGGGAGGAATTCTCTGTACACTCACCCCCACCCCTTCATCTTTCTCTTCCCTCCCACTGCAGTGCTGGCGCTACAGCAGATGGCCTTGTCACTCTGGACCATGTGTCTCTGCTGGAATCCAGCTTCAGCCTCTGAAAAGATCCAAGGTCACAAAAGACGCTTATCCGTCGATCTTCATACCAAGAGTAGTGCTGTTCACCTCCACATCCACACACCGTCAAGAGGCTCAAGCACCACAACTGTGAAGGACCCTTAAGAAAGAACAACTTTAGGAAATATTCAGTCCCGAGCTACAGCAGAGGTTTGGACATCATGTGAAAAAGTCTAAAAACAGCCAGATATTTCACAACGGTGAAGCAGAGCGCGTCAACGGTCCACATAGAGGGTGGCAGTTCCTGTGGGTGGGCCTTGTTAAGCCGCTCGGTGTGCCACCTCCCAGCCCCCCAGCCTTGGTGTCAGCAACTGATGCTTAGAATAGTTCACAATCTCTGACATGGTATTTGTCTTGAGTTACAGTACCGCTGCTTCTTGAAACACATCAATGGGATCGAATTGTCGGGTTCTCAACTGAACCTGGCTTTCTTTGGCCCTTCCTGCCCCCTTTACACCCAACTTCACGGATACAAATAGGGAGTATTTACCGCCTTGCCATTCACAAGATGGCTTGTCTTTCCAAAGATAAACATCTGGTGGTTGTAAGTCACGTCTTTGTTATAACACAATTCCTGAAATGCTAAAACACTGCCTCAGCACATTTTGGGGAAACCGAAATATATTCCTTGAAATAAATACTTGTGTTGCTACTAGCTTTCAAGTCTATTTTAAAACAGAGCGAGAAAAAAGAAAAACACTCCTTACCAATCTTTTATTGTGTTTTTGTTCACACAAAAAAGAAAATAGCTATCATTTACTCACCCTCATGTTGTACCAAACCAGTATGACTTTCTTCTGAGAAACACAAAAAAGCAGCATTGGACCTCCCTTACTTTCATTGTATGGACGAAAATAAAACATACATTCTTAAAAATATCTTCTTTTGCCTTCTGCAGAAGAAAGACAGTCTTTCAGGTTCAGAACGACAAGGAGAGGATGACATTATCATAACTGTTAGGCAAAGGGGAAAACATGAAATACCTCACTTATTTTTTAGCTTTTAATTCAAGAGAATTTTGAGCACAAGTACAGAGTAGAACAGACATTTATTTAAAATACTTAAAAAAGGCAAATCATTGTAACTAACAATAATCTGAACCAGCCACAAAAATGGACAGCTTTTTCATATACTCCATGGTTAGGTCAAATGTAAACAGTTGAAGCATTCAACTTTTAAACCAGCTTGAGGTGGTATAAAGTTCCTGTCCAGTCAAAAAAACACTGAGAAACAGAGATTGGAGGTGACAACTGACACCATGGAAATTACCATAAAGCAAGATAGACAAGTTGCAATATAAGCACATTTCTTGCAAACTTTCATTATGAATGTTACTTAAATGGCCCTTGACAATTGTACTAAAATATTTTTGTCAGCTGTCTTGAGGATATTTTGCACTGATAATTATTTCCTTATGTTCAGAGTATGTTGGCAGACATATGAAAGACACCATATATTGCACATTATCATTCATTAGAGGGCAGTTACAATATCCAATTCACAGCTGTATACATTGCATATGTTTTCAGCTAATTCAGTAAGTGTTGTCAACCCTCTACGGACACCTTGGCAATTGAATCGCCATTGGCTAGTAAATTTTTTTGTTTACTCGACAGACTGAAATACTATACTATACTAATATAAAAAGTTATGCCATTTTACAAACATATATAATGTTTGTAAAATGGTACAGCTTTTTAAATATCTGAAAGTACACTCTTAATATCAGTCAGTCAAGCAGTCATGCATTATAATATGATAATCAAGTATTATTTAATAATAGAAGTTTAGTAATTAGAACCAGCCAATGAGATTGTTGTTTGTGCATTAGTTCCGCCTACTACAGGAAAACCCGGCAGTTCTTAAAAGCTGAAGAATTCCAAAGGAACTCCGTTATTTTTACAGGAAAATACAACAAAGAATATCGTTTACATGTAGCGCATTAATTCTGCATGTTATGTATGACTCTCGCTCGCTCTCTGCGCGTGTGAGATAAAGCGACGGCGAGTCGTGCACCTTCACACTAGAAACACATTACGCCAAATACACAAACACAGGTGCGCTGCGCATCCATTCAGATGAACTGAAAAATATCAGATCGCTTGACGGAGAGTGAAACTCAAGCGCTCAGTCACAGAGTGTTCTGTGAGTGAAAATATATCTGTGCTAATCATATACTCAGCATCCAACTCACACACTGGCGAGTAAAATCTGAGAATTTATTAGCCATTGGCTAATATTAGACAGACATCATTTAGTCGACCAGAGTGAAGATTTAGTCGCATATGCGAGTGATTTACTCGCAATGTAGAGGGTTGGTTGTGTTCAGATTAGTCCTTGTGGATTTAGATTAAAGATGCATGTTGCGGAATGTTAACAGTTTAATTTTTTTTATATATATATATAAATCCCTTTTGAAATCCATGTTGGAAGGTTTCACCAAAACTTGACAAACTTCAATGGTCAAGTAAACTGCAAATGACAAACATCACACATTACATTTGGCCTTCATTAACACTTTACGGTGTCCTACTGTGTAACACTTCACATGACATTATAAAGCTTGTATCACAGTAACAACTTCTACACGACTGCTGTCTATTGAATCAATATCACAACTGATATCACCATAGTACATTTATCATGGTCCCATGCATTACTTGAAAATCTCAGGCCAAAACAAACTGCCAGTTTGTGAGGAGGATTTTGATTCCCTTGATTACCGAGACAACCGATGTGGCAGGATTCAATTTCAAAGTGTTTGCGTCACCTTTCTTGCATTTGTCCCTAAAAACGTAGATGCATCCATTGCAACTGGCCACTTTCCATAGAGATGGCATGCAGCTCCATACTTCAGGGAAGCGCAGCCGAGTGAAGCTGTCCAGCAGTGGGTTATAGCACACCAGAGAGTCTCCCTCCGCCACCACAAAGATAAGGTCCTTATGGGCGGTGGCATGCATGCATCCGGCAAAAGGCAGCATGTAGGGCTTGGTATGACACCTCTGTGTGGCCGTGTCAAAGCACTGGATAAGGCGAGATGGTTTGGTAAAGAAGTCCATGTCATTTTCCTCCCCACCCAAAAGGTAAATGGTGCCTCCCAAATTGACTCCAGCTGCACCTGATACGGCTGTGTCTAGTTGAGTGGTTTCTTTCCATATGTTGTCCTGTACTGTGTAGTAAATGACAGCATTGGAGAGAGTGTCCTGGAGGGTCTTGCCTCCCAGTGAGTATATGGCATCCTCTGTGGACACAGACACTAACGTGTGGTGCAGACGGTCCCGGGGCAGAGGGGCACAGCGCTCCCAGTCCATAGTGTGCATGTTGCATTTCCACATGCGTCGTGGTATGGAGCCCCCTACAACATATAGATCAGCCCCATGCTTGCAGGCAGCTGTGATCTGGTGACACAAGCTGTTCTGGCCACTTACACTGATGGCGTCATCCTCATCACAATGAAGAGACACAGCCAATGAGTGTGTGCGTGTGTCTTCCTTCCCAATTAAGTATATGTGCACTTTTTCACCAATCTCCTAAAACACAACAAAGTCAACAATGAGCATGTGAACAATATAATAGCAATAAGCAAAGGTTGTGCATTCTGCTGTCGATATTTTAAAGTGATCAGCTACATAAAATGATCTAGCTGGTTAACATAGATGAGATATTCTGGAAGTTTCAAGAATGATTTCTTATAATACCGTAAAGTAGGAAAACATGTATGCCATCATCTTCACGTAAAGTGTTTAGGAATTTATGGGGTTTCTTATATAATTATAATAACTATACTATATATATAGTATATATATACACACATATACATATATATACTAAATATATAGTTATTATAATTATACAAGAAACCCCATAAATTCCATAATTTGCAGCTATAATTGCAAATTGTCTTTGCAAAGAAAAATTAACAATTGATTAACAAATAATATAAATCAAAATATTATACATTATTTTAAATTAAATATTTATTAAAAATGCAAATATACATTTACAATTATATGTACTGTAAATATAAAATAAATAATTTCAAATTCAATTCAATTTATAATTTTTTGTGTTAGGACCAGTGAAAATTTTGGGCAGGTTAGTAGAAATCTTAAAGGGATAGTTCACCCAAAAGATGTCACATGGACTATTTTAACGATGTCTTTACTACCTTTCTAGGCCTTGAACATGGTAGTTGCATTGCTGTCTATGCAGGGTCAGAAAGCTTTCGGATTTCATCAAAAACTATTTCATCATTAATGTGTGTTCTGAAGATGAATGAAGGTCTTATGGGTTTGGAACGACATGAGGGTGAGTAACTAATGACAGAATTTTAATTTTTGGGTGAACGACCCCTTTAATTACAGGCCTGACTGGGCCAGTGAAGAAAAAAAAAAGTAAATAAATAAAACATTTGTAAATAAATAACTAAAACTGTTGAGCCTAGAATACGTTTTCATTTAAAGAATACAGAATATCAATGCAGCATTAAATGTAAATTATTGCTTAAAATACTGTTTAATATCCATTTAATCCATCACTAACCTTTAGGCTATCTAGAAGCATATCAGAATACTCCTCTCGTTCGACTTTGTTGTGATTTATCCAAGATTTAATAGCTGCAGTTGGATTTTGTGATCTTGGCACACCATCTGAAAAAGCAAATTACAAACATAAGTTAACACGATCTCTGACTCTTTCTGATTAAAATCTCTCATCTGAAGTGAAACCAATTTGCTGTTAATGCCATTTATTCACCTTTAATGATATCTATGAGAAGGCACAATGGCAAGTTCAGGAACTCCTCTGTCTGGTGCAGCTGAACCAGGTGAATCTTCGCACAGTGCTTGGCAGCCGTATACAACTCCTGGTCACTGTGTCTATCTGCCAACCACATCACCTGAAATCAAAAATGAACAACAGTTTTCTACCGATTCAGCTGACATTTATCAATACTTTTTTTGTGTGTATATTACAAAAAGTAGTTAAAACCAAAGGTTTCACCTGGAGGCAGTTCTTGACGTCCACAGTTCGTGACAGGAAGCGAGAGCACTCCTCAAACAGGGCAGTGAGCTGATACATATCAGCCATCTCATAAGTGTCCTGCAGGTCTTCAACCCTTAGTTTGATCGTCCCATGGTAGATGTAGTCCACCAGCGACTGGAAGACTGGTGCACTGACATCCTTCAGCTCAATATTACGATCATAAGTTTCTCTAAGGTTAGAGGTGAACATGGACCTGAAGAAGCAGCTTTGTGCAGAAAGCACCAGGCGGTGAAGCTGGAACTCTTTGCTGTCCACGGTGATGGTGACATCTGCAAACAAACCATCCTCCAGACACAAGTCCATGATGCTCTTCACAACACGGCTGGAATGGGAGCGATCTGTGAAGGTGTAGCCCTGGAAGTAGTTTTCATCCCCTGATGGACCTCCAACACCGTAACCCCCGTCTTCACTGGACTCCATGGCGCCTATAAAATCTAAAGCAGCTTCACCTGAATACTAGATGAATGACTTACTGGATCAGCTGTCCCTCAGATGAATTCATTCATGTAGTTTTAATTATTGACCGGGAGGCTGGGATTTGCCTTAGAATATAACACTCAGTAGGCTCTAAAATTGCTTTCAGATTGATTTAAAGCCATATGTAGAATTCTTTATGAATAACAAAACTGCTGCTTGCTATCTACACAAAAAGTATTCCAAATAGTTTAATAAGATGTTTATAGATGGTTTTGCATTTATACGGTTCCATCAGAACTGATCGACTTGGTATTCGAATCAGCGCAGTTCGCTCAGGCAAATTATGGCCATCTATGGTAAACTGGCCAGCTATGTAGCTAATGCTAACTTAAGCCATTTAGATTAAGGTCTACTTCAGTTTCACCATCCTAATGCGTCCACAATCGAGAAAACAGTGTGCCAGATGTAAAACTGTAGACAGCACACGCGCGTTATCGTTTATAAATGTTAGCATGTGTTAAATCTTTGCCATACCAGAAGACTGCTTGTGAGCTTCAGGAAGTAAACAGCACATTCTTCGAATTGACGTCACCGCGTGTTTACGCGACTCTCTGCTGCGCCCGTGTGTTGGAGGCCTGTCATTGCATTGCATTGCATATCGAAAAAAAATATACATTTTTAAACGTATTTTCAAGTAACTTAGCTTTTCATTCATCTCTATTACACAATATCATCTTACAATTATTTACAAAAAAAAAAAAATAGATATGTCACCATCTCTAGTAGTCGCATTTTTTCTCTCCCAGTTTGGCTCAAACTGTGTTTTTCCGCACTAAAGACTGTCTAACTCGGGAATCCCATTTTTGTGGGGCTAAAACGGATGACGACTGAAAGCTGCGTGAATCAAGTGCAGTTTTATTTTTGTTGCAATGTTGTTGACTCAGATCAAAGTGGTATGTGTTGTCCTGTGCCTCATTGGCTTCAGGGAGCCCTGGAATACCTCAGGTAAAGACTTTTCAACTTAAAGAGACGACATGTGCAGTATTAAGTTTAAATACTTAAATCTTTGTTGTTATACACCTTTATGTAGATTAATCATATGTGCAGGCTTGTTTTCCTTGTGTGATCATAATAGTAGTACTGGATTTTCTTAGCTATTCCAGTGCTGTTGGACTGTGGCACTGGCACCTCTGTGGCATGTTGGACATGATTTCTGCCAACCGTGACGTCAGAGTCGCATATTTTCCCCCTTTATTTTCTGCAAGCACTATTTGATGCTTAAAGCTTTGATTTTGTTTTACTCATACTCAGTGTATCATGGTATTGCTCACATAGCTCTGAATAGCTCAGACTTGTTTGTCTTACAGTTCAAGTTTAATGCTTTTCATGTAACTCATGAGTCTGTGCTATCATGCAGATGTTACAGCGGTTCTGCACGGAGGACTCGCACATCAAGGCTTTATCAGATCTGTAAATGATGCTAACCTGATGTTTGAGGTAAGAAGGTAGAGCTGTAACACATTCCACAAAGAAATAAAAGCCACACTTCATTTTACCATATGTGAGCCTGGACCACAAAACCAGTTAAAAAATATATATATATATATTTATTGAGATTTATACATCATCTGAAAGCTGAATAAATAAGCGTTTGTTAGGATAGGACCATATTTGGCCGGGATACAACTATTTGAAAATCTGGAATGTGAGGGTGAAAAAAAAAAAAATCTAAATATTGAGAAAATCTCCTTTAAAGTTGTCCAGATAAAGTTCTTAGCAATGCATA
The DNA here is from genome assembly GCF_001515645.1 of Sinocyclocheilus grahami. Taxonomy (NCBI): domain Eukaryota; kingdom Metazoa; phylum Chordata; class Actinopteri; order Cypriniformes; family Cyprinidae; genus Sinocyclocheilus; species Sinocyclocheilus grahami. The sequence continues at coordinate 1,382,148 of NW_015505404.1, forward strand.
TTACTAATAAAAAATTTAGTTTTGATATATTTACATTAGGAAATTTACAAAATATCTTCATGGAACATGATCTTTACTTAATATTCTAATGATTTTTGGCATAAAAGAAAAATAATAAATAATTTTGACCCATACAATGTATTTTTGGCTATTGCTACAAATATACCATGCTACTTATGACTGGTTGTGTGGTCCAGGGTCACATATATTGATGCACAGTAATTAAATTCATTATTGTAGTGAACACATTCATTTATTTCAAAGATCAGTTAAAAACTATAGTTAATACTATAGCAGTGTGTCACTGGAATGATACAGTTTCTCTTAAATACACTTTGAGGTGCTTTTTTATGACCATTTTTAACATAAAGCTTAATAGCCTTTAATGTACATAAAATGTTAAGCAGAAATTCATTCTACATTTCATTTAAAATATTTTAAACATTTCTAATTGCTCCATAAGTATTATGCATGCAGTTTTTATAACTATGTATTGAGAAACTACATGGAATATTTAATCGGTTCTCACACTCCTGGACTGTTTAAGCAAAATGCTAAATAAATACTATAATTATAATCTTATGATCTAACTAAACTACAAATATAGACAACTGCGAGTCCCAAAGGGCACATAGTGATGGAAAACATGAGATAGAAGGAATGTATTTTTAATAATAATCATGTAATTATATTTTCTGAATTTGCAAGCAAAACGTTTGTTCCCCAAGAAACTTTGCATTTGCTCACAAGAATGTTGTTTTCCAAGAAACTCAAGAAATGTTTACATTTCAGTGCTATAAGGCACATTTAAACACAATATTTTTGCAAGCAAACATAAGCTAATTTTTACCCCGTCACCACATCACCTAATGGGCTCCATACCTTACAGATCAGCTCACACATTTTTTTTTTAAATCCTAGTTCTTATGGAGAGGACTGGAGATTGATGCCGACAATAATGTTGTCATGCGGGATCAAGAAATTGCATCGATGCGACAAGGGCGAGCTTTCTTATCTCTTATAAATGACAGTATCCCAAAGACTGTCTCTGCAATGGAGAAGTTACTGGCTATGCTGGAAGAGCAAGACAACTCTTTCACTCAGACCCGTTTTGAGACCCTCCTCCTTGGGACTATCTATTCAGCCTACCAGGCACAAAACCAGAGGCTAGAGTCGGAGCAGCAGGCCTGGATTGATATTCTTGGTCGTTTTGCAAATGTTACTTTCGTTCAGCTACGCAAGTCTTAACTAACAATAAACATACCAGTGCTTCACAAGTTCACACGTACAGAAAATCAGATAAAGAGTGTGCATATTTGGCGTGCTGTCCAAGGGGAGGGCTCACCCATATCCTAGACTGGGATAGGAAAAGTCGAGTGAGGAGTTGGGGTGGTGAAGGGATGCTGGAAACTGTTGAGGGACAGTGGTGAGTCGGCTGTGTATATCTGAACGTGTTCCTCCCAAACTTTGTTAAATAAACATCATTTAAAGTAACATCCTGATTATTTGTACCTGGTTTATATGACTCAAAGAATATGAACCTCTTATTACACTAATAAAGACACATGACATGAAGTTTTTAATGTAAAAAAGTACAAAAGTTTATTTTGAACAGAATATACATATTTTAGGCCCTATAAAAGGTAACAAAACAAGTCTGTATTTTAATTTTTGTTGTTCCAGGATTTATATATTGACATGAGCCTGAGCCTGAGTATCTAGTTTTAAAGTTCAGTGTATTCTCTCTCACTTTTTCTTTGCTTTTGATGTCTTGCATTCTGTCTTGCTCTTGGTTTTGGACTTGGTCTCTGTTGATGATGACAGCTTTTTCTTGAGCTTGGCATCATCAGCAGCCGCTCTTCTGTCTCTATTTGTGCGCTGCTGAGTGCTACGCTGGGATCTGGAGGTTCCAGGTCTGCCTCCACTGTCCTCCACTGTCTCCATTGTTTGCTTCCCATTAACACTGTTCAGTGTGTCCTCTCGGTTCCAGATCAAAATGTTATAGCCTGTAATTAAAGTGTACACGTTTTCTAATTAATTATACCTACTATCGCTCATGACTACTATGATTATAAACAGTGAATTATATTTTACCCATTCCAGAAGCCAGCACATCTCCAGCTGGACTAAACTTGTTGAGCTGAAATAAAATAAACATGTAATATTATAGTGGTGCCTGCAATCCGATATCAAGTCCATCTACAATTATATATAGACTACCGTTCAAAACATTTTTAAAAGAAGTCTCTTATGGTCGCCAAATCTTTAATAATTTGATTAAAAATACATTTAAAAAAACAGTAATATTGTGAAATATTTTTACAATTTGACTAACTTTTTAATATATTTTAAAATGTCAAGTGTCACATGATCCTTCTGAAAACATAAGCTGATTTGGAGCTCAAGAAACATTTTATCAATACTTAAAGCTGTGCCTTAATATTTTTGTGGAAATCATGATCATTTTTCTTTATTATTTGATAAACAGAAAATTCAAAAGAACAGCATTTATTTTACATAGAAATCTTTTCTAATATTCTAAGGGTGCTTTCACACTAGCACTTTTGGTGCGCACCCACAAACCGTACCTGAGTCCGCTTAAAAGGGGTGGTCTGGGGTACGGTTCATTTAAACTCCGGTACGGTTCGCTGCTGATGTGAACGCAATCGTACCAAATCACGGAAGTGAACAGCTATTAATGACGTATTATTTGATAACAAATGTGTGTTTGTGTTTCACTCACTTTCCTGACGAGCATGACTGACTCGCTCTTGCAGAGAGCTGTATATCTTATTTCTGTTCGCCTTCAGAGTTCTTTAGAGCATTTGCAGTACATTCGTAAGACAGACGTAAGTGCCGTTATGTACTGAAGCTTTGGAAACAAAACCAATTGTTCAAAAACATAAATATATAAAAATGAAGAGAGCAACTATGCATTTTGCTGCCTTCTCCTGCGCTGTCGTTACTAAGCAATGGGGTAAACAGCTGCTGGCTTGATGACGCGAACCCCGGTTCGGACCAAATAAAATAATCTGAACAGTCCAGTGGGGGCAGAGGGGAGGGGGAAGCAATCGAACTCTGGTTCAGACCAGGCAAGCAAACCAAGTGTGAACGCACCCTAAATGTCTTCCCTCTCATTTTTGATCAATTTACTGCAGCCTCACTGAATCAAAATATTAATTTATTTAAAGAAAATCTTACTAACTCCAAACTTTTGACTGGTAGTGTATACATTTTTAGGAATTCTAAATTACATTTGAATTTTTTTTAATATTTAAAAGAAAAAAAACATTCTTACAGATATGATACCAGCAGCATTGGGGTCTCTCAGCTGATGCACAAGCCCACCACTGTTGGCATCATAAATGTCAATAGTTCTCTTGTCATTGATTAATACTTGATCATCTGGGTAACGGCCAGCCACGATGAGGTCATACATGGGATGCCAGGTTGCCTGATGGAAGAAATTTTGCAAAACTAAACTCTAGGACATCAATAGTCCTGCATCTCTGAGATGCCTGTAAACTTGATTACATCAACAAAAACAACATGGGGAAAAAAGCCAAGCAAGTGAAACTTGCAGTTTAGGCTAAAGGAACTCTTACCTTGATGGGTGTTAAGTGCTGGAACTGTCGATGAGGATGAACAATTATTTGATGAGGTTTAGACCAGTCATATGAACAATATACCCTGATCTGGTTCCTCTGGTCTGTAGTCAGGAGCTTGGTGCTGTCTGTTGGATTAAAGTACGCTGAAAGAAAAAGAACATTAATTTCAATTAATTTGCACTGTACAGTTGAGAGACATTTATTACTTCTTCCCCTCCTCAATTTAATAATCAAATATATAGTCTCTTACCAGAATTGACTGGTTTTTCATGAGGCAATTCAGTGATATAACTGCTTTTGTCTTTAATATTTCTGAGGTCCCACAGCTTGACTGTAGCATCAACAGAGGATGTAGCCATCAGCCAATCACAACGAGGGTTGAATTCTGCATGGGTCACTTTGGCTTTGTGCAGCTTCTCTTTGAAAATCTAAATGTTTTTGAAAATACGAATATCAGACAGCTTTATTCTTGATTTTGGCAATGAGAATTGATTTAGATATTCCCTCACATACCTCATGTCCATCAAGGCCAAACAGAAGTAGTCGTCCAGTATTGTCTCCAGTCACAAGCATCTGACGACTAACAGACACGTCCACACAGCAGTACCAGTAACTGGGAGAATGACATTTGTGGCATTAAAACTATATATACAAACATATCTTAACATAACATCCAATTTATACCTAATAATGGTAGTGAAAGGGCTTTAAAAAGTGAAAGACCGTGATCACATATTTTCAAAGAAGCAGAAACTTACTGAAAGACAAATGTGGCAAACAATCTCAGACAAATCAACAATCAATCTATACTACATGCTGAAAGGCAATTGTTCTTAAAGGAACAGCAATACGGAATACTGAACATAAACATGAAATATATAACCACCAAAAAAGTATCTCCGATTTCCCGACACTGGAGAGCAATTCACAAAAGAGTTCAAACAAGCACTGTCCTCAACCAAAGATCATGGTGGTCATGGCCACAATCTGGGGTTCGAGACAATATCTGACTTTGGAGGCCCTCAAAACTCTGCACGCTGACTGTGCCATCACCAGAAGCAACAAAGATTTCGGACACATCTGTGGGGCAGAACTTCATCCCCCCTATAAAATCACCAGCTCCAGGACTAAAGCTCCCTTGGCACAACAGACAAACACAAGCTTGTTAGATCTACACATAGCTGTCAAACCAAGTACTGTCATGAGAAGGGAGGACTCAATGGTCAGGGAGGACTGTGGGTTCAACATGATTACAAATTAATACAGCAACTAAACCGACCCAACAACATGAAGGAGATGAAGACAAACAATGTTCTTCAACACAGTCATAAACACCAGCATTCACAATTACATACCACAAATAGTGAAGGACAACATTACTGACAAAATGGATTTATCTCAGATAACCTAAAATCTAATAGCTTAGCAACAGAACATTAAGTTTCATTAAAAGCAACATAATCAATGACATGAGCATACTGTCACACATAGCATAACTAACTGCAAAAAACAATCAAATGATTTCATCCTCTGATCTTTCACAGGGTTTATCCAACTTCATACCAATCAAAATATATGCAAATACATTCAATGCCCACTTTATCTATGACATGGAACTGAATTTTATAACTTTGTTAACACTGAAACTGTTAAACTTCAAACACAGGCAAGTTCTTCCATATTTAAGAGCCAACGGAATCAAACACTGATAACTCATGTTGAACTCGCACATTTATTATACTGTAATTCAGCTGAATGAACAGAAGTGCCCAACAACAGGACAGAAGTATCAGGTCAACTTCAAGTTCTATTTAAAAGTATTTTAAATCTCGGTGTGGTCTATGTTTCTTTGAGAGCAAATGGGAGAACTATCATAACTGCTAATAAAGGAACTCGCTTACTCCCATGAATCTGTTTTGGCAAAGACTTGTACAACCGATCCACTGAAATCCCGAAGGGTGGTAGCACCCCAAATAGATGAGATGAACAGCTGATTGGTATTGAATTGGTTAAACTTCATGCCTGTTATTGCGTCTCCAGGTCCCATCTGGAAGAACAGAGGAGAAAATCTCAGCAGTTGCTAAAATTGCATCTTTGATCTATTGAAATCTGAGCAAATGCTAAAATGTACTTTTACACTCTCAGAAAAAGGTACAAAGATGTCACAGTGACAGTACATCTTTGTACCTTACTTACCCCTAAATAGTACATATTAGTACCCAAAGTGAACATATTTGTAACGTTTGAAAGGTCCCCAGTGACAGTTTTGTACTTTTTTTCTGTGAGTGTACAGTACTACATTTAATGGTATATAGACTATTTATTAGCTATTTATGCATTTATATTGAATTTTTTATTTCAAGTGAGTTAACCATTTATATCAGTAAACTACCCTGCAGAGGAACACAGTATAAATTTCACAATAATTTGATGGAATAATTTACGGAAACCCCAAAAGTATTTGGACACTTAAAATGTATGTCATTGCATAATTACATTTCAAACCATGATGCATCAGCGAACAAATTATTCTAAACATTTTCTCAGAAGTAACTTCACTTTCTTGAGTCATGTTTACAATTTCTAGAAAGTGAAAGGGTCCAGATTTCTAGTAACTACAAAGTGTCCAAATATTTTTTTATCTTCATTTTGAACATTATATTCTTCACTTCAATCGGGCTTTATCTCACCCCCTGTATGAAG
>NW_015505404.1:1388468-1403255 GCF_001515645.1 Sinocyclocheilus grahami
TCCAGTGGGGGCAGAGGGGAGGGGGAAGCAATCGAACTCTGGTTCAGACCAGGCAAGCAAACCAAGTGTGAACGCACCCTAAATGTCTTCCCTCTCATTTTTGATCAATTTACTGCAGCCTCACTGAATCAAAATATTAATTTATTTAAAGAAAATCTTACTAACTCCAAACTTTTGACTGGTAGTGTATACATTTTTAGGAATTCTAAATTACATTTGAATTTTTTTTAATATTTAAAAGAAAAAAACCATTCTTACAGATATGATACCAGCAGCATTGGGGTCTCTCAGCTGATGCACAAGCCCACCACTGTTGGCATCATAAATGTCAATAGTTCTCTTGTCATTGATTAATACTTGATCATCTGGGTAACGGCCAGCCACGATGAGGTCATACATGGGATGCCAGGTTGCCTGATGGAAGAAATTTTGCAAAACTAAACTCTAGGACATCAATAGTCCTGCATCTCTGAGATGCCTGTAAACTTGATTACATCAACATAAACAACATGGGGAAAAAAGCCAAGCAAGTGAAACTTGCAGTTTAGGCTAAAGGAACTCTTACCTTGATGGGTGTTAAGTGCTGGAACTGTCGATGAGGATGAACAATTATTTGATGAGGTTTAGACCAGTCATATGAACAATATACCCTGATCTGGTTCCTCTGGTCTGTAGTCAGGAGCTTGGTGCTGTCTGTTGGATTAAAGTACGCTGAAAGAAAAAGAACATTAATTTCAATTAATTTGCACTGTACAGTTGAGAGACATTTATTACTTCTTCCCCTCCTCAATTTAATAATCATATATATAGTCTCTTACCAGAATTGACTGGTTTTTCATGAGGCAATACAGTGATATAACTGCTTTTGTCTTTAATGTTTCTGAGGTCCCACAGCTTGACTGTAGCATCAACAGAGGATGTAGCCATCAGCCAATCACAACGAGGGTTGAATTCTGCATGGGTCACTTTGGCTTTGTGCAGCTTCTCTTTGAAAATCTAAATGTTTTTGAAAATACGAATATCAGACAGCTTTATTCTTGATTTTGGCAATGAGAATTGATTTAGATATTCCCTCTCATACCTCATGTCCATCAAGGCCAAACAGAAGTAGTCGTCCAGTATTGTCTCCAGTCACAAGCATCTGACGACTAACAGACACGTCCACACAGCAGTACCAGTAACTGGGAGAGTGACATTTGTGGCATTAAAACTATATATACAAACATATCTTAACATAACATCCAATTTATACCTAATAATGGTAGTGAAAGGGCTTTAAAAAGTGAAAGACCGTGATCACATATTTTCAAAGAAGCAGAAACTTACTGAAAGACAAATGTGGCAAACAATCTCAGACAAATCAACAATCAATCTATACTACATGCTGAAAGGCAATTGTTCTTAAAGGAACAGCAATACGGAATACTGAACATAAACATGAAATATATAACCACCAAAAAAGTATCTCCGATTTCCCGACACTGGAGAGCAATTCACAAAAGAGTTCAAACAAGCACTGTCCTCAACCAAAGATCATGGTGGTCATGGCCACAATCTGGGGTTCGAGACAATATCTGACTTTGGAGGCCCTCAAAACTCTGCACGCTGACTGTGCCATCACCAGAAGCAACAAAGATTTCGGACACATCTGTGGGGCAGAACTTCATCCCCCCTATAAAATCACCAGCTCCAGGACTAAAGCTCCCTTGGCACAACAGACAAACACAAGCTTGTTAGATCTACACATAGCTGTCAAACCAAGTACTGTCATGAGAAGGGAGGACTCAATGGTCAGGGAGGACTGTGGGTTCAACATGATTACAAATTAATACAGCAACTAAACCGACCCAACAACATGAAGGAGATGAAGACAAACAATGTTCTTCAACACAGTCATAAACACCAGCATTCACAATTACATACCACAAATAGTGAAGGACAACATTACTGACAAAATGGATTTATCTCAGATAACCTAAAATCTAATAGCTTAGCAACAGAACATTAAGTTTCATTAAAAGCAACATAATCAATGACATGAGCATACTGTCACACATAGCATAACTAACTGCAAAAAACAATCAAATGATTTCATCCTCTGATCTATCACAGGGTTTATCCAACTTCATACCAATCAAAATATATGCAAATACATTCAATGCCCACTTTATCTATGACCTGGAACTGAATTTTATAACTTTGTTAACACTGAAACTGTTAAACTTCAAACACAGGCAAGTTCTTCCATATTTAAGAGCCAACGGAATCAAACACTGATAACTCATGTTGAACTCGCACATTTATTATACTGTAATTCAGCTGAATGAACAGAAGTGCCCAACAACAGGACAGAAGTATCAGGTCAACTTCAAGTTCTATTTAAAAGTATTTTAAATCTCGGTGTGGTCTATGTTTCTTTGAGAGCAAATGGGAGAACTATCATAACTGCTAATAAAGGAACTCGCTTACTCCCATGAATCTGTTTTGGCAAAGACTTGTACAACCGATCCACTGAAATCCCGAAGGGTGGTAGCACCCCAAATAGATGAGATGAACAGCTGATTGGTATTGAATTGGTTAAACTTCATGCCTGTTATTGCGTCTCCAGGTCCCATCTGGAAGAACAGAGGAGAAAATCTCAGCAGTTGCTAAAATTGCATCTTTGATCTATTGAAATCTGAGCAAATGCTAAAATGTACTTTTACACTCTCAGAAAAAGGTACAAAGATGTCACAGTGACAGTACATCTTTGTACCTTACTTACCCCTAAATAGTACATATTAGTACCCAAAGTGAACATATTTGTAACGTTTGAAAGGTCCCCAGTGACAGTTTTGTACTTTTTTTCTGTGAGTGTACAGTACTACATTTAATGGTATATAGACTATTTATTAGCTATTTATGCATTTATATTGAATTTTTTATTTCAAGTGAGTTAACCATTTATATCAGTAAACTACCCTGCAGAGGAACACAGTATAAATTTCACAATAATTTGATGGAATAATTTACGGAAACCCCAAAAGTATTTGGACACTTAAAATGTATGTCATTGCATAATTACATTTCAAACCATGATGCATCAGCGAACAAATTATTCTAAACATTTTCTCAGAAGTAACTTCACTTTCTTGAGTCATGTTTACAATTTCTAGAAAGTGAAAGGGTCCAGATTTCTAGTAACTACAAAGTGTCCAAATATTTTTTTATCTTCATTTTGAACATTATATTCTTCACTTCAATCGGGCTTTATCTCACCCCCTGTATGAAGGTTCTCTTATTCAGCATATCATAATCCCACAGGATGATGTCTCCACCCTTGGAGCCCACTGCAACAGTGGTGGGATGGGTGGGATGCCATTCCAGACAAGTGACCCTCCGATCGAAGGGGCTGGCTGTGCGGTGAAGTTTGTAGGCTCTAAGTGAGCGTATAAAAGGCTCTTGCAGACACTATAAACCAATGGGGAGTGTTACATACTACTGTAATATTTGTAGAAAACTTACACCAGTTTTCTATAGTTCACAAGTACATTATATACAGTGGTGGCCAAAATTACTAGAACACTAGTATTTTCACCAGCTAAAAATGGTAATTTAAATTTTTTGCTGTAGTGTGTCAGTAGGAAATATCAGTTTACATTTCCAAACATTCATTTTGCCATTAATTGTAATAATCCAGTGAGATTTTTGTTTGAGAACAGTCAGTGCTCCACACAGAGATCTGATTTCACCATCATCAGTCTGTCTGGAATGACATGAAGAAACAGAACAAACTGAGACAGACTAAATCCAGAAGAACTGTGGCAACATCTCCAAGATGCTTCAAGAAACCTACCAAAGCTACAGTACTGTTAAAAGTTTTAGACACTTGTGTAAAAATGCTGTAAAATGAGGAGGCTGTCAAAAAGAATGTCATAAATAGATTTTCTTTATCAATTAACTTTATGAACTAAATTAAATTAACATTTGCTGTGACCATCCTTTGCGTTTATAGCAGCTTTTGCCCTAGGTGCACTTGCGCATAGTTTTGCAGGTAGGTTGAGCTCCAATCCATTTGACACTTGCTTGTATGTAGGTTTCTGTTACATTACACAAATACAGTTTAGCTCATTAGACAATTTTGGTTAGTCCTGTAAACAAGTTGTTTTTCATCCATAAATTAAACTCTTTGCATATTTAAAGACAATTGTGCAATTATTCATTATTCGCAGCTTTGCTTACCAGTTTTTTGTGCTGCCTTGCCTTCTTTTTTGGCTTTCAGCTTCTTGGAGAGTGTTTCAGCTTGTTCTTCATTCGGTCTTTTCTTTGAATTGACTTTCTTCGTCTGCTTCGATGCAGAGGAATCTGTCTGAGCCCTTCCTCGCGCCATTAAAAGTCTACTTTCTCTTTGAAAGAGGTCGACAAAGACATTGCATGTCAAATATATCACTGTTGCAAATTGTAGATACAATCCGATCGACTAGAATCATGCACTTACTTTCTTACCTGCAGATGTACAACGATCTACATTACATTCACCATCAGATCGGGAAATCGGGTCACAGATCAACACCGCTACACGTGCACAGACACGCATTTAGGCTACATTCAGTGACGCAAGAAACCGAATGTTTTGTAACGTTACACGCAATACAGAATGTATCCACTAGAGATGCCACTAAATGCTGGCACGTATCCACATACTTTCAGCAAATCGTGTACACGTTTTTTATTTAAAATAAATTATGACTGCGATTTAGTTCATTTCTGATTTAAATATTTTCAATTTTTTTAAAGATATGAAAATATACTGCAGTAGAAATATTCATAAATTCCCGGCACCTTCGCTGTTTAGTGTACAAAAATATTGCCTGAAAACTCAATTGCAATTGCTTACTTTCATAAATGTTAATTGCAGCCTCAGTTCAAACTAATAATACGAGCATAATATAATACTATGTAATTATAATTGAGATATAATATTTAGAATTGAATTGAATTGAATACAATATATTGCATTCATGTTTAGTCTTAGAGTTTGGGGGCATGCACATATTAAAACAAACACAATCTTTAGATATAATAGTTTACAATAATAATAAAAAAAAAAATATATATATATATAAAACAACAACAAAAAACAGATACTACAAACATCTGTAAAACAATACCACTTCTTTGATGGGCGTCGCGTTGTGCTTGTAGTGGGTGAATTCAGCGTCTTGGATACGGTGCGTTCATGAGAGTATGCTGGCCAATCACAGAAGCCCAGGGACCTACAGCTGAAGGGAAGGGAAAAAATCAAACATTCAGTGTATGTTGTTTATTCAGTTCATACACTAAACGTCGAAAGCACATATACATCTGAAGGTAAGTGTGCCAACGAACAGACTTGAGATGCATATCTATGTGACTAAAATAAAAGATGAGGTTTTAATAAGTAGTAGGTATTTAGGCATTGTATGAGGTGTATCATTGAGTTGCAGTCAGTTTTACAACCGTTGTGTAGGACAAATAATTAATTCAAGAATTTTGCCTGGCGTTTTCAGTGCGAATTTGTCATCATGAGTGATGATCTTCACTTGAAACAGTTTTTGTGCTTTGGTGTGTGACGGTCTAGAAGCGTTCCCACATTTTTGCTGTACACTAATCAAACCAATAATCACAATCAGTATTTGAAATGCATATGCTAAAAAACAATCACTGCTTTGAGTAAATGTACTGAAGTGGTTGGATTCACTAGTTAAACATTTTCTTCCACACATAAACCTGTATGCTTTAACTTTTTGTTCAGTGTGTTCTAGTACACTCTAGTCGCCAAAGGCAACAAAATGTACCTTATTGTTCACTATTTAATGATATTGCCCAGTGCAAGTTGAGTTACCTTTACTTGTTATCTTCTCAATGTAAGTATTTTTGTGCTTTTTGCACATAACAACAATTAGAACACAATATGAGGTGTATTTATATGCAGGTATTCTATGGAATACATTTTTCCCCACAATATGAGCTCTGATACACCACCAGTCATGTTATCTTTAGTATTTAACACATCCCTCTATTGTCTGTTGGACAATGATTAATCTATTGAAGATTTTACTACTTAACAATAAAAGTGTCAAGTTACTGTACAGTATATCCAACCCTGTCTATTGCACTGCTGCTCATAACAGCTTTGTGAAAGGCTGTTGTAGACATTTAGTTTCTCCATCTCCAGTGTTTTGTTGAACAACAACACATTCTTACATTTTAATTAGTTTTCATGTGTTTTTCCACATGGACAGCTTTATGTTTAAGATTTGTTGATTTAAAACATAATATTGAATTTGTTAACTCCCATAGGCACACTTAGGGAGGGGTTTTATAGAAAGATCCTGAGTTGGTGACTGGACTGTGAGATATTATAATAAAGAAGAACACTAAAGAGAAAAAGTCCAAAGCAATCACAGGGAATCAAGAAACTCTGTAGATGGCTGATGGTCTCTCCACCTTGTAATTGCTGGACCCTCCTCTACTATGCTCAGTCTCATCAAGCTACCTCAAGTGTTCACCATCAACCAAGTTCCAAAAGTAAGTTTTTTTTTTAATGCTGATGTTAATTTGCAAGAAATGTCATTGTTTTGCACTCAATGTGTTGTATACTTATCATGTCAGTCATGAACTTTTAAAGCAGATACATTGTACATTAGATACATAATTGATAAATAAATACGATATTTGTTTCATTGTAGGTCTTCCATGAAGATGGCATCATTTCAGGTTATCGCCACCCATGCAGCTCTGCCAAAGACTGTGTTCTTAGTCTTTTCCAGCTAACGAATGAAACCCTCAATATTTGGACTCATTTTCTGCCTACATGGTAAATTATTTGTCAGCATTCAGCTTTTGATACATGTACATTAGCTAATGTTAAAATGAAGACAAATTTGAGAATGTCATTTAAGCTTCCTACAAGATTAACTTAATTAATACAATGTTAAATTATTTTTAAAGACTGAACTCCAGATTACTCATGTACAGTAAAACATTAGACATTGCTGAAAATGTCAATATGTCATAGAGCCTTTTGCAAGGTCAACTTAATTGTTGCCACATTCATTTATACTATTTATAGGGTGCTGAAAACTTATATTTACAAATATTAAAAATATAAAATACTTTTTATTGCAAGAGCATTGATACCTCTGTTACACTGCAGCTTTTGATGCATGCTTGCATTTTTAGAATGTAATGTTTTTTTTGCGCAAGGTTTTTCTTATGGAAACTGACAGTAGTACTAGTGCAGGATGACTGGCAGGATCCTTTCACCTGGCCCTTGCTGGTGTTCCTTCTGTCATGCTGCGTGTATCCACTCGCTTCCAGCTGTGCTCATACCTTCAGTACCATGTCAGAGAGGGCCAGGCACATCTGCTTCTTCTTTGATTATGGAGCACTCAGCTTCTACAGCCTCGGTATGTAGAGAATATAACAGAACTAATGAGTAAATTTATATACTTATGTAATGTTTTTGTGACTGAATTATCCTAACTTTTTGTTTATTTGTGTATTTGATCGACCACAGGTTCTGCCATCACCTACTCTTCTTACTCATTTCCAGATAAATGGGTCAATAGCACATTTCACAAATACTATGTTCCTATAGCTGTTGTCAATTCTATTATCTCCACTGCACTGGCCTGCTACTCAAGGTAGGATAAGTAATCAATAAATCAAAAATTGGTAATATTTCTAACCTGCTTTGTGGATTTTGACCTGAGTGGTATTAAAATAGAAAAACAATTAAAAGACTAAACACTTGTATTTCTTTGTTTTTAGACTTGGTTTACCATTATTTCAGTATAATCATCACAGCATTAAAAGGTAATGTCTCTTGCATTTTAATCTTGACATTAAAAAATGGTACATTTTCAGTAAATGAACTGTATTCTCTTTTAGTTGTTCTGGAAAATTAGATCAGAAACTCAGTAAATGTCTACAGATAATCGCCTTTGTCTATCCATATCTCTTTGACAACATCCCTCTCTTTTATAGAGTGAGTGTTTTGGGTTATTTTGCTAAATATTTTACTCATTGTTTTGGCTGTGTTTGTATTGAATGTGACACTGAGCAAAGTTAATTAATTTAAAGTACTTTCTGCCTTCATTTATAGATCTTTGTGTGCGCTGGTGAGGGTTGCACTGTTAATGAAGCCAATACTGTTCACTATCAGCACACGTCATTGGCTGTCCTCACTGGCTTTCTTTTTGCCACACACCTGCCTGAACGCTTGGCTCCTGGCAGTTTTGACTACATAGGTACATCTACAGATCCCTGCATTCTCTTTAAACTAAGAATCATGAATTCAGAACATATGGCACTAGTGGGATGCTTTTGAAGCTCAGTAAAGTCTACTCATTCTAAACTGTGGTTCATTTATGCATCCTTCACAGGTCACAGTCATCAGCTCTTCCACGTGTTCGCTATTATTGGCACGTATTTCCAGATGACTGCCATGGAACTTGACATGGCTGCACGAAAGCAGTGGCTTCATGCTCATTTGCCACCAGTCACCCTTTCAGACACTGTGGGAGCTGCATTCTTTAGTGTGGTCTGCGGCCTTTGTATAGTATATGGCTTAAGTCTGGCACTTTTCTCCACTAGAGGTGTAAAGGACAAATTCATTTGAATTGTGACATTTGATAAGGTTACTCAGGGCAGCTAAGTTAGTTTCCCTTAAAACGGAGTATATTGTATATATTGTAGCCATGTGTTCAATGGCAACAATTTCATGAAGATTTTATGTAAATTGGAAGAGTATAAGACTGTATAATTGGATTATTTTGTATGTTTGATTCATGTTTTTGTAATGAGTGTGTCATTTGTTTTCTCTACTTCTAATCATGCTTAACATTTGCACAATTTCAAAGCACATTTCCATGTTTTTGAAGCACATGAATCAAACTATATTATCATCGTTTTTACAAGTGCCTTTTTATAATCAGTCTTTTTGAAAACTGTAAAACCTTGTGTACAATCTTTATCTGTCTTATAAATAAATCTTGTTAATATGTAAATTTTTGTTATTTTTACTAAATAAAACTATGCAATGAAAACTATTTGATAGCTTTTATATATTTTTATAGAATATAACGTAGATTATATTAGTTTAGCCTATGGGACATTCTACCAGAAAGGTACATTTCCACTTGTAAAAATCTTGGGTGAAAAAAATATCTTATTTTAAAATCTGAACGTTGAGTCATATGGAGGACATGTTAATCTATATGAAACGCATATGCCATCTCAGCATGTTTTTATGATTGAAATAAATACATTTTATACGCATTTCACCCCTAAAATGTCAGGCCCTGTCACAGACAAATTTGTATATGTTTAGGTTTCCTAATGAATTGTTTTGATAGAAATAGCATTTTCTTATTGGTCACATGCCCCTGATTGTATCTAACACAGTTTTGTAATTTCTATAAGAAATATAAGCAACTTTTCGGTCAACTGTAGTACACAAAATCACAGAATACCCCGCCAGGCACTCATATAGTTGCAAAAAACTGCCTTGACATAGGAGATTTTTTTCAAAAACATAGTAGTGGATATATACTCCAACCTTCATCTACACAGTTACAGAGATTAATTCATCAATATTACCTCAAATATTACATTTTTATAACATAATTTCCTGTGTGACAGGACTGACCGAGGCGTGACAGGACTGACTATGGATTTCGTTGATGCAGAAAAAGTTGTTTTCTGTTCTTTATTTAAGTTTTGATAAGCATTCCTATTTTAAATTATTATTGTAATTTTAATGTTAATGTGATATTAGACTATGGTAAAGTTCAGCCAAGGACATATAATAAGGGCCTAATTCATTAGAATAGAATACTAATTTTATTTTATTTCAAAATAAAAACATATTTCTTTAAAAAATTTATTAAAATTCCATTTAACAATAACATGGCCATATACAATAAAAATAAACAACTAGAATTGCACAATGGCACAAACACAGACAGGAGTGAAAACAAAATTGTAATGGTACTACTACTATGTTCAAATTTATTTAACAATAACAATTACCAACTTAAATAGCACAAACTCAGACAGGAGTGAAAACAATAACCCTGTGATGTGCTTCGTGTACACGGGTGTAAGAAATATAAATATAACTTCATAATATATAAAGTATATTTTACTATGATACAGCAAAATATAGATGACAATTACATCTATATATGAAGAGTTTATTTGCAAAAACAGATAACTAAAAAAAAATTCAAAAATCATGTTTTTTTATTATGTAATCATGTTTTTATTGTGTTAGTTGTAATTATTAGTTATTTTTTAACCTAATCAAAATAACCCAACTAAAGTTTGATTGAGATTAATTGGAATGCACAATAAAAAAACATGATTTCAGAGAATGAGTTATCTGTTTTTGCAAATAAACTCTTCATATATAGATGTAATTGTCATCTATATAAGCTTTGAGTAATGATGATTGTAATTATTTCACTCAACATTTAACCCAACCGCTGGGTCAAAACAGCCCAATTGCTGGGTTTGTCCCTATTTTACCCAGCATTTTTTAGAGTGTAATATCTACATTATTACCTAGGAAATTACATGCAATTTCCGTTATTACCATGTAATTTCCTAAGTAATAATGCAGATATTACCATTAAAGTAAAATAGTATCATTTCATGTTTTTAATCAGTTGATGTGAATAACAACTTAAACTTGTTATTGATGGAGTTTTTGTCTAAATAACAGTTTTTAGCATAACAAAACTATGAAAGCTGTAGGTCAAATTTGGCTGAGGACAAGGACAGGATTTGTAAGTGTTTTTAATAATTTAAAAAATATCTGAGAACCTAATGAATGATATATTCCTTTACAGAACAACTCACAGAAACCAACCATCAGTCAGTTTTAGACATTTTTTGGATGTAATACTTTTTATTCACTGTAACAAGTCAAGGACAGATAATGTACATTTCTGGTAGAATGTCCCCTATACAATATACGCTATATACATTTTTTGGTATTAATACATTTATATATTAACCGTTAATACAATATATTCTATATACTATTTTTATATTAATACTTTTATATATGAACTATTAGACAAAACTAGACATTAGTTGCTTGTCGGCAGAAAAGCTTTGCATGTTGTTTTTCCTTGTTTATTTCAGTGTGTCGATTCTGGATACAACCGGAAATTGTCACCAGCATATCAGGCTGAGCTTAGGGCGGGACATCCGGTCATCTAAGACGTGGCTGCGCTCGCTGATTGGTCACATTTGAAAATCAGTTTCTGACGCAGTGGAGGGAACGTTTGTAATTCGGTATTTGTATACGGACAAGAAGGCAACGGCGTCGCGGAATTAAACTACAACATCGCAACATGATTAGGCAAGCGTAAGTGTTTTATACCTGTTTTGTACTGTTGATATATTAGACCGATAACGAGTTATTAAACGTCCTTTATTAACTCATAAGCGAGTTTGTTTTCATATGAAAGTCTTTGAGTGGTTGTAGCAGACATTTCTTAACTTACTCGCCGCCCGTCGCGTCTATTTAACGTTATTGATCCATTGTTTGTACTTTATGCTCAGTTCATAATCCCGCTTTATGTTGTAAGTTTTCTGTTTATATCAGTAGTTTAATTATATGTTTGCCAATTATTATTATTATTAAAAAACGATATGCACCAAGCGCTTGGTTTCCTAAATGTCAGTGTTTCAATTCAGATATTAACTTAGTTAAGTAATGAGCTGGTCGCGTTTTCCTATTGGAACTCCTAAAACATAGTTTGTAGGTAACGTTAACCTTAGTTAGAATTTTCTTTCAACCATAAGCATACTCGTTTTACTTGAACCATATAACGTTATATTTGTTGCTTGGTGTCTGTTTTTTTGCTTTTGTAACAGGAAGGGCAAGACCCCCCGCCGCCCCCCTCCAAAAAAGCCTTCCAACAACCAGAAGGACCCTGTTGGAGTATGCTGTAACTTTTTGTTCACATTAGGATAATGAAAATCCTGACCAGTATATTCATTTGAGATGTGTTTGGCAGGTGTATTGTCGCGTGCGGCCACTGGGTGCAGAAGATGTGGAGTGCTGTATTGAGGTTATAAGCAACACCACCATTCAGTTACATGCCCCTGATGGGCTCAAAGCCAACAGAAATGGTGAATTCAAAGAGGTGAGTGCCTCTGCTCTCATTTAGCCAATTAGGATTATTTAAAACAAGATTTTCTTCTTTGTCATGCCTCTCCAATACGGTTTGAGTTTTTCTTCTATGCAACACAAAGGTGAATTTTGTAGTAGTTGCACTTTTCTATGTAATGAAAGTTTAAGAGTATTAGTTGGGTTGTCAGTGGTCAACTGACAACTGATCTTTTCAATTAACTGCTTAATCCAATTTGCAAAACTGTGTTGTATCATTTTGTGATCTTGGGAAAGGTCAAGTTCTAGAACAACATGAAAACAAAACCATTCTTTTGAAGCTTATGCAGGGCTTATGTGGGTCTTTGGCAATTGAGAATTTGCCCTTTCACAAATTAAGGCCTTAAATAGGTCTTGGAACAGAAAGTCATAAATTCATAAAATTGTGGCATTACAAATATCCAAATAACCTTAAATCAAGTTACATTTACGTGAGATGCAAAATAAATACATCAAGCCTTGTTTTCTTAAAAAAATATAAAAAAATAAAAGGGCGAAAAGGAAAAAAAAGTACATTAAGAGATTTTAAAGGGATAGTTCACCCAAAAATAAAAATTCTGTCATTAATTCCTCACCCTCATGTCATTCCAATCCAAACATGTAAGACCTTCGGTCATCTTCAGAGCAGAAATTAAGATATTTTTGATGAAATCTGAGAGCTTTCTTACCCTGCATAGATGGCAATGCAATGCAATCGGAAACGTAGTAAGAACTTTGGTAAAATTGTCCGTGACATCAGTGGTTCAACCAGAATTTTATGAAGCTACGAGAATACTTTTTGTGCACCAAGAAAACAAAAATAACAACTTACACATTTCTTCTCCTTTATGTCACTCTAGGGCGCCATTATGGAGAGTACCACGACGCATTGCGTTGTTTACATGCGGAGGTACTCTTTATAATAGCGGAAGATGTGATTTTGGAGGAGGAGAATTGTTGAATAAAGTCATTATTTTGCATCTCATATGGACTGTTTTACCGATGTCCTTACTACGTGTCTGGGAACATTTCAGTTGATTTGCTGTCTATGCAGGGTCAGAAAGCTCTCAGATTTAATAAAAAAATCTTAATTTATTTTCCATAGATGAACAAAAGTCTTAAGGGTTTGGAACGACATGAGGGTGAGTAATTAATGGCAGAATTTAGATTTTTGGGTGGAGTATCACTTTAAGCAAATTTCTGTTAATGGGGTATAAAATCTCTTTAAGTGTGTTTTTCTGAACCCGCTGGCAGGTATTTGTTCTTGTTTTAATCAAACTCACAATTTCTCAGAAAACAAGGCATCTTATGTCATTTTGCTTAAGTAAATCTTTAAACATTTGTACTGGAAAACAGACAAAAATACTGAGGAAAAACATAACTTTTTTGCAGATAAAGTAAAAGTTATGGTTATTTCCATATTGTAGTGGTTGGGAACAGAGGTATTCAATCCCTAGATGCTCCCTAGATGTTTGTTTAAATATTGGTGTATTATGATCCCTTTAATTTAATCCTTAAACTTTTTTTTTTTTTTGTCCAAGTCTTAAAATTTACTATCATAAAATGTGCAGAGTAGTTGGAAACCAGTTAGGCTTTGGAGTACTGAAATTAACTATAATTTCTTTTAGACACAATATTCCTTCAAAAAAGTGTTTGGAATTAAAACGACACAGGGGGAATTATTTGAAGATGTTGCCAAACCTCTAGTAGAAGACATCATTCACTGTAAAAATGGTAAATATACTTTTCTGTACACGTTGTTGTTTATTATTATTATTATTATTTAAAAACAACCCGATTGACTGCAGTTTTCTTCTTAAACTAGGTCTGTTGTTCACCTATGGTGTCACTGGCAGTGGTAAAACTTATACAATGACTGGCTCACCTGGTCAAGGTGGGCTGCTTCCGCGTTCACTCGACATGATCTTCAATAGCATCGGACCCTACCAGGCCAAGAGATATGTAAGCAAATTCATTAAGTACATTTATTCTATTATGTAAACTTTCCCATCCTTGAGCTATCTTGATCTTTCACTCATCAGGTTTTCAAGCCTGATGATAAAAATGGCATGGAGGTGCAGAATCAGGTGGATGCGCTCTTGGACCGACAGAAGCGAGACAGCCAGACAACTGTACCGAAGACCCCAACAACAAGGTTAAAGTAATTAAAATTACAAAGTGCCTAATCTGTTTTAAATTTAAATATAGTGAGTTTTTATATGCTGTTCTTGTTTTGTAGGCGAATTGACCCTGAGTTTGCTGACATGATCAGCCCAGAGGAGGCTTGTAAGGCAGATGGAGTGGATGAAGACAGCAGCTACAGTGTCTTTGTCTCCTACATTGAGATTTACAACAACTACATCTATGATCTTTTGGAAGAGACTCCCATTGACCTAATAAAACCCAAGTAAGTTGGCTAAGTTTACTGTTTTACTGTGTTTTTGATCCAATAAACGCAGCATAAGAGCCTTCTTTCAAAAACCATTTTCAAAAAACTGTATCGACTCCGAACCATTAGTCTATGTAAAAATCTATTCTACTTTTAATTGGGTGTATCAGTAGTACCAATTTGTGGGTAACCAATACTTTAAAAAAAAAAA
>NW_015505404.1:1404749-1405175 GCF_001515645.1 Sinocyclocheilus grahami
ACTCTAAAGCGGTACTGAACTGCAGTGGAAATGCAAACCGTGCCATGACGTACTGAGCCGTGCCGAGTCGTACCACGCGGTGGAAAAGCGCCATATGACGCTTTAACAGCTTCATTGGTTCTTGCAGAAGCTCAAACCTGTTTGTGCGATACAGAAGATTGGCTTCCCTTTGCCATATTTTTACTTAGTGCATTGATTAATGCTCATATGTAAATAAATGCTTAAATTAAGTCTTTCATATGAAGTGTTACTTTGAAAACTTGAGTAAATGAATCTGCTTGCTTCATATGGATTTATTTTGCATTGTCTTTTACAAACTCTTTTAAAGTTTTGTTGGAATGGAGGGACAGAAATCTAGTTTCATTTAAAAAATCTTCATTGTGTTTAAAGGGGTCATATGATGCTATTTTAAAGATCATTATTTGG
>NW_015505404.1:1405781-1410301 GCF_001515645.1 Sinocyclocheilus grahami
TCCGAAAGGCCAAATAAAGTGCTTTTGCTTTTGCACTGAAACACAGTGTCCGTGTCTCCCTGACATGGCTGCATAAACAATACTGCTGTTCCTGAAACCACGACGCCTTTCTTTGCCTGCACATTTGGGCGGCATTATGCTAATATTTCTACATTGACGTAGATATGTGGGGGCGTGTTAGAACGAGCCGTTTTAGGTAGGCGTGGCTGACTCTTGTATAAAGAATATCTCTTTGGATTTGAGACTTTAGTCTTTGCAACTTTACAGATCTTCTTTATGCACCAAGAGCTTGTAACACTTCAAAGAGAAAGGAAAACTTGAAATCGCATCATATGACCCCTTTAAAACACGAATGAAAATCTTATGAGTTTGGAACAATGCAATGGTGAGTAATTGATGGCAATTTTCATTTATGTAAGAACTACACCTTTACATGTCACATTTTGGCCCTACATTCTAAGATGTGGTGCTCTGAATTGTGACCGTAGAACCACTGAACAGCACTTATTGTTTTGTTCCCTTTTTCAGGATAAGAATCAGGTGAATGTGAGCCAGTTGTGTCTGGTGGATCTGGCTGGCAGTGAACGCACTAGCAGAACCCGAGCAGAGGGCAGCCGTCTCCGTGAGGCAGGTCAGGCAGCAGCACGAAGAACTACTTTTATTACCTTCAGGATTTCAGGGTTATGTTTTTGAAGACCATATGGGTTTCTTTCTCTCACAGGCAACATCAATCAATCTTTAATGACTCTGCGCACTTGTATTGAAGTGCTAAGGGAGAATCAGATGTGTGGCACAAACAAGGTATATGATACATTAACTGACCATGTGATTGGTTAAAAAGGTTAGAAACATCAAAGGCACTCTTGACTTCTGTCCTCAGATGGTTCCGTACAGAGACTCCAAAGTGACCCATCTATTCAAGAACTACTTTGATGGAGAAGGCAAAGTGAGGATGGTTGTGTGTGTAAATCCAAAAGCTGATGATTATGAGGAGACCTTGGTAAGATAACGGGTCAAAAGATGGAGTCTTCCTCAGATGTATTCTACTTGCACTGTGACATTTGGGTTTCTCATCTGTGATCTAGCTGGTGATGCGCTTTGCTGAGATGACTCAGGAGGTTGAAGTGGCCCGGCCCGTTGACAGGCCCATCTGTGGCTTCGCTGCTGGTCGCCGACAGAGAAACCAGGCCTTCAAAGAGGAGCTTACCCGCAGGCTGGAGGAACGTGGTGGTCCTATAGATAGAGGTGTGTGTGAACTTGTTACATTCTTACAAAATGTGTGTTAACATAAAAAAAAAAAAGTGGGATTCCATACTAAAGTCTCATACTGGTTTTTTTTTTTTTTTTGGGGTAATGTCAATTATGTGATGTATTCTGTTACAGAGTCTCCAACAGTATTGAACCAGCTGCTCCAGTCCTTCCCTCCACTTCCTCCCTGTGAGCTCTCTGGGCCTAACGATGATGTTACACTGCCCAGACTCATTGAGGCCCTGGAGAAGAGACACAAAATTCGACACATGATGATTGAGGAGTACAATAAAACTGGTAAAATCATCACTTTATTCAGAGTTGTTTAAATGGTATTTCAAGTGCAATGTTTTTCCAAATTTCTGCCATGATTCTGTTTCAGCCAAAATGCTGAAGTCTGTGCTTCAAGAGCAGGACAGCAACCTGCTCTCCAAGGAAAACTTTATCCAAGAGCAACGTGGCAAGCTTGGTGAAAGGGAAAAAATGATCCAAAACCAGAAGAATGAGATTGATCGTCTGGAAAAGAAATCCAAGATGCTGGAATACAAGGTATTTGCACCATCACTGAATCAGTATTTAAAAAAAAAAATGGAATCAAGTACAATCATTTTCAAAAGGTGTTTTTTTTTTTTCCATTAAGAAATTAATACTTGTATTTAGCAAGGATATTTTAAATTGATCAAAAGTGACACAATTGCATGTGTAATGTTATAATTTTCTTTTGCCACAAAAATCTTAAACGGCATAACTGTTTTCAACATCAATAGTAAAAATGTTTCTTATTTTTTTTTCCATTAAGAAATTAATACTTGTATTTAGCAAGGATATTTTAAATTGATCAAAAGTGACACAATTGCATGTGTAATGTTATAATTTTCTTTTGCCACAAATCTTAAACGGCATAACTGTTTTCAACATCAATAGTAAAAATGTTTCTTAAGCACCAGATCAGTATGTCAATTTCTGGTGGATTTCTAATGACTGCTGAAAACTCAGCTTTGTCATCATGGGAGTGTATTACACTTTAAAATATATTAAATTAGAAAATGTGTAGTTACTTCTTTTATTACTTTTTTTTGTATTTTTGATCAAATGTAGCCTTGATGAGCATGAGTCTCTTTAAAGATTAGAACTTTTGAACAGTAGTGTGTGTATGTCTGCCTGATAGCTTTATATCTGGCATTTACAATGCAAACTAAGCTACAATAATTATGGTTGGAATGACAGCTATTTTAAGTGTCATACTAACAAAAGTTCAGAATAAGGCCTCTAATGCATCTGCAAAATGTTTTTCTGTTACAGATTGACATTCTACAGAAAACTACCAACATCTATGAAGAGGACAAGCGATCTCTACAGCAGGAACTGGAGAGCAGAGAACAGAGGCTGCAAAGGGAAATGTCTGAAAAGAGACGCATGGAAACACGCATGCAAGGCATTGTCACTGACGCCAAGCTTAAGTGGGAGAAGGAGTGTGTGAGTGTCTTCCCCATAGACCATACGCGAAACGATTTTTTTTGTGTCTGTGTGTAGAATTTAATTTGTTAGTGGTGTGATTCATGCAGCTTTTGTTTGTTCTCTACAGGAGAGGCAGGTAAATGCCAAGCAGCTGGAAATGCAGAATAAGCTGTGGGTGAAGGATGAGAAACTCAAACAGCTCAAAGCCATCGTGACTGAGGGAAAGACGGAGAACCGGCAGCCACAGCGGCCCTCCAGAGAAAAGGACAAAGTGCCTGCCAAGAGATCCGCTTCCCCGTCGCCTGTTCCTGTACGTTTAACTGACATGCGTTTCTAGATCGCCTGCCCCTGAGATTTATGCTTAACCTAATCCACAAACCTCCTCTTTATATGTCCATGCATGGTCTGCTATGCAGTGTGTATAAATACCCTGTGCCCTTTTTTTTTAATTTTTTTTTTTATATACAGGTTCCATCCTGTTTTTAATGCCGTAAATGCTGTTTTTAATGTACTGGTGTGTTGCATGCAAACAATGAGTGTACTAATCTCATGTCGCTTGCAGTCTCCCTACAATGGCTCTCAGTCATCCCTCTCCTCCCTGGAGCCCATATATAACTTCTCTCAGACGGTCAGGCCAGATCCTCACTTCCTCAGACCAGGCAGTGTGTCTGTGGCCTCCTGCATCTCTGAGTGGGAGCAGGGTGTCCCGCAGTCTCGCAGGCAGGGTAGCCAGTCGCCTCCAGTCAGTAGGAAGAGAGCTCAGGGCCTTCCCGACAGTCTTGGCAGGAGAAGAGGCAGGTGTTGGGCCAGAGAGGTGCCTGTCCAGCCAGCAGAGGTAGACCTAGAGGAAACGGGTCACTGGGTCAGTGGAGTAACTTGCTGTAGTTGTAGGTAGAGCTTCATCAAGACACTAATGTAGACCTTTTGATCTGTTTCTCAGCTGCATTAATTATTACCCAGAAGATATATATGTAAAATAAGGTATTATGTGCTGCTTATTTTAACCATGTAATGGCTTTGTTTTGCACTTTTAGACAAATAAATTGGAGTTTTCATCTTCTCATTGTCATCGGTTACTCCTGCACATAATTTTACTTGTCTAAAGTGTGAAAAGCAATTGAATAATGTCAGCATTTACAGCTTTAATATCTGCATACTGAAAAGCATATTTATCTTGGAGCTTGTTTGAATGGGAACATTTTCAGCTTTTTTTTCTTTCCTCTTAACCGCTTGGTACGTTTAGTTTGTGCTTCTGTAGAGATTGACTAACACACTCACGCTTCAGCATGCTTAAGGGACCGTCTTCTGTTTCTTACTGTGTTTGTGTTTTAATTGAATAGACTGGGCCACCGGTTCGGCCTCTACACAGACGCTCGCACTCCGCAGGTGGGGAGAGGTGGGTTGATCATAAACCCACCACTAACGTGGACCTGGATACAGTTCTGCAGCCAAACATCCCCAATGCCATCAAAGTGAATGCTCCCAATGAGAAAGCTCTGTCCAAGTGTGACAAGTATGTTCTGACGCACCAGGAAGTTGCATCAGATGGAGAGATCCAGACCAAGCTAATCAAGGTAGCTTCTTTTTCTAGTGGTCTTGCTCAATCTGACTGGTTTTGGTTGTCAGCTGAAACTCAAATCTTTTGCTCTTTATCAGGGTGAAGTGTTCAAAACTAGAGGTGGAGGACAGGCTGTTCAGTTCACAGATATCGAAACGCTCACGCAGGAAAACCCCGTTGCGGCCAGGTAATGACCTCCAATGCAATTCAAACTTGGCAGCAAATTTCTAGGTCTCGTAGTAATGCTCTGTATTGT
>NW_015505404.1:1417438-1493813 GCF_001515645.1 Sinocyclocheilus grahami
CTCTGAGCTCTTCGGGCAGTTCCTTTGACCTCATGATTCTCGTTTGCTCTGACATGCACTGTGAGCTGTGAGGTCTTATATAGACAGGTGTGTGGTTTTCCTAATCAAGTCCAATCAGTATAATCACACACAGCTGGACTCAAATGAAGGTGTGGAACCATCTCAAGGATGATCAGAAGAAATGGACAGCACCTGAGTTAAATATATGAGTGTCACAGCAAAGGGTCTGAATACTTAGGACCATGTGATATTTCAGTTTTTCTTTTTTAATAAATCTGCAAAAATGTCAACAATTCTGTGTTTTTCTGTCAATATGGGGTGCTGTGTGTACATTGAGGGGAAAAAAAATAACTTAAATGATTTTAGCAAATGGCTGCAATATAACAAAGTGTGAAAAATTTAAGGGGGTCTGAATGCTTTCCGTACCCACTGTATGTTTAAATATGTTTGAGGCCACTTTATGTCACCAGGTTCAAGTTTTACATTGCGTATTTAAAACTATTTGATTAAAAAATTAACAGGACAACTTAAAACAGTTTTGCTTTCTGGCATATGCAAGGGCAATTAACTTTTTTATTTTTTGTTGTTGAAAACAAGAGACTATTCAAGAGCATAATGCCAATGTCAAACCTGGCCAATCATGATACAGCTTTATAATAACAACACATACTTTATAAAGAAATTTAGACAACTACACACTACTGTTCAAAGTCTGGGCTCAGTAAGATTTTATTTAATTGAAAAAATATATACTTTTATTTAGGACACATTCAATTGATCAAAACGGATGGTAATGACATTTCTGTAACATATTAGAATGATTTCTGAAGCATCATGTAGCACTGAAGATTGAAGAACATGTAGCTTTGCCATCACAAGAGTAAATTACATTTTAAAATATTTTTTTGTATTTTTGATCAAATGTAGCCTTGATGAGCATGAGTCTCTTTAAAGATTAGAACTTTTGAACAGTAGTGTGTGTATGTCTGCCTGATAGCTTTATATCTGGCATTTACAATGCAAACTAAGCTACAATAATTATGGTTGGAATGACAGCTATTTTAAGTGTCATACTAACAAAAGTTCAGAATAAGGCCTCTAATGCATCTGCAAAATGTTTTTCTGTTACAGATTGACATTCTACAGAAAACTACCAACATCTATGAAGAGGACAAGCGATCTCTACAGCAGGAACTGGAGAGCAGAGAACAGAGGCTGCAAAGGGAAATGTCTGAAAAGAGACGCATGGAAACACGCATGCAAGGCATTGTCACTGACGCCAAGCTTAAGTGGGAGAAGGAGTGTGTGAGTGTCTTCCCCATAGACCATACGCGAAACGATTTTTTTTGTGTCTGTGTGTAGAATTTAATTTGTTAGTGGTGTGATTCATGCAGCTTTTGTTTGTTCTCTACAGGAGAGGCAGGTAAATGCCAAGCAGCTGGAAATGCAGAATAAGCTGTGGGTGAAGGATGAGAAACTCAAACAGCTCAAAGCCATCGTGACTGAGGGAAAGACGGAGAACCGGCAGCCACAGCGGCCCTCCAGAGAAAAGGACAAAGTGCCTGCCAAGAGATCCGCTTCCCCGTCGCCTGTTCCTGTACGTTTAACTGACATGCGTTTCTAGATCGCCTGCCCCTGAGATTTATGCTTAACCTAATCCACAAACCTCCTCTTTATATGTCCATGCATGGTCTGCTATGCAGTGTGTATAAATACCCTGTGCCCTTTTTTTTTAATTTTTTTTTTTATATACAGGTTCCATCCTGTTTTTAATGCCGTAAATGCTGTTTTTAATGTACTGGTGTGTTGCATGCAAACAATGAGTGTACTAATCTCATGTCGCTTGCAGTCTCCCTACAATGGCTCTCAGTCATCCCTCTCCTCCCTGGAGCCCATATATAACTTCTCTCAGACGGTCAGGCCAGATCCTCACTTCCCCAGACCAGGCAGTGTGTCTGTGGCCTCCTGCATCTCCGAGTGGGAGCAGGGTGTCCCGCAGTCTCGCAGGCAGGGTAGCCAGTCGCCTCCAGTCAGTAGGAAGAGAGCTCAGGGCCTTCCCGACAGTCTTAGCAGGAGAAGAGGCAGGTGTTGGGCCAGAGAGGTGCCTGTCCAGCCAGCAGAGGTAGACCTAGAGGAAACGGGTCACTGGGTCAGTGGAGTAACTTGCTGTAGTTGTAGGTAGAGCTTCATCAAGACACTAATGTAGACCTTTTGATCTGTTTCTCAGCTGCATTAATTATTACCCAGAAGATATATATGTAAAATAAGGTATTATGTGCTGCTTATTTTAACCATGTAATGGCTTTTTTTTGCACTTTTAGACAAATAAATTGGAGTTTTCATCTTCTCATTGTCATCGGTTACTCCTGCACATAATTTTACTTGTCTAAAGTGTGAAAAGCAATTGAATAATGTCAGCATTTACAGCTTTAATATCTGCATACTGAAAAGCATATTTATCTTGGAGCTTGTTTGAATGGGAACATTTTCAGCTTTTTTTTCTTTCCTCTTAACCGCTTGGTACGTTTAGTTTGTGCTTCTGTAGAGATTGACTAACACACTCACGCTTCAGCATGCTTAAGGGACCGTCTTCTGTTTCTTACTGTGTTTGTGTTTTAATTGAATAGACTGGGCCACCGGTTCGGCCTCTACACAGACGCTCGCACTCCGCAGGTGGGGAGAGGTGGGTTGATCATAAACCCACCACTAACGTGGACCTGGATACAGTTCTGCAGCCAAACATCCCCAATGCCATCAAAGTGAATGCTCCCAATGAGAAAGCTCTGTCCAAGTGTGACAAGTATGTTCTGACGCACCAGGAAGTTGCATCAGATGGAGAGATCCAGACCAAGCTAATCAAGGTAGCTTCTTTTTCTAGTGGTCTTGCTCAATCTGACTGGTTTTGGTTGTCAGCTGAAACTCAAATCTTTTGCTCTTTATCAGGGTGAAGTGTTCAAAACTAGAGGTGGAGGACAGGCTGTTCAGTTCACAGATATCGAAACGCTCACGCAGGAAAACCCCGTTGCGGCCAGGTAATGACCTCCAATGCAATTCAAACTTGGCAGCAAATTTCTAGGTCTCGTAGTAATGCTCTGTATTGTTGTGCTTTTTGATTGTAGCCGTAAGAGACGATCATCAGAGACAGGCCCAGATGGTGAGCCTATGGAAGGAGACTGGACTGATGTGGAGACGAGGGTAAAATACTGATATCAACTGACTTTTTTTGGTATATTAAAAACTGGCTCATCAAATTCAGTGATATTGTGAAACAGTATTGCAATTTAAAATGACTTTTCTGTTTGAATATTTTAATGTAATTTATTCCTGTGATTGCAGTTCTAAATTTTCAGAAGCCATTACTCCAGTTTTCAGTGTCACATGATCCTTTTAGAAGTCACTGTAGTGTAAAAAAACACAAATCTTGAAAGCAGTTGTGCTCTTTAATTTCTGCGAGAACCCTTTTTCTTATTCTTGGAACAAAGTTCAAAATACAGCATTTGAAATTGATTTTATATTGTGATTGTTTTTACTGTCACTTTTGATCAGTTTAATGCATTCTTGCTGAATTTCTATAAAAATGTAAACTTGCTGACCCCAAACGTTTGAATGGAGTTGTGTGCATATATTTGTACATTTTAAATATGAAAATATTTGTTTCCTAACCCGTCGTCTTTATTCTCTAGTGCTCTGTGGCATTGGAGATGAGAGCTGGCTCAAACCTGGGACCTGGATACCAGCATCACGGATATCCAAAGTAAGCTCTTTATTTGCATACAGTTTCATTTGTTTGTCACACTGGTGAAAACAGCTTTTTAAAAAATTGCCTCAATTTTGTTTTGTAGACGCAGAAAGCCTTGAGACTGCTCTAGTATTGTCATCACAGCAGAGTCCTTTCCTCTCTAAGCCTCTTATCACTGTGTGCAATAGCAAATTCACTTTATAATATTTAACTTTTTTTTTTAAAAATGCTTTTATGGAAAAACTTTTTTTTATAGAAGACTACACAAGTTCACCAAAGCTGTTTTTGTACTGCATTTTCTACCTGGGTGTTGACATGTAAAATTCACATTTGGTGTAAGTGTGGGTCTGGGTGGGTTTCAAAACAAAAATGTTACAAATGTTTTCTAACTGTCTCAAGCACATTAGGTATTTGTTTTTATATATATATATATATATATATATATATATGTTGATGTGTACTTCTCTTGCATTTGGACAGTTGGGACAATCAAAGCATCTGCTGTTTCTTTAAAAATCCTTTAGTAAAAGTCATTTTCATGACTTTAGTAGGCAGCACCTGGGAACAGCACTCTTTCCATGTAGTTTCATTTGTATGACATTGCTGCAGACAAAACTGTTAATAAACGGCATTTGATATACTTGTTTGGTTCATATAGTGGGTTATTTTGCTCATCTCAAATTTTTCATTCTCATTTGTAATGTAGTTCTCCAAGCACTTGATATGGTTCTATAAGGAAGCAGTAGATGGCAGCAGTGCTTAAATTATAGAAGTCAGGAGTTTTAATTCTTACACCAAGATGGCCATGGGTCATATTGTTTCATGTAGGCAATGGATACTTTAAGAGTAAGTATGAGACTTGTGAAGTAAACTGAAAAATAAAGAAATCAGAATGGAGTGTTTTGTCATTGAGCTGTAATTACCACAATATGTAAAATGTGTGATTTAATTTGAGATATTTCACACTAATTAAAAAGTGTGAATCTCATGCAGCAAAAATATTGTCCAAGAAATTAGCTTTAGCAATGTTAGTCTTTTCTTTGTTTAAATGTGAAAATATTTAAATGGTATTTCCATTACAAAATATTTTCATAAAATATTCATAATCTGCGATGAGGCGCAAACATCATGTTTAGTTGTCCCATGTATGTACAGTGACTATTAGTAGACTACTTGTTGTGAGAGCTGTTTAGTCCACAGCCGGTAGTTGAAGAAACTCTTGTATGGAAGTCTATTGAAAAGTTAACTTTACTGACCTGCAGGGTCCCATGTAAGAATGTAAGTGCAAGAAAATATAAAAATTACTTGTCAATGAATGAATATTTTATTAAATGCATGTGATATTAGCTTGTAATTCTGCTCACAAAATATCCTTTAGTCGCCTCTGCCTTAATGAGTGACAACATCTGTCATTAATATAAAATCCAGTCTAAAAGAATTACGATTAAAGTATATCATGATTAAATTAAGTGGATAATGTGATTAAACTGTAAAATTGTATTTATTAAATAATGCATCAAATCTTAACTTGGCATCACTGAAATACATTAAAATCCTCAATTCACACAGACCCGATGTAAATGTGCTAGACAGTGTGTTACTGAAATCATGCACTGCTGTTGTTTGTACATGACCACAAGTGACGAGTATGACTAAAACAGATCCCAAAAACTTAGTTCTATTGTTTTGACTTTTTTTGTTTTAGTGCCAAAGGGGTGAAAATGGCCAAATCATGCGTTTCAACACGGCTGTGTTTTCTTTGTTGGAATTCTTGAGTCATTGAGCTCTTTGTTTGGAAGGTGTCGTGCTTCTGTTTTTGATGAAAGATTCAATACAGTTTCAAAGATACTGGATCAAAATAAGAATTACCTTCATATAACCTGAAAATGTTCACACATCTCCCACATACCGTATGAGAACAAAGATGTATGCACGTCTTTATGATGGTATGAAGTTATTCAGTTGCAGAATAAACACAGAACTTCTGAGGAAATGTAAGCTATGGTTTTTTCAACAGTACTTCACCTACTAAGACTGATTGTTGAATTAGACTGCTGACTTTGTGCTTGGCATAACATCTATTTCTTTAGGTTTTTAACGGTTAGTAAAAATGGACATTGGTTCTGGCAACTTGAAGCGGTTTCCTTCCATCAAGCTTTCCTTTCCAAAGTTTGAGCCTACAGTCATCCTGCATGTATGTAATTGTGTTTTTTGGTGGGTTACGGTTGGTTGGGTTTGGTTAGGATTAAGATGTTAGAGGGTGATTGAGTGTTTGCTGCTTTGAGCAGAAGCAATTTTGTATCAGGATAAAAAGTGTGCCTGTGCGTACAGGTCAAGGGGATCGGAGCGGCAGCAATTCCACTGAAGTACCTGAAGAGGACCATGTCTAAAGAGTTTGAAGCCCAGACATTCCATTTCAAATGAGGCAAACTTCCTCCAAAATATTTCCCCAATATTTCAGCTTCCTTCCTGGATTTACCTTTTGATTAAAAAGATTGCTTACAAGGCCCGAACTGCAAATTTAATTTTGAAAGAATTTCGATTTCTACCATTCATTCCCCCAGCAAGCTTGTGAACATTACAAAGGTTTTTCTGCTCTGACTCAAGGGTATGTTTTTGTAACTCAGTCCGCTCCTATGCCTGTCTGCAGTGTTTGGGATTTCTTTTTCAGCTGAGAATAAAACCATAGTCTTGTTTATTTCAGAAGATTAAACTATCTGCCCATGGATTGTACAATAATTGTCCTCTGTGACACATCTCAGTCTCAGTTCTGTAAAGCTCAACCCTCCCTCTCTCTCTCTTTTAGCTCCACAGCCAAGTCCTGATGGTGGATATCTCATCTGCTCCTCTGACTCCATTTCAATTTGGAGGCACTAGAGAGTGACTAACATGGAGCGCCTCCAAGAGAGGGTCAAGGGCTCCAAGCAACGAGCAGACATTAAACTCACTTGTGCAAGCCATCGAGTGCTCTGCTTTTTGACCATACGCAGTTTGATGAGCCACACTACAATATAATCATTTGGCTCGGCTGGCAATGGCTCTGGAGTTAGCGAGAACGTTATACTATGATAGAGCTTTAGATTACTGCATTAGGATTATGATCCAGTGAAGTGAGAGAAAGAATAAGAGAGACACTTGAGCAAGACTTGAAAACGACCACTCAGAGAGCACCTTGCTTGAAAATGTAGCAATTTCAAACATAAGCACGGATTGCTCACTTATGCTCTGGTGTGAAAGGTACTTTTGGCACTGTAAAAAGCCTTCGCTGTTATGGTGAGCTTGTTGATTTATGTATGTTGTAAGAGATTAGAAAAGCAATTTTAGGAATTGTAGTTTCAGTCACTAAAATGTATACACTGGGTAACAATGTATTTGAAATTAAGGGGATTGTCTAATGGGGGCTGACGTGTTGAGATCACATGATGAGTCAAATACTACTCACTTAATCTCAGTAACCCCCTGTTACTACGTACTTTCATTTGTGGAATAAATTACTGGCTGCTAGCAAATAAAGAGCATTTACAATGACACTGGTTAAACTTTTGCCAGTATAACTGTCATATCAGTCATGGAAATGAAATAAAATTAAAATTATAAAATGTAATAAAAAAATATAAAATAAATAAAAATACAGAGTGCATAGTCTAGAGTAAATAGTCTCTTTGATAATCAAAATGTTTCAAATTTAACCTTGTTGATAGTTTATTTGGTCTGATCGATTTCTCACTGTAAAAAGA
Source organism: Sinocyclocheilus grahami (assembly GCF_001515645.1). Classification (NCBI taxonomy): domain Eukaryota; kingdom Metazoa; phylum Chordata; class Actinopteri; order Cypriniformes; family Cyprinidae; genus Sinocyclocheilus; species Sinocyclocheilus grahami. The sequence goes on from NW_015505404.1 coordinate 1,424,915, forward strand.
ATTGTAATAATGAATGGGATGTAGTTCCACTGTTTAAACAGGAATAATAAATAATAAAAATGCTCCAAAACTGCATGAATATGCAGTTCCTAAAACAATGCAGAAATAACTTTTTAGCCAGGTGACTTAAGAGAAGGAAAATCATTTCGTCAGAGGAGCAAGTTATTGTACGAAACTTTTTCAATTTTTTTTGTTTTGGAAAAAATTATAAGTAAAGTATAATAAAAGAGAAAGTTATTATATTTTGATTAAAGATTACAAGGGCAAAAAGTTGTTTGCAATAATGCTCACAAATGAATCACAATAGAAAATAGATAGTAAACAGGGTTGATTGCAAAGACAAATCAATTTGTTAGCAATAATGTGCACAAATGAATCAGAATAGAACGTAAAAAGATTTTGTGTTGACTTTAAAAAAAAAAGAGAGAAAAGAAATGAAATTTTCTACTATAAAACAAATTGGATCATGCCAGGGGAGAACTAACCAGAATGCAACAGTAGTCATTTGGCTCATTTCTAAGGAAGGAAGTTCTTTTAGCAAAGTGAAAGTAATTCTCTATTTAAGTGCTTAACCTGCAGAATACACAATAAAGAATTAAAAACATGCTGGAGAGAAAATACCGGAGAACTGCCTGCTTGAATTCACACTAATTAGTCAGCTTGGCTTTTCAAAATAAATGATTGCATGGTTTATCTGCTATTTGGATGATTAATTCCTGCAAAGAGTCTTTTTCTGTCCTCTGCGAGTCTATTGCTTGCCGCAGGAGAAACGGACACAAAATAATTTGGAGTAAGGCAGACCGTCTAATGAGGTTCTCACTGCGTTTCCCCACCACACGAACCATTAGATGCAAATTTCTTCATGTTTATTCTATGCGTATATGTAATCGGCCTGTGTACTCTACGGTCATTTTCTCATTAATGCGATTCAAATATTCAGTTTGCCCTTAATTATTCCTCTCCCATTTCAACCGACACCACAGATGCAGGTAAAATGGAAGATTTTCATCATGTCAGATCAAACGCCGATCAAGTCAACAGGCCGTGTAAACCAGGTGTCCTTGAGCTTCAAGGCCTGTCAGGTCATGTCAGTGCAGTCGTCTCCGGCGCACAGGCTGTTGCTGTTTTCCCATGTTTGGCTGATGTTATGTATTATGTAGACACTCAGGGAGTGGATTGTCAACACTTAGTTTTTGGCATTATGCAGTGGAAACCTTCTTCACATGCTGTAAACAAGGCTGCCATGCCGACTCTATTAATCATTTAACCACCGGGACAAAGGCTGGTTATGGTGGTCAGCTGAGGAGGCTTTCTAGCAGCCTTTTAGCTGAATTAGATGAGGGGGGCCGGTTTTTCCTCTCTCATATCATGATGGCAGCTTCCCCTCAGGGGCGATGAGGTTTAGAAGGGCATGTTGTGTTTGGTGGCGGTTGAACCGCAGATGAGGCTGCCCTTTAAAGGCCCATATACCTATCTAGATGTGTCCTGGGGAGCAGTCACTGACATTAAAACTCAATTAGTGGACGACTCTGTAAATACTGCATGAGCCCGACGCTTTGCTAATGAAGGCCCAGAGCACGGTTCCCGCTCTACATCTTGATATGTCAGGACCGTGGCTGCCTGCGAGCCAGCGTGTCAGTCCAAAGGGAGGTTAAAATGCAGATGAGTGTTGACAGTCGGGTGCAATTGTCATTCAGCGCGTCTCGTGCCCTCCCCGGGGTCTCATCTCGCTTTACTGTGGTGCTTCACTCCTCTTTGGCTCCTGTTCATCATCACGCATACCAATACGCAGGGTAAATTGAGATATGAGCTGCATTTTAATATGAGCTGCACCGGGTCAGTCTATTTTGTCCTGAAGCGCATTCAGAGCGCTGACTGAAAATGTGTTCTGTATCGCCTGAACTGCCTCTGCTGCATGTGGCCAATTGTTTTGATTTCTAGCTTTTCATGTAACAAAAAGGGTGTGCGTTTAACACGTTTCACCACTCTTTTTACTGATTATTGAATGGATAATTAGTCCAGAATTAAAAGTGTCATTATTTATTAAACTCAACCCGTAATACAGTGCTAACTTTCTTCCGTGGAACAAGTTTAGCAGTATGTTGGCATTCTGAATCTTTTTGTCATTACAGTGAATAAAACTATTATTGGAGTATGTTTTGCAAGAAAATACTATTTCAGTCTTTCTCCTTCAAAATTTTACATTTAGCTCAATGTGCTACTTGCCAATTGTTTGTAATTATTTGCAAAATGTACTATCAAATGTTTGTAATAATTGGAGTGTTTTATTAAAAAATATTTCAGATTTTCTACTTCAAAATCTCACTATAATTTAATGTGTTACTTGTACTGTAGATTGTTTGTAATTACGTGCAAAATTTACTATCAATTTCTTGTAAATTGCTCATTCTTGTATATTGCGCCAGTAATTGAAGTATCTTTGAGGGAAAAAAAACTATTTCAGTATTTCTACTTTCAAATCTCACTATAATTCAATGTGTTACTTGTCGAGTCTTTGCAATTATTATTGCGAAATTTACTAGCAATTTCTTGTAAATTACTCGTTTTTGTATATTACGCCAATAATTGGAGTACGTTTTACAAAAAAATACTATTTCAGTATTTCTACTTCAAAATCTCACTATAATTCAATGTGTTACTTGTTGATTCTTTGTAATTATTTACGAAATTTACTATTAATTTCTTGTAAATTGCTTGTTCTTGTATATTGCGCCAGTAATTGATGTTTTACACAAAAAAAACACTTTCAGTATTTCTACTTCCAAATCTCACTATAATTCAATGTTATGTGTCGATTCTTTGTAATTATTTGTGAAATTTACTATCAATTTCTTGTAAGTTGCTTGTTCTTGTATATTACACCATAATTGGAGTACATTTTACAAAAAATACTATTTCAGTATTTCTACTTATATTCTTTGTAAAATTTTCTCGAAATTTCTTAGTGAAAACTGTTTCTACATTACTTTTTTTTCATTGTGGAAACCAGGGGGCTGTCAAGCTCCAATAAAAACACCCTAAAACAGGTCCATATGCATTATATTACAAGTATTTGGAAGTCATATGATCTTTGTATGAGTAACAGGATAAAATGAATCTTGCCTGATAGCCGTGGTCACAATTCACTTTCACTGTATGAAAAAAAAGCAGCTTGGATATTCTGCTTTAAATAACTCATGACATGAGGGTGAATAAATGATAACAGATTTTTCATTTTTGGGTGAACCATCCCTTTAACAGATACTGATAAATATTATTTAATGGAGTTAATGGACGCCTGCCAGACATCTGTTTGGAACCTTTCATTATATTTTAAAATGTAATTATCTTTGTGAAAATGAGACAATGATTCTCTTACTATGAATGATATTTGTCCAAAAAGAGGAATGTTACAATCAACAGATCTGGTGCAAATGCCAAAAACTCATAATAAAAACATGATGTCTTCCAGCATAAGCAACATACGAAACAAGTATTTTTCACAGAATAAATATCCTTTCATGTGTATCACAATATGAGGATGAATGAACTGTTCATTATTTTCCCCTCAGGGTCTTTGTTTCTGACTGTGCTTTAACTCTCTGCAGCTGTCAGTTGTTTTCGTTCTTGAAGTCCAGGGCATGTGCTGCCCACACTCTAACAGGCTGTGACCTCGCGGTGACAGTCTGCCAGAACTGATTTCCGTTGACTCACTTTTGCTGTGACCACTGCGAGTCCTTCACAGAGCTGCACGGTTACATGGCTTGTTGGTTTCATCCAGTTACTGTTGTGCAGTTGGGCAAGAGTCTTGTCTGCATGCAAGCTACCTACAATACATATACAAAGATACTATTAGATTAAAATCTGCGTCTGGCTAAATCTTAATCAGAATCTCAATTAAAGTGATAGCAACAAAATGGAATGTATCTATCTACATAAAAACTGTTTTAAAAATCAGCATGAAATAAAAATGCATCTTATCTCTTTTGTTAATGCATGATATTGAGCTTATTGTGCTGTGAATGATGCATCCATACAAATGTTTCTTTTCTTTCTTTCTTGCTTTCTTTCTTTCTGGTGCTCATAATTTTATATATATGTCGTATATATATGTCATATGTATGTATGTGTATATATATATGTCATATTATATGTCCATTATATTCTATTTATCTATCAGCATGGCGCCGCAAATGGCAGCAAGGACGCTGAGCTCCGCAATTCTTCTATTGTTTTTGTTTGTTTGTTCTGTGTTTTGTCATTCTTCTTCTATAAGTTTTACCAGAGACGAACTGCTTAACATTAAGCAGCACATCCCGGACAACATTTTTCCGGTTTTTGATTATTCGGACGTTTTGTTGGACATTCTAGTCGGAGGTACAGCGGTGTTGTTCAAACGCGGGACAGACTCAATGATAGCGGAGTAGAACTGTTTGTGTTCATCCATAACTGTCTGGTTTGGTTCAGCAACCAAATCAGACATCAAGAGACTACATCGGACAGTCAGGACCAGATCAAAAACACGACAGGATGCTCTATACTGATCTTTCTCAGACCTAGAAAGAAACAGGAAAAGACATCATGAAATAAGTCATTAAATATTTTTTAATAATTACTGTATCTAATAAAAAATTGTCGTGTGACCTGAATAACCAACCATTTTCACAATCCTCTCAGATGGTATCCAGTGTCCTTTTCTGGTCAAAGCTCTTCTTCCTCTTCTCAGCATCAATGCTTGAGTCAATCTTGGAACGAACAAAATAAAAAGTTTTCCCCATTCTCATGATCTCTTTGGCCAGCTGAGTGTGGCATTCTCTGAACCGATCTGAAGCGATGATGATGAAAAAATCATAGCGTTCAAACTCCACCAGTTTAAGGTACTCATCGGCTTTGAAGTTTGGTGTTCCAATGCCAGGAAGATCCCACACTTTCACATTTTTGTATTTTGGGTGAAGGTAAGCTTCAGGCTCCATAGTGGTTTCTACAGGGCCAGTTTTAGCAGAGCCTTCTTCTTCATCCCCTAAACCCCTGAATGCATTGACAAACGTGGATTTTCCAGAACCAGACTCCCCCGTCACACCAACGTTAAGTTCTACATGATCCTGTTTTTCAAGGAATCCTTTGATCGTGTTTACTGCTGTTGGGAGATCCTGAGTAGATATGGATTCTTTAATATCTTCCAGGTCCTCCTGAGTTATCATATAGAAATCATCCATCATAGCTATCTTAAATAAATAAATAAATACAAAATCATGTCAAGTTCAACAGTGTTATAAAAATAAACTCTTGAAAATATGTAGAGAAAAAAAAACAATAGGTTAAGCCTACACTAAATGTCAGAAGTCCCTTTCTCTGACCAATTTCAGCTGAGACTTCATTTCCTGGGCTGCGTTTCCCAAAAGCATCATAAGCCTAAGTTGATCGTAGCTCCATTGGTTTCAATGGGTCTACGATGTACTTAAGCGTTTTTTTCATTTTAATTTTTGTCATTTAAAAAAAAATCAATTTCACATTTTAACCAAAAATGTATTTCAAACATGTATACCACATAGGAACTTTACTTTTGAGTGATGACTGATAAATGAATCCTGGTTTTAACTGGTTCATCAAAACAAACTATAGTCAAATAAACTAGTCTAAAAATCCCTTGAGTTTCTTGAGAAATCATAAACATTCTTCTCACCTTATTTTTAACATAAGACCGGATGCAGCTATTTGTACAAGGCTGTATAATACAGCTCACCACGCTGCTGCTTGATATTGCAAATTGGCATTTTTTAATCACATTATTTTAATATATTGTCAGAATCAAAGACACACTGGTTTGTAGCACAAATAGTTTTACTGTTATTCTTGTTATTCCTCTAGATATTTACGTGTAGTGGATTGGAAGTCCCACACACTTACAGAAAATATAATACTTTCGCATTGCAAAATAAGGTGGATAATGTACGACAAATGTTATATGCACTACCTCTAGTATGCACTGTGTACACAAAGTAGTATTGTGAGGTATTTAATTCCTCAAAATTAGGCTGTGAGCATCTGGCATGCTTTTTTATTGCATGCCGTGTTTTAATGCCTGTTGAAATCTGTTTGATTTCATTGAAATTATACAGAATAATAAAAAAATAATAATCTTTGTGCTGACGAGCTGCAGCATGCACTGTGTATTTACCCTGGGGGCATTTATCAATAAAAATATTATTTCCATGAAATGTCGTAAGCTGCTGCTTAGATACCCAGCTTGTGTCTTTCAAAGAGGATTTTCATTTCTTCCATTCTTTCATGTAGTCGTAAACACAGACTTTGAAGAGACCTGTCACGCTGGCTGTCGGCTACAGATGCGAGCAGACTGTTCCAAGATGGGCCGTTCCAATTGTCTGTGGTGGCAAAGAAACAACAATCGCAATGTCATTCTACCTTAACTTAGCTGACGAGAGACAAGAAACAAGGTATGAAGACATCTGCGGCAGGGAGACGAGTGCTGCGCTGTCCAAGCATGACTGCATGGCACCAGAACAGTTACATCACTGGGCCTTTACATTTCAAGAGCTCTTTATTCATGATAGTCTCCGAGAATATGAAGCCCTTTGGAGTGGACCGGCAAAATAGTGTGATATATGGAGTAATACCTTTACAATAATCACACTCAAGTGAAGTTACTTCAGACCAAACGACTTAGAATTAATTCTTATCCACCAACACATGTTAATTTTAATTAAAAGTTTTTTTTTTTAATCCGGCATTTTTAAAGCACCCACTCCTATAGAGCTGGTTAGAGGACAGGGCAGCTGGCCAAGCCCCAGAGACCAAGCTGCTCTTCAGGAACATTTGTATTTGAGCCCGGCCTGGCCTCCACTAATCCCTCTTAGGGCATCCATCGTATCACTCTCTCCCGGCTCTCCTCGTGATCAATACACAATACATCAAAGGTTAGGAGGAGATGAGCCTATTCTTTGAAGTCGTGTGTGTAGAGCTGGATTTGCTGAGCTAACATCGTCCAGTGAAGCCACCTTTTGATTGAGCTTGTTTGGCCGGAGCTACTTCTGTTTGCTGAGGGGCAGAGGAGAATCTAATGAAGAACAGCCAATGTCTCTCTATTATCTCTCGTCTCTGTCAAAGCCAATACAGGGGCACTGCCAGATATTTTTTTTTTTCCAGATAAGCTATTTGACATGTATTCCTATACTACAAAATATATATTAAATATAAATCAGTTTGACAATGTAGGCTTGAAAAAAAATACAGTATACACTCACTGGCCAAACAATTTGGAATGATTTCAATTGTTTAAGGTTTTTGAAAGAAGTCTCTTATGTTCACCAAGGCTACATTTTTTTGATCACAAAAACAAAAACAGTAATATTGTGATTGATCTGTTTTAAACAAGTTAATGCATCCTTGCTGAATACATTTTTAAATTTCTTCTTATTTTTTAATCTTACTTATAAAATATTAAGCAGCAAAAACTGTTTGATAAATATTGATAATAGTAAGAAAATTAGGGATGCACGATATATCGGCCACCATATCGGTATCGGCCGATAAATGCAAATTTTTTCTGTTATCGGTATCGGCCTGATAAGAAAATTTGGCCGATATCTTAAAGCCGATAAATAATGCATTATTTCCTTCAGAGACACTTCAGATGCGCGCTGTTCATTTGCAGCCTTTTGTGCAATTGTACGTTGTAATATTGTGTTTACTTGATGTATATCTGATTTATCTCATATAGAATGCGTTTGGTTAAGTTAAGAGCGCTTCAGTTTACCAGTGATAAACTCAAACAGCAGTGCACAACATTAATAACTATGATTGGGAATGTCGTGTATATAACATTCTAATGAGAACATTATTATAATAAAACGTTGTGAATTCTTTGGGTTTAGTTGCCGTGTTTCAGCGCGTTGTTATGGGAAGAGCGCATCCACAACAGGATCACACATTCTGACTATAGCACGCCATAACTGCGTCATTTTGTACATATATAAGTTGTAATATTATGTTTATGTTGTATTAATATTAATCTCAGGATGCATTTCCTTGAGTTAAATAAGCTGCCAGCAAAACGCTTCAGTTTACCGTGTTCATTCAGCTCCAGCACGTGCAGCTCAACGGCTGCTGTTTAAAACAGTGGTATTAATTTGTTACTTTTTCAAAATCATTGATACATTATTAATAATAACAACCACTTGTATTTTTCTATTATTATTTTCATCAGCAATATGGTTTAGTAATTAAAATCATTTAATTATTGTCCGTGCAGAGGCTATTCCGTTTTATTGATCTATGGCGCATTCATTTTGATTCTTTACACGTGTAATGATGTCCAATGACTTGTTTGCATTATTTATGCATTATTTTATTTGTAAGACTTTTTTATGACTAAATTTGGTAATGGGAGAGTAAAATTATTTTTAAAACATACACCGTTCAAACTAGGCTGCTTATGTTGAAGTGTTCGGGATGTGGTTTTTAATGATGAGACCTTTTTTGTAATCAGGCTCTCAAAAAGTATATAACAATTTGGATATAGATTTATCGGCCAACATATCGGTTATCGGCTTTCAAAAATAAAGGATTATCGGTATCGGCCAAAATTTTCATATCGGTTCATCCCTAAAGAAAATAATGTTTCTTGAGCACCAAATCAGAATATTAGAATGATTTCTAAAGGATCACACTGAAGACTGGAGAAATGGCTGCTAATAATTCCTCTTTGCCATCACAGGAATAAATAATATTTTAAAATATATTTAGAGGTATTTTAACCTGTAATAATATTTCACAATTTAATGCATTTTTAATAATAATAATAATAAAATAAATGCAGACTTAGTGAGCATAAACAACTTCAAAACTTAAAAAAAAAGAAAAACATAATTATTCCAAACTTTTGACCAGTACTGTGTATATATCCAAAAATACCAGCAATAAAAAATTGATAATACACAAAGTTCATAATTATTGCTTAGTGTATTTTTGTTTTCCATTTGGTTTTATTTAACTTAATGATTGCTATCGGGATGTGAAGAGACTTTCAATCAGCATAACAAAAAATGTTTCTGAAGACAATCACCTACTGCACTTTTAATTTTATTTAGGCTATTTATTATAAAATATATTATATAAATAATTTTCTGTATTTATTTTGTATTATTGCCTGGTGCACACAAGGCCATGTTAGAATCTTATAGTCAGTTCTTTAATCTCAGAAACTGACAAACTTGGTTGTTGACAAGGCCAAATCTGCATTGCTATGTAAGATACCTGTCCAATACATGCATATGGTCTGCCAACGCTGCTGACAGACATTTAGAATAATTAATTCTAAATATCACAGAGGCAGCCTTGCCAAGTCAAGTTAAATAACAACCACCTGAGCTGACACACAGCCATTCCAGATTACTCCCATGTTTTCATGCTGTCTGTTCAGATATAAAACTCCCTGTGCCATGTAGCATCAAGGAATCTCAAACATGGCATCAGAATTGAAGTTAATCAAATACTGTCGATTATAGATATACATTTTCTATGGTCTTATTAAAATGACTTTATTATTAAAAAATATAATTGATCTATTTTTAATAAATAATCCTAAATGGTCTCTTTTCTTCCCTTAAGCAATGACAGATTTTCACACAAAAAGATGCTGACATCTCACTCTGTTTCCTCAGCTAGCAACACTGCACACGGCTGTTCTGCTATCACTCTCCTCCACACCTCCCCTCTTTCCCTCTCTCTCTCTCTCTCTCACTCAGTCTCTCATTTGCATTATATACGCTTCATTTAGCTTACACGGCTGAGTGGAAATATAACCTGAAGCATTCAAACAAGGCATGAAGTGGGGCCCAGCAGCAGTCAGGAGCAGGACTGCATGCGGCCATAAGATGGCAGCACTCTCCTCCGATCTCACCACATCTCCTCCATCTCCTCTCCTCATTTCCGCTCTGCTGGGTAGAAACATTGAAAGGAGGAGGAGATGGACCACTTGTATAAAAATGAATGGGAGGCATTCAGAACAGCATACTACCATCTTGCAGAAATAATAAGAGTAAGCTATTATAGAGCTAGTATGCTCATATGCTATTCTGAATTCAGCCAGGGAAATTATAATGCTAATTATGTTTGTTAATTGAAATAAAATAAAAATAAAAAAGCAACAGAAATCCCAATCCCATTTTTTTTGATCGACTTTCTTTTAGCATCAACTTGACCCACCTGAAAAAAATAGGGGATTCGAATTCGAAAAAGGTAAACAATTTGAGGATGTGAGGCTAAAACTAAAAAGATTTAAAATCATGTTAATTGAAATAAAGCTAAAATAAAATAAAATATTAGATGAAATTAGCAATGTTGCCTTAAATAAGTTGAAGTACTAAAATGACTAAAACTGAAATAAAATAAAGCTAAATAGAAGTATTAAAAATAATTCAATACTTCAAAACATTAATAAATACTATAATAATATATAAATAATACTAAAATGACATTGGTTTATTCTATCATTTACTATTGTGACCCTGGAGCACAAAACCAGTCTTAAGTCGCTGGGATATAATTGTAGCAATAGCCAAAAAAACATTTTATGGGTCAAAATTATAAATTTTTCTTTTATGCCAAAAATCATTAGAATATTAAGTAAAGATCACATTTCATGAAGATATTTTGTAAATTTCCTACCGTAAATATATTAAAACTTAATTTTTGATTAGCAATATGCATTGCTAAGAACTTCATTTGGACAACTTTAAAGGCCATTTTCTCAGTATTTAGATTTTTTTTTTTTTGCACCGTCAGATTCCAGATTTTTAACTAGTTGTATCTTGGCCAAATATGATCCTATCCTAACAAACCATACATCAATGAAAAGCTTTATTTATTTAGCTTTCCGATGATGTATAAATCTCAATTTTGAAAAATTTACCCTTATGACTGGTTTTGTGGTCCAGGGTCATATATATAAAAAAAAAATCAACTGCCTGTATATGTTACCAAGATGGCTGTCACGTGAACTGACTAGCCTTAAAGTGACTTGTGCCAAGTCAATCATCCTATTTAGGAATTCTTAGCATAAAACACGATGATCCAAGATTGTAGATAATAAGTGCTTTGAAATATGTCCAAGAGAGCAATGGAAGCGTACTGAGACCTGGAATGAATTTTAATGCTGAAATGTGAATATAAGACTACAAATGACAAGAAATGGGATGGAAAAGCCACTATAAAACGGTTTGTCCTCATCATTGCACAATGAAAAAACAGTGCATAACACTGCAAATACAGTACGGTTTCGAAGCCATATTCATCTTGAGGTGGTTTTTCCCAGTTCCCCTGTCATTTACTCCCCTTCTGGTTTTCATTAGCTGTGTAACCTTAGTGAGGCCTGGTCCTCGCCTCCCCTGTTATCTCAATGATGTTCTAATGCTGGTCAAACATTATTGTGAATGGCTCAGCTCAATAGAGGCAGTGTTAGCCAGAAGAGTCAATATTAGCTGAGCACACAGGGCGGGAGGAAGGTGGGGGAGGGGAGCGCACCGTCTGCAGTGTGTGAGTGTGTGTGAGGGGGGCCTAGTGTGCGCTCTTGGTGAACCTTGACCGTTCACAACAGAGGCAACAAAGCATGGGATAAAGAGATGACAGGAATTTAGCAATGCATTCTTCTCCTTCTTTTGCTCCTGGCTCTCGCTGAAGGAGCCAGTGATCCAACAAAGATCGGTCAAAGATTCCCGTCGTTCCGTTTACATCACACTTATTTACAACCTATTACAAGTGCACTGTGGGATTAATGAGGGCTGTGTCTTCTCAGGGTTGCAGGGGAAGGTCAATTTGTCAAAGTACACGAACAACAGGCCCAAGGTCAGCTCTTTGTCTGTCTTTACAAAGGTAACTGAATCATCGGCTCCACGCCCACCGCACCTACGGCCGTATCAACACGTCTGCTCGGTAATCACAGACACTTTTATGCCCTGAGAGCTGTGCAAACAGTTGGTTTGGTAGAATCAACAGTGGCTGTCATGTGACCCTAAAGCTTTCCGCATGAATCATAATCTAACATAGAAGTGATTGTGCAGGTGAAAGCGCTAATAACAACAAGCAGCTGACTAATGTTTGACTTGCGTCTCATTAGAGAATGCGAATAAGGAGAAAAGATTAACTTCTCAAATGACAGTGTCTTACTGTTTAGATGAGGCTTGCTAACCTGTCCCATTTAATCTATGGGCCTTGCTGGCAAACAAACAGACAAATATTGACCGTCTGGGAATAGGCCTCACTCAGCAATACGTACACCCAAAGCAATTTCCTCAAGGCTCTGGGAAACTGTCAACATGACGGCAAAAGAAAACATATTTTCTTGCCGTGGGGCAAACTGCGAACAATTTGCTCTGATATGCATAAGTCAGACCTGGGCTAATTTGAGCAAATAATTGGTCCGGCTGTGCGAAGTGTGGAATACTACAGGTACTGCAAAGTCTCGCTGCTTGTGTGTTTGGTTTGGGTCATTTGATACGGATAAGCAGGTGTAATGTTTAAGTTGACCTCCAGTTAAGCTTGAGTTGCATACGAAGCTTTAAAACCAAACAAACGAAGGCCGGGCATTGTTTGAGATAACCGCACAAACACCCCCCGGCGCACTCATGAGCGTAACGCAAATATGTTTTGATGTAGCAACACGGTCCCAATTCAGATCTGCTGACATGTGAAAAAGCAACATTAGCTAATGCACTTCTTAAAGACCATAATCGCTCTTTCCCCAACAGTTAATGAATGCTAATTAGAACTAGCTTCATGTTTGCTGGCTGCCTCTCTAATGTGCCGTATTGTTCCTCTTCTCCTGCTTCAGCTCGGCTCTAATGCTGCTGGGCCAGCTATTAAAGTCAGCTAATCCATCTATCTCCACAACTGCCAGCTCTGAAAGCCACTAATAGCTCAGCCACAAAACTGTGCATTTCCGAATTCATTTGATCCGTAGTCTTTGCGCTGGTAAAGCGAGTGGGTGGCATTGCGGTTGAACTTGAATTTCATGCCATACCTGGCTTGGATGCTTAAGGGCTTTTTGACTGAGTGTTTTGTTTTGATGGGACGGATAGATCAGCTCCACTTCCTCAGACGTACAGGCTTGTCTCAAATCGAGACCGAATGAGGCTTGTACAGGCAGGATGACTTCTGATCCTGAGAAATTACAGGCTTTAATTCATATACAATCTGAGTACATAATGCTTCTGTTTTGCATTCTTTTTAATAATTTTTTTTCCCCATTAAAAATAACCTGTTATTATCACCATAACAATTTAAGGTGAAAGTTCAACTGAAAAATTATAATGAATATTACAATTTCTTTTTTGCTTTAATGACAGCAGCAATTGAAATGCACAAACCTGGCGATTATATCACACAGAATAATTTGAGAATGATCAAAGAGCATTATAGCCAACTAACTAACTAACTAAAAACAAACAAGAGTTTGGGGCTGGTAAAGTTTTTACATTTTTGAGAATTAATGATTCCTTTTTTTTCTTCTCCAGAATTCTTTAATGAATAGAAAGTAAAAAGAAAAACAGCATTTATTTGAAACAATCTTTTTGTACCAATGTGAAGTCTTTACTGTCACTTCTAATCAATTTAATACATCTTTGCTGAATAAAAGTATTAATTACTTTCAAACAGTATTAATTACTTTAAACAGTTCTTACTAACCTCAAATTTTAGAAGGCTATAAATACAATATAATACAATATTGTAACTAATTGAGAAAGTGTTTAATGAAATGCCCTTTTGTTCTTTAAATTAATCTTAAATAATTAGATTCATATTATACCTCGCCTTGTTTTGTCAGGGGATGGGTGCTATTTTGAGTCAATTACTCACCCATGTACAGTAATAGCCACCACAGTTTTTGGCTGCGGGTGTCTGATGTTTATAGTATTTTCCAGCCTGGTAAACTGGTTGGCTTTGGCCTCTTCTCAGACCTCTCTCAGACTGTTCCCATCCTGAGACGCTAATAACTAGCTCTCTGTGACAGACGAAAGGTCCCTTTGTGTTCTAAAATGCCTTTCTTGCATGGCAGCGCACCAAGAATCACAGGCTCGCAAACAGGTGGTGAAGCATCTGAATAACAAATTAAGCTACGCTTTCGTACGAGCCAACTCAACGAATTATTACAATGAATTATGACAGTACAATAACGTCCAAAGGACTAATTTAAGTGCGAGGAGACTGTAGTGGGGTAAGAAAACTGATTTGCTCCATGGAGAGGTATAATATGCAGGATGTGGGCTGGCAGATGGTGTGGTTGGGCAAACCTATGAATAATATGCCTCTCTACCTCATCAAAGCCATGGAACTTCGCTAAGAAGGAAAACAGGGCTGGATTTACACTGACCATGAGCCAACAAGCCTCTCCACAACTTATTCTCCAATGTCAAAATAGACGACGGAGTTTAAGTGTTTTTTAATCTAATCTTCAACACATTCTTCAACGCCTGCTACCCTTTTTCTCTCACGCCTGCTGGTTTCAAAGTTTGATGTGTTTAATCAGAAAAGCCTGTACGTCTCACCAAGATACAATAATTACAGTGCCACCTGATTCCTAAGTGTCATGGTGTGAGAAATGAAAGAGCCAATGTTCATGTTTCATTTAAAAATTTAAATCAGTCAAGCTGTTATACTTTTGATCTTTGAATGGACGTATCAAATGATTTTGGCTCTGGAATTAAATGCTTTTGAAAGATGCTAAGACAATTTTTCTGTTCTTCTCAAAAAAATATTTTACAAGGACACACAATTAAAAGAATATTCCAGTTTTTTTATAAACTTGAACCCTAGTTTATAATAATAATAAAAAAAATGTGTGTATAGAAATACTCTTATCAATAGAAATCAATGGGAAAACAAGTTTTTCTTGCTCTATAGACTTCCACTGTAAGTGTGTCACTTTTTGTTGTCGTTTATTTGAGTCCAAATCATTTTCTGTGGTAATCAACAGCATGCTACAGAAGTTGAAGGCCACACTGCATCCTTGTTCATGTAATTTAATCTGTCCTGTGAATAATCGAAACCGTGTTATCATTGTGAAAGGTGGTTTATTTAAAGAGCCACTGTGAAATAAAGAGGCGTTGTGGGAAAAATTGCAGTTTTTTTGCACTTTACCTGTGCAAAGCGATATACGATTTGGCAAAAGTGTTTATGAAATTAAATCTGTTGGCTATAAACAAGTGTGAAAACCGTCTCCTCCAATAAAATATGATTCTTGTGAAATGTGTGTGTCAAATAAAAGCGTTCTGGGTGAATTTGTGTATGTGTGCATCATCATCCTCACCACAGATGGATGATAAATGACTATAAAAAAAGAGGAAGTGACACATTTATTTCTTCCAAACAAGAATTAATGCTTGTGGCCTAGAATAAACCAAACCTCTTTGGTTGTAACTTGCAAACTTAAAAGCGTAACGCAGGATGACACAGAGCATTAATTTCACTGAACTAACAGGAACTCAGGATGGTTCTGCATAGTTTCCAAACAATAAAACGACTGCGCTCTGGAATGAGGATTAGATTAAATCACTGCTCCTCCACTCAGGCATGAAAAATCCCACAGCATTGCGAAAACATGTCTGGTGGAGGAACAACCTTCTCACCTGACAATCACGGCCACACTTCCATCCAAACAATTGCCATATATCTCTTCCATAGCTGAAGGACAACATAACCATCAAGTCATGCTGAAATGTGTGTATACTAACTTCATTATGACAGCCACTGGCTTAGCCAGAAGCAAACAGCAACATTTAAAGTCCTCAACAAATGAAAGCCTTTAGAAAGTGATTTACAGGCCTACTCGCTCAAAGTGTACTGGGAAAACAGGTGTGAGAGGCACAAAGTTTTGGAGAGATAGAAAAACAAACAAGAGTTTGGGGCTGGTAAAGTTTTTACATTTTTGAGAATTAATGATTCCTTTTTTTTCTTCTCCAGAATTCTTTAATGAATAGAAAGTAAAAAGAAAAACAGCATTTATTTGAAACAATCTTTTTGTACCAATGTGAAGTCTTTACTGTCACTTCTAATCAATTTAATACATCTTTGCTGAATAAAAGTATTAATTACTTTCAAACAGTATTAATTACTTTAAACAGTTCTTACTAACCTCAAATTTTAGAAGGCTATAAATACAATATAATACAATATTGTAACTAATTGAGAAAGTGTTTAATGAAATGCCCTTTTGTTCTTTAAATTAATCTTAAATAATTAGATTCATATTATACCTCGCCTTGTTTTGTCAGGGGATGGGTGCTATTTTGAGTCAATTACTCACCCATGTACAGTAATAGCCACCACAGTTTTTGGCTGCGGGTGTCTGATGTTTATAGTATTTTCCAGCCTGGTAAACTGGTTGGCTTTGGCCTCTTCTCAGACCTCTCTCAGACTGTTCCCATCCTGAGACGCTAATAACTAGCTCTCTGTGACAGACGAAAGGTCCCTTTGTGTTCTAAAATGCCTTTCTTGCATGGCAGCGCACCAAGAATCACAGGCTCGCAAACAGGTGGTGAAGCATCTGAATAACAAATTAAGCTACGCTTTCGTACGAGCCAACTCAACGAATTATTACAATGAATTATGACAGTACAATAACGTCCAAAGGACTAATTTAAGTGCGAGGAGACTGTAGTGGGGTAAGAAAACTGATTTGCTCCATGGAGAGGTATAATATGCAGGATGTGGGCTGGCAGATGGTGTGGTTGGGCAAACCTATGAATAATATGCCTCTCTACCTCATCAAAGCCATGGAACTTCGCTAAGAAGGAAAACAGGGCTGGATTTACACTGACCATGAGCCAACAAGCCTCTCCACAACTTATTCTCCAATGTCAAAATAGACGACGGAGTTTAAGTGTTTTTTAATCTAATCTTCAACACATTCTTCAACGCCTGCTACCCTTTTTCTCTCACGCCTGCTGGTTTCAAAGTTTGATGTGTTTAATCAGAAAAGCCTGTACGTCTCACCAAGATACAATAATTACAGTGCCACCTGATTCCTAAGTGTCATGGTGTGAGAAATGAAAGAGCCAATGTTCATGTTTCATTTAAAAATTTAAATCAGTCAAGCTGTTATACTTTTGATCTTTGAATGGACGTATCAAATGATTTTGGCTCTGGAATTAAATGCTTTTGAAAGATGCTAAGACAATTTTTCTGTTCTTCTCAAAAAAATATTTTACAAGGACACACAATTAAAAGAATATTCCAGTTTTTTTATAAACTTGAACCCTAGTTTATAATAATAATAAAAAAAATGTGTGTATAGAAATACTCTTATCAATAGAAATCAATGGGAAAACAAGTTTTTCTTGCTCTATAGACTTCCACTGTAAGTGTGTCACTTTTTGTTGTCGTTTATTTGAGTCCAAATCATTTTCTGTGGTAATCAACAGCATGCTACAGAAGTTGAAGGCCACACTGCATCCTTGTTCATGTAATTTAATCTGTCCTGTGAATAATCGAAACCGTGTTATCATTGTGAAAGGTGGTTTATTTAAAGAGCCACTGTGAAATAAAGAGGCGTTGTGGGAAAAATTGCAGTTTTTTTGCACTTTACCTGTGCAAAGCGATATACGATTTGGCAAAAGTGTTTATGAAATTAAATCTGTTGGCTATAAACAAGTGTGAAAACCGTCTCCTCCAATAAAATATGATTCTTGTGAAATGTGTGTGTCAAATAAAAGCGTTCTGGGTGAATTTGTGTATGTGTGCATCATCATCCTCACCACAGATGGATGATAAATGACTATAAAAAAAGAGGAAGTGACACATTTATTTCTTCCAAACAAGAATTAATGCTTGTGGCCTAGAATAAACCAAACCTCTTTGGTTGTAACTTGCAAACTTAAAAGCGTAACGCAGGATGACACAGAGCATTAATTTCACTGAACTAACAGGAACTCAGGATGGTTCTGCATAGTTTCCAAACAATAAAACGACTGCGCTCTGGAATGAGGATTAGATTAAATCACTGCTCCTCCACTCAGGCATGAAAAATCCCACAGCATTGCGAAAACATGTCTGGTGGAGGAACAACCTTCTCACCTGACAATCACGGCCACACTTCCATCCAAACAATTGCCATATATCTCTTCCATAGCTGAAGGACAACATAACCATCAAGTCATGCTGAAATGTGTGTATACTAACTTCATTATGACAGCCACTGGCTTAGCCAGAAGCAAACAGCAACATTTAAAGTCCTCAACAAATGAAAGCCTTTAGAAAGTGATTTACAGGCCTACTCGCTCAAAGTGTACTGGGAAAACAGGTGTGAGAGGCACAAAGTTTTGGAGAGATAGATAATGCGATCTGATTAAATCTAAGATTACATAGCTCACTAATGATGTGGTGGCACAGCTGGGTTGCTGTGTTCTGTTCAGTCACGTAGCTCACACGTCACTAAATACAGGTTTCTTGGGGCCAACAGATCAACGCCCGCCCATTAGGTCTGTTCTCTGTCCCTCCGGCCCTATTATTCCTCTATATTACAAAGGGCTTCTGACCCAAATAGTGCACATCTTTTTTCCATTAAACCTATTGAGGTCTTTTTAATATGTCTGCATCCATTAGCGTCAAAGATATTTGCTTCTGTCTAGCAAGACAATGACAAATACGACTGTCCATGATGAAAATATATACATTTAAAAAAAAAAATTAAGAAACAACAATAAAAGACTATGCCTTAATAATAAATCAACTTTATTTTCATAATGATAATGTAGCATTTTACAATATAGTCCTATAGTTAATGCATTAACAATTAGCAATACATTTGTTACAGTTTTCATTATATCTGTTAACATTACTTAATAAAAATACAACTGTTCATTGTTAGTTTTGATCTAACAATGCATATATGTGTATATACACACACACACACTTTAGATTTTTTCCCCCAATAAACAGTATTTATTAATTTTTGTTAACAATAGTTAATAGTTAATAAACAATACAAATGGTGGTTGTTAGCTCAGGTTAGCTCAGTTCCATTAAATTATATTAACATTTAAATATTGTATTAAACTTGACAATGATTAACAAATGTTTTTTTTTTCAGTTCATGTTAACTTATGTAGTTAACTAATGTTAATAAATGGAAGCTTACTGTAGTGTTACCCAGAATGGGTATATCTCCCTAAAAACAAAAAAAAAGAATAAAAACAAAAAATATTTGCTTTTTTTTGCTTTTTTTGGTAATAAATTAGCAGACAGGACCAAAAAAAAAGTATACATCATTGTGACAAATTCTTTATTAAAAAAAGTAATTAAATATTCTGCATGCAACTCCACAGTAAAACTTTGGCTCAACCTCAGTACTGAGGCTACAAGCGCTCTAACACACCTGATGCTGCCTCAGGTGAGTAATAAATACCTTCACAACAACCCTTTGGCTCATAACTCCCCCTGCACAATCACTGCTACACACAGACCTTTTATAAACGAATGCATGCTCCACAATAAGTAGTCAAAGTTTGCTAAATATAGTGCCAGGGACGGGCTTGGACACGCTCCAGTGCACTCTTGAAGGAAGCCAACCTGAGGCAAGGGCAGTCGGCACTCTCTTTTGTGACCGCCTGAATACTCAAACGAACTCATAACTCAGTGCTGCCCATCTCCAGGTGTGATGGAATGCATCTCCTCATATGTGGGCTAGTTCTTAATGAGCCGTTTCAGACAGACAGACAGACAGACAGACAGATACACACAAACAGAAGAGGCTGTCGGAAGCAGATGCCAAATCACTATGCTAAGATTTATCATTATGACAAGTCTCTTTGTGAGCTGTTGTCTGTTATCAAGTGTGTTGTCTTTGCGTTTCTTATCTGGCTGTTGCCAAAACAACCAAGTATATGATGAGAGATCTGTCCAGGCCAACATTCTGTGTGTCTTTGTGTGTGTGTGTGTGTGTGTGTGTGTGCGTGTGTGTGTGTGTGTGTGTGTGTGTGTGCGTGTGTGTGTGCGTGCGAATGTGCAGTTACATGAAGTGCTTGTCTGACAGGGTTGGGTGTGTGTACTCTTGTGTTGTAGAGAGAGGGCGTAGGAAGCCTCCAGGCTGACTGGCTTCTCCTCGCTACCCTTCATTTAAACCTGGTGTAAAAACACAAGTAATTCACTTCACCTGCTTTACCACATTTCAGTAGCTCTCGTAAACACCTGTTTATATCTTTCACCCCATCTCTATATCTGTGCCAAGAAAAAGTTTCTTCTATATATCCTATTACCGGGCATGCAAATACTGACATGCGTCATGCGTGTTTATCAGCCCTTAGACGCACTGGGAAGCAGATCTATGGAGATATTTACTTGGGGCTGTTTTGTCTATTATATTACAAGCCTTATTAACCTATTGTTTATCCTGATTAAAGCTTAACCTGATTTAATTTTCACTGTGTCAGGATAACTCATGTCTGTGTATCTGTTAAGCAAAATCACAAAAGTGCTGTTATTTCCACTGTAACATGATATCGATAATGATTTTTATACAAGTTCAATTGAAAAGAAGCTAATAGTGAGCAACTTACATTTAAGAAAAAATATTTACACTTTTTTTGCTCCACCAACGAAAATAGTTTCTAACTAAGGCACAGCACAATTTATGCTTGTTTCACAATTTACCAGCCAACAAAAGACAGGACACTATTTAATTAATCTCTTGAACAAATTGTTTGAGTGAATAATTCAATGACTCGCCCATAAAGACCATCCCTTGTTTCAATTCTGAACTAATTAGTGTTTTTGAACAAACTGGTTGAGCGAAGAATTCAGGGACTCACTCATAAAGACTCACTTGTTTCATCAATGTTTTTGAATGAATCGGTTAAGCTAATGATTCAATATCTCACTCAAAAAGACGGTGACTGCATCTGAATATGCATACTTATCTACTGTATAGTAGGCAAAAACAGAATGTGAAAAGAGTTGTATGTCCAAATTCACATTATGACCTACTACTTCTGGAGAAATTCTGTAGTGCTCATCTGATGGACACTCCTATGAGCCCAGGGGAAAGGTTTTGTGAATGGCAGTAAAGCAACAACACTGTAAGTCACATGACAATGACATGATGAATATAGTATGTCCAGATTATATTCATACTACACACATTTATGCCATATAGAACATACTTTTATAACAAAAAAAGTACCCACTTAGAGAATATGTGATTTTGGATGTAGCCAGCCACTTATTATCCGAACAAATCAGTGTTTTTGAAAAAATTTGTTGAATGATTCAATGACTCACTTATAATGTATTATTGTTACCGGCAGAAAGTGACTAAACTGACAGCTTGTCAATACTCAATACTCTACAGGATGCTTGCTTAAAAACATTAATCACAGATTTTTTTCTGTATAAAAGCAAGCATGCAGGTTAACACTTTATTATAGGAACCAATTCCCTATTCCCAATTGTTGTTTATTAGCATGCCTATTATTAACATATTAGCTGTTTATTAGCACTTATAAAGCACATATTCTGCAAGACCATATTCTACATCCCTAATCCTACCCAATACCTAAACTTAACAACTACCTGACTGCATACTGCAATGTTGAATTACCTTTGGCCAAATCACAGCCGTGTTCCGTACAAGAGCTCTTGTTTTTGTGATATTGCTTAAACAGACACTAACAGCTAAGATTACCTACAAGTACAGCTTAAATTTTACAATTTGACGTCTGAGGAAAGTGAAATACATCATCTGGCATTTCCCCCAGAGTGAGACTGGGAAATAAATCTTAAGACAACGGTTTGTTACACCTCGTAAGTGTATAATAAGTGGCTGTCACAGGTCAGGAATGTGTAAAGGCCACTGGCATTAGTCTTAATTGCACCGCAAGGCCTCGGATGAGTGACGACTGACAGACTAGAGATGAAAGATAAAGATAAAGCAGAACAAAGCTGAACGGCACGCAGCAGATCAGTCGATAAAATATGAAATCTCTTATGAAAACAGAGTTAAAAGAGGTTGTGTAAAATCAAAACAGAGATTCTACGGCATGATAAAACAGGTTTGTATTTTGATGTGACCTATAATATTCCTTTGCGGTCCCAAGAGATAATGTAGAGTTTCATCTTGACATTACCGATGACTGAAATTACATAGCTTAACTCAGTAGTTCCTTGTAATTGTGACAAGCCAGACAATTGTGACAATTGCGACAGACAGGGGATATCTGGTCGTCATCAGTAGATTCTCAGGTGTCCTATCACATGCTCGATCCATCTCCTAGCCATTTTTTTCCACGAGCTGCAGCCTCTGCCCACCCTTGCCCTTCTGGCCTGAAGGATTTATTGGTCAGCTGCTCCCAAAAGTCTCTTTAAAAGCAAATGCGCTCCATGTTCTCCAGTCAGCCCACACATGCTCTCTTCGTCAGGCACACGTTTATTGCCTCGGCTGAACATTTCTATTAGTTCAACCTCCTACGTCCCAGTCAGCCGAGCTTTATTTATGATCATTACCCAATTATAGCTATTACATACTGTGTCGTACATGACAATTATTGAGGGCAGAATTATGGGGGCAACAGGCCTCACCTGTAAATACCCGCTAAAGAGGCACCTTAGCCTTCAGTGGCAGTGCTAATCCTTCAGAAAGAGCGAGACTGTGGCTGGCTAGAGATTTTAGAGCTTGTGTCTCTGGTGCAGTGAGATATCTGAGCCCTCTCCATTAGTCTACCGCAGCGCACTGAGAAAGCACAACCCTATTTCATGCCAGCTCCCAAATAGTGTGGAGAATTTGCGAGGCAGTTAGTGGCCGTCATTAATATCCACCCGGGCCCAGGCTGACAGCTGCTGATTGGAATGGAGAGCCCCTGTAAAGCAGACAGCTACAAATTTCCCTGACAGCTCGGCGTCCATTACCCACAGTCAGCTGCCAAAACAGCAGTAATAAGACACGCAGAGAGAGAGAGAGCGGCAAACATGCCCTCTCTCGCAAACTCTCTATCACACACCATGCCACACACACAGACAGAATAGCGGCAACCTATTCATTTCTATGCACTCGTGACAGAAGGAATATTGTATTATACATTTGTTGGTTAGTGTAAGGTGAGAACAAACAGAAAAAGTCTTTGAAGGTTACCCAGCAAAGTTGGACTTCATATTAATTTTCTTACTGTGATGTTATAGAATGCAACAGTGCCTGCCCACTTGTACAGCGGCCTTGTTTCTGGAAGTTTTGTTTTTCATAGGGATTTAAAAAAAAAATCTCTGTTTAAGAGTTAAAAGTCATGAACCAAACCAACCAGGTATAAGGTGAATCACTATATTAAAAATATTGATTTAAAGCAAAAAGGTATTTGTAAATCAGACAAAAAGGTATGTATATTTAATGGCTTCAATGTGGGACACAACTGCAATCTCATGAAACATTGCAAATGACAATCAAAACAAATTTGCTCATTTTTATTTCCAGAATCCCGCTGTTCCACTGTATTAGATAATCTTCCTAGCTTAGCCAATCACCTTACCTAATTAATATTGATTAAGTTCCAAGTTCCATGTCCACACACACAGTGATGAGTCTGAACTAACCAGCAAGCAAATGTGTCATTATTATTTTGATTTACTCAGTCACAGGACTTCAATATATACGTAATGTAACAAGCATAAAACTGATTTATTGCTCTCTTGCATTTCACGCATGGGTCCACTAACACCCTTACACTGCAGATTGATGCAAGATATTTGGGTCACTTAATTATAGCCAGACCTTTTAAAGTTCTAAAACAGAGGTGACAGGGTGTTAAAATGCCAGCCATTTCACCATGCTGGAAAACCCAGCTTAGGGTGGCTGCTATGTTTTGGAACATGGCAGCTGGTTTCTAGGTGGTCTAAGCAGGTCTTTAGCTGGTCAACCAGCTACAAACATGCCAACATGTACTAAAACACTGAAGCGCTAACACTATGAGCTAAAGATATAGCTATTTTCCAGCAGGGCTCAGTATCTTCCACACATACAGTGAGGAATATTGTGTGTGTCTAAGGTGAAACCGAAATTAGGTTTAGGTCATTGCAACATATCTCGCAACGCCACAGGTAAAAAGATATTTCAGGATTGTTATTATATTCCAGAGGCCTAACTCCAATATTAACACCTACTTCGGCTTTCTGCCTGACACCCAGCACACACACACACACACACACACACACACACACACACACACACACACAGCCCCACTTGTTTGTATATGCACATTAAACTCATAGACAAGATACACATATTAGTTCAACCTCCTACGTCCCAGTCAGCCGAGCTTTATTTATGATCATTACCCAATTATAGCTATTACATACTGTGTCGTACATGACAATTATTGAGGGCAGAATTATGGGGGCAACAGGCCTCACCTGTAAATACCCGCTAAAGAGGCACCTTAGCCTTCAGTGGCAGTGCTAATCCTTCAGAAAGAGCGAGACTGTGGCTGGCTAGAGATTTTAGAGCTTGTGTCTCTGGTGCAGTGAGATATCTGAGCCCTCTCCATTAGTCTACCGCAGCGCACTGAGAAAGCACAACCCTATTTCATGCCATCTCCCAAATAGTGTGGAGAATTTGCGAGGCAGTTAGTGGCCGTCATTAATATCCACCCGGGCCCAGGCTGACAGCTGCTGATTGGAATGGAGAGCCCCTGTAAAGCAGACAGCTACAAATTTCCCTGACAGCTCGGCGTCCATTACCCACAGTCAGCTGCCAAAACAGCAGTAATAAGACACGCAGAGAGAGAGAGAGCGGCAAACATGCCCTCTCTCGCAAACTCTCTATCACACACCATGCCACACACACAGACAGAATAGCGGCAACCTATTCATTTCTATGCACTCGTGACAGAAGGAATATTGTATTATACATTTGTTGGTTAGTGTAAGGTGAGAACAAGCCCAGCAAAGACGGACTTAATATAAATTTTCTTACAGTGACGTTATAGAGTTCAACAGTGCCCGCCCACTTTTACAGCGGCCTTGCTTCTGGAAGTATTTTTCCCATTTATTTACAAAATCTTTGTTTACAAATTATAAGCCATGAACCAAACCAACCAGCTATGAGGTGAATCACAACATTAAAAATATTGATTTAAAGCAAAAAAGCATTTGTAAACCAGACAAAAAGTTACTCTGTACTTAATGGCTTTAATGAGTGAAACAACAACAATCAAAACAAATTTGCTAATTTTTACTTCCAGAATCCCACTGTCGCACTCCATTAAATAACCTTCTAGATTGCCCAATCACCTTACCTAATTAATATTCATGAAGTTCCAAGTTCCATGTTCGCACACACACACACACACACTAACAATAGTGTGACAGGCAGTGATGAGCCTGAACTAACCAGCAAGCAAATGTGTCACTATTATTTTGATTTAGTCACAGCGCATCAATATATACTCAATGTAACAAGCATTAAACTGATTTATTGCTCTCTTACATTTCACGCATGGGTCCACTAACGCCCCTACACTGCAGATTGATGCGAGATATTTGGGTCACTTAATTATAGCCAGGCCTTTTTAAGTCCTAAAACAGAGGTGACAGGGTGTTAACACGCCAGCCAGTTCGCCCTGCTGGAAAACCCAGCTTAGGGTGGTAGCTGTGTTTCGGAACATGGCAGCTGGTTTCTAGGTGGTCTAAGCAGGTCTTTAGCCGGTCAACCAGCTACAAACATGCCACCATGTACTAAAACACCATGTAGATATTTTTCAGCAGGGCTCCGTATCTTCCACACATACAATGCGGAATATTGTGTGTGTGTGTGTCTAAGGTGAAACCGAAATGAGGTTTAGGTCATTGCAACATATCTCGCAACGCCACAGGTAAAGATATTTCAGGATTGTTATTATATTCCAGAGGCCTAACTCCAATATTAACACCTACTTCGGCTTTCTGCCTGACATCCAGCACACATGCACACACACATATATAGCCCCACTTGTTTGTATATGCACATTAAACTCATAGACAAGATACACATGCCCTCCTTCAATCCCCCCCACAACTACACTATAATTCTTACACCAAGCGACAGGACAACTGGAAGCTCAGGGTGCAATATTTTACAGCTCCCTTTTATTGCATCTCCTCCCCTGCCAGTCTTACCCCCGTCAGCAATAAAACACTCCATAATAAAAGCCCCTCTCCCTTAACGCCTGCCACACCACCGCCGCAGATAATCCTGCCGGATCACGGCACTCTGCCCGCACATAGCTGCCAGTGCTGTCGCAGGGCTTACCCTACGTCTCTTTCAGCTGGGTTATTATAATGTTCCCTCTTTTATTGCGGCGAGCATCATCTGAAAAGAGCAGCGCCGCCCTGAAAATCTAGGCGTACAAGCCGTTAACACGAGCCAGGCCCCAAATGGGCCCTGGGAGTTATTCATCATCGGCTCTCGCAGACAAAGGCACGACTTACCTTCATATTTCTGAACAAAGGCGATATGCACTCAATAAAGGGAATATTACAGCGTTGCAGTGGAGGAGATAAAATATGCCCATACAAAGACAAGCAGTCGCTGTGCCGGGATGTGGATAGATAACTGAACCCGAAGCTACTTAATTAACCATGATAAACCATGGGTTTGAAACCAAGACGTGGTGCAAATTCAAGTCTTCTGCATAAGCACCACAGTTTAATGTGTCTAGAACATGCACTATATCAGTGATATACTTGCATTTTAATGACATCAGTGCATAATAATTAGTATAATACGGTTTCGCGTAATTCACTACATAGCATCTGTTTCCACAGTACTGAAATACTTTGCTACATATAAAGTTGAGTGTGCTGGTTCAATGACTTCCTTTCCTGTAATGCATTTTCAATGCAACTCTGACTGTCTGCTGGCCTTCATAGCCATTCCTGTTTTAGCTAAGCGCACGGTTGTATCAGAGCACTGCAGGCACCTTGCTCTTGTTAGAAGTGAAGCACTGCTGGCTGTGAAGTCTGCCTGCACTAAATTAGTTCTCCTTTGGAAAGGAGGCCAATGTTTGAACCAACCACTGAGCACTGCACATCCATGCCAAACTCCACTGCTGCAGAACACCAAATGCTCTCTGTAAGCAATTAAACACACATTCAGATATCCAGGCACAAATAGATGCCTACTTTTTCTTTTTGTACATTTATGGGGTCAAACTACTGTCTAAAATGTCTTGCACAATTTAAAATGTACCTAAAGAACACAATATGCTTTGTACGCCGACATTCAAAAGTGTGAGGCTGGAAACATTATTTGAATAAAGACATGTTTACCAATCTGCATTTATTTGAACACAAATACAGTAAAAGAGCAAAATTGTGAAATAGTTTTACAATTCAAAAAAGCATTTGCTATTTTAGTATATTTAAAAATGTGATGTATTCATGTGACGGCAAGGCTGAATTTTCAGCAGCCATTACTCCAGTCTTCCCATGATAATTCAGAAATCGTTCTAATATGCTGATTTGGTTTAAAAGAAACATTTCTTATTATTATCTGTTAAAAACAGCTGTTTAACACAGTTTTGTGGAAACTGATACATATTTTTCAGGATTCTTTAATGTACAGAAAGTTTTTGTTTGAAACAGAAATCCTTTGTAGCATTATAAATGTACTTACTGTCACTTTTGATCAATTTAATGTGTCCTTGCTCAATAAAAGCATTTATTTCAATCAATCAATCAATCAATACATTTTATGCCAAATCTTTAAACAGCAGCGTACAATGCATTTGTATACTGTGATGATGCAACACAGAGAACAATAACTAGTAATTACTAATAAATATATCAACAGTTCGCTCATATATAATTTAAAATATAATTTAATCTTCAATAAAATCCACTCATCTATTCAATAAATTAGATATTCGGTAATATGAACCAGTATTCAATAACATAAGCATTATCAAATTAGTGGACACATGGGACAAGGTATGTATGGAGTTGTATGAATGACTGGAATTCCAATTCTTTGGTAAAAAGCAGTACAGAATGCAGGGCCTAGTTATGACCCTTCAAATGTAGGAGACTTTGACTGTAGGAGAGTAAATCTTAAGATATCTTATTATATTGTTATATTAATATATTTTCCATATATCTATGCCCCCTTTATTTCTTGGACTTTCCGTAATTGATGTGTTCGATATAATAAATCCTGCAGTGTTTCACAGGAAGATGTTTCTGTCTACACAGCTCCTCTCCAAGCTATTTTCATAGTCCTCGTCCTAATCATTGTTGTAATGAATCAAAAAAACAAAACAAAAAACAGTTTGTTTGTAAGTCATCTGACTTGCTATATGTGGAGCTTTATTGTGCTCACAGTTCACTCACTATATATGACACAGTATGTTCCATCTGGCCGTGTTTCCTGTCTGAGGGCTCTTTCAGGATGTGCTCCCTGGATCTGCTTACACTTTTCCAGGACATCTGTAAGGCACTTCTGGGTGTAATACGGAACCTCTCTGCTACGTGAGAGCTTTCCATAACACGGTAATTGTCTGTTTAGGTTAACATTTGCCTCTCACTGCTGTTTTGTCTTAGTGCGGTGTGTAATCAAAGACTCTTATAGTCAGAATAAAGTTCAGGTTCTGTTTTGGCACAGTAAAATATATGAGAAAAGCATCTTGCAAATGTGTAAAAAGTACAAATTATATAAAATATTATTGCAAAAATAAAAGTATACAATTTTATAAAATACTGTCTGACTTCTGTTTATAAAATAGTATTATTTTATTTATTTATTTTACAATTACATTTTACATAATTTTATTTTTTTGTGTCAGTTTACAGAAAAGTTACACAGAGGTCCTTAAAGAACAAAAAAGTCAGTGTCAAAAAAATGGTCATAAAATATTGTATTTTTTTTTCTGCTTTCACAGATATTTTTATATATTTATTAATTTTAATTGTCTTACCAGCATCAGTCCTGATCATAACTACCTAAAATCGTAAGGATTTTAACCCTTTAAATGCTTAAGATGCTTAAATGCTTTAAATTGCTTAAGTTATAATTATAACGACATAATTACAATTCAAATTTTTTCAGCAGAAGCAGAAAACAGGGGAAAAAACGTGAGTACTTGCCCAATAGATCAAAAATGAAAAAAATAAAAGTATACAGTTTTATAAAATGCTGCCTGACTTCTGTTTATAAAATTGTATTTATTTTAATTTTTTTTGAAACTACATTTTACATCATTTTATTTTTTGTCCGTTTACAGAAACGTTACACAGAGGTCCTTAGAGGACAAAAAAAGTCAATGTCAAAAAATTGTCATAAAAATATTATATTATATATTATTTTCCGCTTTCACTGACATTTTTATCTATTTATTTTTACCAGCATCAGTCCTGATCATAACTACCTAAAATGTATTCATCTTCAGGATTTTAACCTTTTAAATGTCAGTTTGCTTACAATTATAACTACATATTTACAATTTAATTGTCTTTTTTCAGCAAAAGCAGAAAACGAGTACTTGCACCATAGGTCAAAAATAAATCATAATAATAAAAAAAAAATCCCTAAGGATTCACAGAAGGTAAAAAAAAAGAGATGCACATTTGATTGATTATGGAAGTAGTAATTGATCAAATAACGGAAGAGCATTATAATCCGGTATATATATATATGATGATCCGTGGTGCTAACACAACACAGACAGTGTGTGCAAATAAACGGCTCCATCAGCAGACAATTCATTCAATGGCCACGAAATTCAAATTCTGGATCACAAGGTTTTCTTCTTTAATGAATGCGCAGGAGTGCTGGAGGCTGACATTTGTCAATTACAGGGCAGGAGTTGTTTTTCCTGCACTGCCTCACAGATTAGTCCCACATGCCTGCACTCTTGGTCTCTATTGAATCAGTTGTCTTTAATGGCAGCAGGGGGAAATTGAAGGGCTCTGTGTGCGATTTGTCCCGTCGTTGTGGAGCAGATGGTGGATATCAGTGTCAGGCTTTGAGTAGAGAGTGGCTCAGGGAACAGGAAATGGCACGGCCGATGGCCAGATCTAAGGCAGCGTGAAAGCGCCATTCGTCACACATTTCCATGGCAGCGTCGCTCATTAGCATTACCTGGATATGCATGATAGGGGTTGATGGGCGAGCAGGGAGCAGGGGACGTTTATGCGTCATCGGGACATACCAAGTGATAGACAGGATGGTATGGGGGGAGTATATTGTGTCGTTTTATATTATAAGGCCAGTATTATGGGAAGATACACTCAGTTTTTAGAATTCCACTTGTGCTTTGGGTTAGTCCAACCAAGATAAACATAATCCATCTGAAGGTGGTAAAACTAGATTTTGCAGGAATGTACTAACACACACACACACACACACACACACACACACACACTGAGATAAGGATAAAGAACAAGAAGTGGTGAGATAAGCTGGACAAAGAAGTGAAAGGTAAACATCCTGTCTACGTGCTTTGAGTTTGAATGTGTTTTCTTCTCACACTGATCACAGACCACGTTATCCCACTACAACGCTATTGTTAACAATCACTCAAACCCTTCCATCTGACAGAAAACTGAACCCTCAGCAGGAATAGTTTACTCAAAAATCATTCTTTACATTATTAATAATTCAAAGGTATTATTTACCCTAAGGTTGTTCAAAACCTAATACCCATATACAGTATAATTAAAAAAAAGTTTAGGGTTAGTAAGATTTTTTAAAGGAAATTAATA
Source organism: Sinocyclocheilus grahami (assembly GCF_001515645.1). Taxonomy (NCBI): domain Eukaryota; kingdom Metazoa; phylum Chordata; class Actinopteri; order Cypriniformes; family Cyprinidae; genus Sinocyclocheilus; species Sinocyclocheilus grahami. Next base: position 1,455,641 of record NW_015505404.1, read on the forward strand.
CTTGTATTCAGCAACAATGCTTTAAATTAAATCAAAATGACAGTAAATACATTTATAATGGTACAAATTATTTCAAAATTCAAATAACTGCTGTTCTTTGTAACTTTATATTCATAAAATAACTCTTTCCACAAAAACATGAAGCAGTACAAATGTTTCTTGAGCACTAAATCAGCATTAAAATGATTTCTGAAGGATCATGTGACATTGAAGACTGGAGTAATGATGCTGAAAATTCATCTTTGCCATCACAGAAATAAATTACTTTTTAAAATATATTAATAGAAAACTGTTATTTAAAATTTTTGTTTTACTGTATTTTTGATCAAATAAATGCAGCCTTATCGTCACACATTTCCATGGCAGCGTCGCTCATTAGCATTACCTGGATATGCATGATAGGGGTTGATGGGCGAGCAGGGAGCAGGGGACGTTTATGCGTCATCGGGACATACCAAGTGATAGACAGGATGGTATGGGGGGAGTATATTGTGTCGTTTTATATTATAAGGCCAGTATTATGGGAAGATACACTCAGTTTTTAGAATTCCACTTGTGCTTTGGGTTAGTCCAACCAAGATAAACATAATCCATCTGAAGGTGGTAAAACTAGATTTTGCAGGAATGTACTAACACACACACACACACACACACACACACACACACACTGAGATAAGGATAAAGAACAAGAAGTGGTGAGATAAGCTGGACAAAGAAGTGAAAGGTAAACATCCTGTCTACGTGCTTTGAGTTTGAATGTGTTTTCTTCTCACACTGATCACAGACCACGTTATCCCACTACAACGCTATTGTTAACAATCACTCAAACCCTTCCATCTGACAGAAAACTGAACCCTCAGCAGGAATAGTTTACTCAAAAATCATTCTTTACATTATTAATAATTCAAAGGTATTATTTACCCTAAGGTTGTTCAAAACCTAATACCCATATACAGTATAATTAAAAAAAAGTTTAGGGTTAGTAAGATTTTTTAAAGGAAATTAATACTTGTATTCAGCAACAATGCTTTAAATTAAATCAAAATGACAGTAAATACATTTATAATGGTACAAATTATTTCAAAATTCAAATAACTGCTGTTCTTTGTAACTTTATATTCATAAAATAACTCTTTCCACAAAAACATGAAGCAGTACAAATGTTTCTTGAGCACTAAATCAGCATTAAAATGATTTCTGAAGGATCATGTGACATTGAAGACTGGAGTAATGATGCTGAAAATTCATCTTTGCCATCACAGAAATAAATTACTTTTTAAAATATATTAATAGAAAACTGTTATTTAAAATTTTTGTTTTACTGTATTTTTGATCAAATAAATGCAGCCTTATTGAGTGCAAGGGGCTTCTTCCAAAAACATAAAAAAAATTATGACCCCAAACTTTCAAATATTTTAAAGTAATTTTTTAGCTTAATGTCAAATCAGCTGCATAAAGACTCAAATTCTTTGTGTGTTCCAAAATAAATGGAAAATAAATGGCGCACCACGAGGATTAGTAAATAATGACTGAATTTTTGGTTAAACTATCCCTTACAGGTTGATCTTATCAAATCAATAATTCATGTGTCAGATGGGGGCAGAAGAGAGAGATGCTAGATTACCAAAAAATAGCAACATCCACCAGCTCGCCGGAGTTCACACGCAGGGACATCAGCTCAACAGTCCGTGTTGGACAAATACTAGCAGGGAGGTGCTGCTTCTTGCCAGAGCACCTTCTGCTGGTGTCACGTTAGTGTCAGTCAGCTTTAATTAGTCTGAGTTCATGTTAGCCCACCGGTGAATGTACTCCCAGCAGGTGACTTTGGCAGCGAGGCAGAGCAGCATAACGACCTTGTGAGAATTGATCTGCTTTTATCTCTCCTTTTTCCTTCCACCGTAAAATAGTTTGTCACAAATTAGCATGTAGCTGTATGCCGTTTCGTGTCGCCTGGTGCCATTTTGAAATCTCCATTGTTGTTGTTACTCTTTGACTCGGTTGATGAGAGAGGAAATTATAGTGCTCTCCTGATCTTGGATCTGTTTCAATGACAGCTCACCTGTTATCTACTGCCGCCACCTCAGAGGTCAGAGTAAGTGGGAGTGCGGCCAATCTGTACCAGGCGAGTACACTGTACTCCATTCTTTCTTTAAGCTCATTAAAGTGCTCGCCTGTTACTCTCTTTCCCCACACATCTACTGCACACTCTTAAAAATCTATAAAAATGCTTTCTCTCTTCCAAATACCTGTGCTTAGCTCGGCCCGATGACAGGAGCGAATAGTGAAGCGCAGTTAAAATGGCCCTAAGCCCCAGCAGCCTTAACTGCAGTCCCTCAACATCAAATAGACATCCAAAGCACACTTGAAGCCCAGCTAATGCGAGCCGATTGAAGTCTCCAGACCTGCGCCAGGCCGCGCAGTATCGCTTCCCCTTGGCAGTCATCTCTGTGGTTAATCTGATCACAGTGCAGTGTTAACAACACATGGCCTGGCCCTGCAGCCTACTCTAAATGAGGTTACATCCCAAGCAATACCTTGATGAATAATTAAAAGCCCAGACGCAGAACTTGAAGTGACTTAACCAGCGACCCTGGGGTCTAATCACATGGTCAAGCCATATTTGGCCATCTATTCAATGCCATCACTGTCACTCACTATTTTCATGTGCCCTCGTTCTTTCTCGCATGCACACACACACACACACACAAGCATACGTGCAGTCATCGCTATGGTTTGTTGGGCATCTGCCAGAGCTGACAGTGAGCATGATGGCCATGTTATTCTCCTTTGGGCTCACAGTCAGACAACTGCTGGCAACTGTTAGTTAAAACAATCTGCCTCTATAAACAGTGAAAGTGTCTTTGACGTTCATGTTTTTTTTTGTGTGTGTGTGACATTTTGCCACAGCATTTCAGACACACACCTTTTTTTACCTATCTTTGGTTATCTGTGACATTTAGATGTACTTATGCATAATTACATGCAACTAACCCTAAATCTAATCCCAACCCTTTAGTAAGTACATGTTGTCAATTAATATTTTTCAGTACCTGTATAATTACATTGTAACAAATAAAGTGAAACCAATTTATATTTTGTATTTTGAGGTTGAGTTTAAAAACTGAGGATCATTTTGAAAGGGCATGATGTTTACACTACGACAGATGTTATTTCATATACTTTTATATTCTAACATGTTAATAAAAAAAAATAATATTTTCTGTGCTCACTTTTTAGTTTTTTCCCCTGTGCAATATTTTAGTCAGATTGCTCAAACATATAAGATGCAAATAAAAATTGACTGTACAAAAGTAAACAAAATCTTCATCTGTAAACAAAATAGGTTCTCCAAGTGTCTGGAGCACGGCATCTAATCAGCGAGTCTTGAGCTGGGTCTGCATGTCAACAAATGAGAAAAACAAATATTACACCAACTTCACTGACACACATGACTTCCAGAGGTTCAAATCTTTGCAGTGTGAAACATTACAGCGTATATAATATAATATAATATAATATAATATAATATACAAATGCAAAACCAGAAAAACTCCAGATTTGCAATGGGAAAGTTGTATTTACTGCTGTAGAAACATTAAAACAAAGGCTTGCATATAAATCCAGTGTGACATCAGTTCTCTTTCACCGTGGAATGGGAGCCATTAGGGACATTTATATATGCCAAAGTGCCAAAGGCCTTCATCCATATCTAAGCATCAGTTTAGAGAAGCCAACATACGACATAAAATAATTCCAGATAAAAGAGATTAAAGAAAGGTTCGCCGTTTTCCACGCAGTCTCATTGACAGAGACATGAGGCACGGTGACCCTCTGAATCTAATTTACAAACATGAAAGATATTGCACTGCCACAGAAGTATCAAAGGACTCCGAGAGCAGGAAAAAATGTGAACGTGGAAAAAAACGCTTGACTGCTCAATGGTTCTCTGTGAGCATGATGTGTCAAGGTTGAAAATGATGAAGAATATGAAGACAGGGATTAGATGGGAAATTGTTCCTCTATTTTACTGACTGGTATTCAGCTATTCTGCTTTGATGCTGGTGATAAACGTTATGCCCACATCCACGTGGCAGTCTGGGATAGAGGGAGGAAGGAAGGGCCACACAATTTCAGATTTATTTGCCTGCAAGTTCAAAAATGCAGTGCCTGCCCTCAAAATTACCTCATGCTCTCTCTTCAATGACTAAGGGAATCAAAAACATTTAAAGTGGGACATTTATTCTTTTTAAAAGGGTCTTAAGAAACTCAAGATGTTCAAATGCATTCTTTTTTTTTTTTGTCTTTTTAAACCACAACTATGGGATTGGTTTCATTTCCTCCAACCCTGAGCAGGGCTCATGACCCTGAGGAAAAAACAGGAACCCTTATTAGCATTAAAAAAAAAAAAAAAAAAAGGTTATTTGATAAAAGGCAGACCCAGGGTTATATAATCCATTAAAGCTTGCTATATGCCCCTCTTCTTTAAGTTTAAGCAGTGTTTCCATGCATCTGCAATATTTTTACATGCAATATTTTCATAAGGCCAACCCAGAAGTAACTAGACACTATAAACAGTTATTCATAAACTAACAGGAAGACTTTAAACATTTTTTACACAGTTCCTCTGAATTACAGCTACTATGCATTTTAAAAAAAAACACCATAAACATGACATAAAAATCAGTTGAAGTGTAAATAAAAAAAGAAATCTGGATGGAAATTGCACAGTGTTGGTTTAATAGCCCTGCCCATCAAACAGAGTCAGGCCTGCTATGATCTCCGTGAGTGTTTGACACCTGTGACGCATGTGCCTCTTTTGTTTATGTAGAGATGGCAGTATAAACATGTGTCCTCCCTGGAGACGTATGGTAAATTTACCTTTTTCCCTCGACGCTGGACAGAAACATCAACATGAATCTTTCTCTCAATGAGACAGAGAGAACATTTGTAGACATAAGGCCAGTCGAGTTAGCCAAGACAAACCTCTCATATCCTAAAAATGCCAAGAGCCCAGCTCTTATGCCAAAAACCACAGCAGGCCTTAGGTGGTTGGAGAAATCATTCCAATGAAAATGTTTACATGAAGAAAGCCCTTTTTTTCCTTCTGTATGAAGTCGAGCTGGGGCAAAAGCCACACTGACACACATTGTGAGGGTCATAAGTATAGCAACCTGCTGACAAACATGCTGTAGACTGAAAATGCGGCCCTCTTCAGCAAAGAACCCTCACTCACACTCTTGGAACTAAATGGAAACATGCAATTTGTCTCTCTGTCTTTTCACTCCACCACACACATGCAAATACATATGCTGAACATACTAAAACAGCCTCATTTCAGATAATACAAACATTAGCCAGTCAATAAGACCTAACAGACCACATCTTAACCCCAAATGGAGCTTTCTGACAGACAAAACAGCCATTGTAGTTGTACTTACATTCCTCAGAGCCAGTAAAGACGTCTGGGATGAAGGCTTGACAGGGAAGCCAAATGATGCAGTCTAAGGAATGTTTTCATGATGATAAATTCACTGTAATGATGAAATTCACAATATACTGAAGATATAAGAATGTTGCTTGTTCACTGTTCTTATGTGACCCCATGATCCAAAAAATAAAATTAAAATAATATAAAAAAAGGAATAGGGATTTTACACTTTAGTATAGAGACCAATTCTCACCATTAACTAGTTGCTTATTAGCATGCTTATTATTAACATATTTGCTGTTTATTAGTACTTATAAAGCACATATTCTGCATGACAATATTCTACATCCCTAATCCTACCCAATACCTAAACTTAACAACTACTTTACTAACTATTAATAAGCAGCAAATTAGGAGTTTATTGAAGCAAAAGTCGTTGATGATTTGTTAATGGCAAGAATTGGACCTTTAAATAAAGTGTGACCAAAAATAAATAAAAAAAATAAGAACTATACTAGAAAAAATTTCTATGCCATTATAATAGTGTGTGTTGTTTAGGTATAGTGTGGAGTAATTTACCTTACCTGTACACTTATATAAATATATATATATATATATATATATATATATATATATATATCACAATACGCTGCAGCATGGGCACGAGGGAGAGAGGAGACGTGGAGATTTCACAGAACGAGTCTTTTAATGATCCAATAGGGAGATACAGAGAACAAGGATGACGTTCACAACAAGAAGACCCGGCAGAGGAGAAATGCACAGACAAGAACTTATAAACACAGGACAATTACCAAACACAGGTGCACAGAATGACTAATTAACTAAACGAGGACAGGAACATGACCAAATAAGGGAACACAGGAACAGAAACAGGGGCAAAACATAACAAAACAGGTCCATGATCCTGACAATATATTTATTATATTATTATAGATATAATTATAGACAATTATAGATTAAATATCACATCCAGTACCGAGCAGGCAACAACAACAACAAAAAATGCTAAAGGACGTTTTCGACTTGTACAAAGTTGCTAGATAATATATGATTTTCACTGCAATTGAAGTGTACTATTTGTTCCACATCCAGCTTACCAAATACAGTCACTTTATTTGCTTACACAGGCCAAAGTTTGTTTCTTCCCCTGTGTGTGCCTGTGTTCTTATGTGTAGATTGTATTTTGCCTGGGGCTCAGCCATGTCTGGACCTGCATACAGGAGGGAGCCGCCACAGCCGAATAATAAAGAGTACTATGGAGGTGACAGAATAGGTAACAGGTATGCAGTTGAACTCGGCCCAAACCATCTGATCAACTGCTTTCTGTCACACACATACACAAACGCATGCACTTTCACACACACCTACCGCACAGGCATATTTATAGTGCTCTGACAGAGCCGCAGACAGATGTCACCTTCAAGCAACAATCTCCAGGGGAAAAATACAATGTGTGCACATATACAGCTCACCAGCGAACTGCAGATCATGCAAACAAAGCAGAACTGAGAACTAAATCAACCCACTTATAATTCAGCTTGATTGTGCCTGTAAGGCTCCGATAAACATGCATGCTTGCTTTAAGGCCAGCGGTTTTCTCTCCGGTGAGAGAGTTTGCTGTTTATAATGTATGAGTGACCGGAGACAGTGGTGGAGCTGTCAGGCTTAATAAGATGAAGGCTGAACTTTATGTATCCATACAGGAGAAGGGGGGGGCGGATGGGCTTTGGAAGTGATTTTTACTAACTCTCAAGCTGTAGCTCCTCTAAGCTTGGCCCTGCAGTAAAGTGATAAAGAGGAAGAGAGACGGATTGGTACCCGGAGTGGTCGAGAGAGATATATAAAGAGTGGAAGACAAAGAGAGAGAGAAAGGGGAGGGCTGTGCTTCTCAACCTCGAGGCACATGACGTGGTGTCGTAACACATCAATACTCAAACACGGCACGACAGAGCAACAACCGCCAACCATCCCTCCAGATCCTTAATAATTCATACTGACGGTAATGCAGTGGGACAAAAGATTTCATCCTTTCTCATTTGATGTCATCAATAAGAAATGGCATTCAATCCACCTTTGCGTCTTTACGGGGAATATTCAGTAAACATAGATTGACAGTCAGTGACCAGGGGAATTTGGATGGAAAATCATCACCAGTTTTCATGTATTGAACCGAACCTTACAAAACTGTACAAAAGCGAACGACAAGTATAAAAACTAGAGCAATCCCATTGCAGATCACAGGGTTCTAATTGTGTGTGTCTAATGTGCAGTAGGCAGCTATGTTCATCTGCCCACATAACTGCAGGCTGGGAGCGAGATGAAATGTGACCCTGCCATTCTCAATGTGTTGACAGTGCTTTAATTCAACATGATACCAGACACCCGCAGTCTGCCCCGGCCTGCTAGAACTGCTGCTAGTTTTAGACACTTAAAATACACAAACATTGCTCTGGACCACAGGGGAGGGGGGGGGGTGCTTTTCCGAGCAGTGTGTAATATTGATTGTTGCCTTTTCAAGTATGGTTGCATGTCAAAGTGAAATGGAATCATTGTGAAGCTGAATTTGGAGTAAGGGCAAAGGAGAGCTGCATGCCAGAAATGGTGTTGACATGTCCAGTTTGTCCTGCCATGCTCCATCTAAAAGTGTTTAAAACAAATTTTTGATAATTCTCTAAGAATCATTATGCTGTTTTCATTATCTTATTTTAATTTAATTAATAAAGAGAAAATGTAGAATATCTGGACTTAAAAAACACTTTAAATAAACTTTTAACATAAAACTCTGTTGTTGTCTCATGAACCAATGTTTTTTTTTTTAATCTAGGCTTATGTTACCTATATATATATATATATATACTATTGTTCACTGTTAATTCAGGATTGTTCATTAGTAATGTTAATTTATACTTATTTTTTATTATTTTAAATATTTATCAATTTATACTTACCTGTGTTTTAATTTCTATATTTAATTATAAACTTTGAAATGTTACCATTACACATCAAAATTGAAGGTCAGTACATTTGTCAATGTTTTTTAAGGCTCTTATGCTCACCAAGTCTGCATTTATTTGATCAATAATACATAAAAAATGCAATATTGTAAAATATTATTATTATTTTAATATTTTTTAAAATTTAAAATGTTTTATTCCTGGGATGGCAAAGCTGAATTCTCAGCAGTCATTACAGCCTTCAGTGTCATATGATCCTTCAGAAATCATTCTAATATGCCGATTTGGTGCAGATTTCATATTTCTTCTTATTATCAATCAAAAACAGTTGTGGTGCTTAATATTTTTGTGAAAACCAGAATACATAATATAATTTTTTGATGAAGCTTTTGAATGGTAGCATATATATAAATTAACATTAATCGAGATTAATACATGTTAAAAGCAGCAACTAAAATACACTTTTCCTTGTACATTATTTGAATTGAACCTAAAATCTTGTTGACATTGACAAAACAGGTCTGTGGGCTCGTTGCGTCAGCTACCCATATAAAGTGTCAAAAGCGGGCTTCTTTTACAGCTCACACAGGCAGGCAGAGCCGACACACAATCCTCTCGCTGACGACCAGCACTGACCTCAGCTGCTCAGAGCCCTCTGCTATCACACAGAGAGCGAGGGAGAGGAGGGAACGAGAGAGCGAAAAGAAGAGGTGACAACAGTGCCCTGCTGTGAAAGACAAGGGCTCCCATGTACCCTGAGAGCTTGGTTATCAGCACCCTCAAGCCGTGCCCCTTCATCCTCATGCCACCCTCTACAGCTCAGCAGGACTCCATTACTCATGCCATGGCAGACAGAGATGAGCAGATAAAACTTAGAACTGTCTCCAGATAGGCCAACAAATAGTGGCGTATAACTTACTGTAATATTTGCTTTGATCATTAAGTGATTGCAGTAAATCATGTGACACTGATAATATAAGTAGGACATGAACTTTAAGGAAAGACTCGTCAAAAAATGAACAATCTGTCATCATTTATGCATTCTCATGTTATTTTAAACCTGTATGACTATTTATTCTGTGGAATACAAAAGTGATGGCATAACTGTGTGATGACATCATTGGAATGGAATGGACTTACTGATAAAAGGCTTACTATAACAATAATGCTAAATGTAAAGTTTTAATAATCATTCTAATTTTGTGAGAACAGGGAAATCCACATTACAGCTATAATGATAATGACAGAGAAATAACATGATAAAATCAGTGTTATATTGGTACAATTGAGATACTTTTATCATTTATAGTATATTCTTTTTTTGTATTTTTATTTTATTTTAAAGGGGTCATATGATGCAATTTCAATTTTTCCTTTCTCTTTGGAGTGTTACAAACTCTTGGTGCATAAAGAAGATCTGTAAAGTTGCAAAGACTAAAGTCTCAAATCCAAAGAGATATTCTTTATAAAAGTTAAGAGTCAACCACGCCCTCCTAAAACGGCTCGTTCTAACACGCCCCCACGTCTACGTCAAGATGTGGGAAGATTTGCATAACGCTGCCCAAATGTTCACGCAAAGAAAGAAGGCGTAACTTTTATTCTCGCTGTAGTATTGTTGTTGCCGCTGTTGCCATGTCGTGAAGGCACTGTGTGATTCGTTGTGAAAGCGAAACTACTTTGTTTGGTCTTCCAAAAGAGAACGATATCCGCTTCGTCAAGCCTGGAGCTGATCCGTGCTGGTTGCTGAGGAAATACATCAACTTCGCGCTGTGGATTTTTTATTTTTCTAGCTCATATATATATATATATTATTTCAGTTTATTTTGTTTCAAGCAAAGTTAGTGTTGTTTTTATGGTTTTAGCTTTTGGTTAACTATATTAACCCAGGTTAGAAATCATTTTCTGAACGATTTTTTCCAGCTGATGAAAGATAAAACACTGATAGCTAATCAGAATCCACCCAACTTTAAAGAGCTGGAGCATTTAAAGCGGCAGATGACAAAAGGCAAGGCAAGTTTATTTATATAGCACATTTCATACACAATGGTAATTCAAAGGGCTTTACATAAAATAAAATAAAATAATAATAACAATAAAACAAGGAATTTAAAAACTTTGAAAATTATTTAAAAATGTATTTAATATTAAAATTAATTTAAAACAGTTAAGAATAGAAAAGGATTATACATAAAATATAGTGCAATCAGTTCGGACGTAGCACAGTGCTCATTCAATAAATGCGCAGCTAAACAGATGAGTTTTGAGTCTGCATTTAAATGTGACTAATGTTTTAACACATCTGATCTCTTCTGGAAGCTGATTCCAACTGCGGGCAACATTATAACTAAAAGCGGACTCCCCTTGTTTTGTGTGAACCCTTGGTATTTCTAACTGACTCGATCCTAATGATCTGAGTGGTCTGTTAGGTTTATATTCAGTGAACAAGTGAACATATCTGCTATGTATTTAGGTCTTAGGCCATTGAGTGATTTATAAACGAGTAAAAGTACTGTAATCTATCCTAAATGTAATTGGAAGCCAGTGTAAGGACCTGAGGACTGGACTATGCTCAGATTTTCTGGTTCTAGTCAGAATTCTGGCAGCAGCGTTCTGGATGAGCTGCAGCTGTCTAATGGTCTTCTTGGGAAGGCCGGTGAGGAGACCATTACAATAGTCCACCCTGCTGATGATAAAGGCATGAACAAGTTTCTCCAAGTCTTGACTGGAAACAAAACATCTAATTCTTGCAATGTTTGCAAAACGGCAGTTCATGCTTATAAAAACAGAATGGTAACATGCCATGGTGTGGACACTAATTACCATTTTAGTTACCGTTATTGATGTGAATGGGCCTAAACTGCTAATAATTTCTTATCTGAAACTAAGAAAACATCATTCATAATCAGAAAAGTTCTCTATGCATTGCCCTCCCCGGTAACCTAAGAAAATCAGCATGCACTGCATTTGTACTAATGGAGTTCAAAGTTCCCTGACCTTCTCTTAACACTCAGGTAACTGAATATCAAGATCAGTTGCATGACACCTCGGTTTATATTTTTACCCATAAATACCCTCCTTAGCCCACGTAGCAGATGCAAATATAGCCATTGCCAGGAAAGTTGTGCAATATCATTGGAAAATTCAGCCCATTAATTAGTGTGTAGAGAACTCTGGTTCTTTTAGAAGCCGTGTGCTCTGACAGAACCACAGCCCACATGCTGACACGCTATGATGATTTCACATCAACACATTTACGGTCGTGCTGCCCTCCCGAGCGCGAGATTGAGTGGGTGGGGTCATTAGAACAGACCGCAACAGACCGAAATAACAGGCCTGAGTGTGTGAGTGCAGGACCCCTCTCCACAGGAGGCTGGCCTTGCTCCTAAATGACAGGAAAAATAACGCACTGAGATGCTCCTGCAAAGAGATCCAGTTTCAGCAGAAATCTGCTTGCATCTGTCAGAATGAAAGGCAGCTGGAGGGGCGGCGAACTGTGTAAGCATTCAGTATGAAAACAAGACTCCCGTTACAATACATGGCATTTAGTGAGCGGACCAGTGAAAGGCCTCTCAGTAATCCTGGCCCATTCTCTGCAAAGCACTCTCATTAGTATCAAGGGACTCAATATTTGCAACCCTAGTTTAATGCTGTTTATATTTACACTTACAACGTGGATGGCTGCCAATTCATGCACCGGACCATTTCATCTGGCTCGCTTTTCTCTGTTTTTTTAAACTCTCCATTCACGTGGCATTAAACACTCGTAATAATCCGTCTAAAGCAAGCTATTTACAGAGAGGAGGGGTACATTACAATGATGCACTGGAAAGTTTTGCTAGAATGCACTCTGTTCTCGAGTGGAGGTTTAAAATACACTCAGCCCGAAATGACAGAGAAAATGAATCAGGGCGCACTTATTTCTGTGGTATTAAAGGGATAGTTCAACAAGATAATAAATGAATTGTTCACACAAAAAATGTAATTTCTTTCATCATTTACTCACACTCATGTCACTGTCAAAACCTTTTTTCTCTGTGTGTTAGAAGACATTTTGAGGGATGTTTTAGCTGTTTTTGTCTGTACACTGTAAGAAAATCTGTGAAAATATGACCCAATGTATCATGTTAATATGAAGGAATTTTTCATATTAATAAAATTAATTTTGAATAACGCATTGCATTGTGTAGTGTTTTAGGGTCGAAGGAAATGTCAGTTTATTTTGTTTTAAGATACAGTCATACACAAGTAAATAACTAACAGAATTTTCTATTTTGGGTGAACAATCATTTTAAAGGGCTAGTTCACCTAAAAATGAAAATTCTGTCATTAGATCATCTCATGTTCATCTCATGACTATTTTATTGATGTCCTTACTACCTTTCTGGGCCTTGAACATGTCAGTTGCATTGCTGTCTATGCAGGGTCAGAAAGCTCTCGGATTTCATAAAAAATATCTTAATTTGTGTTCCGAAGATGAACGAAGGTCTTATGGGTCTGGAACGACATGAGGATAAGTAATTAATGACAGAATTTTCATTTTTGGGTTAACTATTCCTTTAAGGCCCATTCAAACCAAGAATAATAACTACAGCGCTATGATAACCAAATAGGTTCTAACTATAAAAGAATAGCAGAGTCCACACCACAACTATAAGATAAATGGCACAGTGGAACAATATTTGTTTTTTTTTTTCCATCTGATGATCATAAAAATATTGACAGCCAATCAGAATCCATCAGTAGATGCCATAACTGCTGTGCATGCTTATAATAAACAGAACATTATCATGCATTGGTGTGATTGTGAACACAAATATAGTTACTATTATAGTTAGCATTCTTGGCCTTCAAACTAAATGGCTTTTCAGCCCATTCAAACCAAGAATAATAACTACAGCGCTATGATAACCAAATAGGTTCTAACTATAAAAGAATAGCAGAGTCCACACCACAACTATAAGATAAATGGCACAGTGGAACAATATTTGTTTTTTTTTTTCCATCTGATGATCATAAAAATACTGACAGCCAATCAGAATCCATCAGTAGATGCCATAACTGCTGTGCATGCTTATAATAAACAGAACATTATCATGCATTGGTGTGATTGTGAACACAAATATAGTTACTATTATAGTTAGCATTCTTGGCCTTCAAACTAAATGGCTTTTCATTGAATCTGTGGTGTATAACAGCACAGAATCATAATAGCAATGTGACCTAGGCGGAGGGTGAACCAACTCCAGGGTAAGGCTAAAAGCAGCCAAATGTATTAAACATCATAAACCCATCTTTTTAGGCAAGAACCAGACATGGGTGTCATGTAGGCTAAATTTTTTTTTAATGTGACTGAATTTGTATTTAACGTGATTACAATTTAATAAAAACCGTCAGAAATTGATAATTATATAACGTTTCCTTTCCACGGTTATTCAAACAGCGAATAATTTATATATAGAAAGTGACATTATCACTAACATAGATCTATCACGAGTTTAAGCACTCTCAAAAAAAAATAAACTATCGTTATAATCACTGACGCTGTATACACTGTTAAATGAATCTCTTATTTACATTGTAGCCTATGTACATCTGCGCTTTGTTGTTTATGATGAGAGAATTTGCAAGAGTCTGGAATTCAGTCAGAGAACATGCGCGCACTCAACAAAACTGATGAGTTTGAACGATGACTCATCTGAACGCTTTTGATTGGCCATTGCATTCCTAAGCTCAACAGATATGTGTGTGATTGGTTAGAATGCGCAAAAATGTAAAAACGCCTAAAATGAAATACGGTGCAACATGAGCAGATCTTAATTTAATGCCGCAATCGACACTGTCTATTCATATTCACTTTGTTAGCAACAGACGTAATAGATTTAATTGGTTTGTGCAGGGGCATTTTTGTCCAATTTAGTGGCATTTTTGCCCCAAGTCCCTGTGGCCAGGGGAAGCCTTCCCCAGCATTACACACGCTCCGCCTATGCCCTGGGGCTTAAACAGTGGGCCATGTGTATCAGATAAAGCCAGATAAATGGACCAGGCAGACGGATGGCACCAGGTAGGCAGCAGGCTTTTATAGAGCGCCGCTGCGGGCCATGAACCAGGACTGTAGGTTGTGATGAGGACTAATCCTCAATGAATGCAGTATGGACTGAGTCGAAGCAGCATGTGTGGTAATCTCCTCCAGTCTCTCACAGCTACTGCCAACCTCACTCTTTGTAGTGGGTGCCAACCTGGGTGGTGAGGGGAGCTCAGAGACACTATTAAGCAGGGATGGCATCTGGGAACCGCTCATTCCAGCACTGAGCTCCAAAGCCCAGATTTCGCAGAGAAATAAAGGGAACGAGGGGACGGAAAGGGGGAGAACGAGTCTTTTGGGCTTATTTTCGGCTTAAGTAAACAGCTTGAGTGTCATTAACATCTTACATTTACATTTGCAAAAACAAATAAGACGTGGACTTTGTGTAAGGGCTTTGCGACAGGATGTGTGACGAGATTGAGTTTCTTACACAACAAATCAGCAAAATCCTGATTTACAAATGCACTTTAGTCTCTGGTGATCTTCCAACCTGAGATCAAATCAGGCCCTGAAAAGTCTATAGCAAATCTAATTAGTTTCTCCCTCTGATCCAAAAACGTAATCAGCCTATAAACACTCTCCTCAACGCGGTGGACTTAAGTGCGGTGGGCTGCGGGAAAGAGATGAGCGCGATTTCTCTCTTCCTGCACACGGTGGTTAAATTATAGAAGAGGAGCCCATGAGAACAGAGACTACCCTTCCAATCTCTTTTCCTCCTCTTCCTTCCTTCCCTCCCACAGAATGAATTAACACCCTCCGCTGCCACCTCTGATTAAAAAAGCTCATTGGAGAGAGATTTGTAATCATTTGTCTATAATGAATTCTTAGAACCCTCACCCCCAATTCTCACCTGCCACAGCCTGCAGACACACTCACAAAGGATATAGAAAGAGATGAAGAAAAAGTGAGAATAAGCTATACGATATTACCGTCCCTCCTATTTTTTAATAGGAATTCTTGATACTTCTTTTTTCCACTGTTTTTTTTTTTTGCTCTTCTAGGCTTACAACCTAGTTTTGTGTTGAGGTCTTTTTTTTAATGAAATTTCACATTCATATGGAAAAAAATGATATACAACCACACAATTAATAATGTGTAGTGATGTGTAATATGCAAATTATATACAAATTAGGGCTGTCAATTGTCAGTTGGATGTGTTTTCTCATTCAAAAACAGCTGGACGGAGTGCAACGGAATGAAACATAATCTTGAAAAATGATTTTAAATTGACAGAATGTCTTGAATATGTATAGTTTATGGTGTGAAGAGCCAAAAAAAGCAGCAAGACGTGATGCAACAGCCAGTGACATGTTCATAGATCAAATATTTAATAAAAAACTGGTCTATAAATTAATCCTCTGACAGATTGACAAAATGCATAATGGAATGTATTTTGTACTGTAAGCCAGTGATAGGCTTATGTTTAAAGATATGGAAATAAAACAACAATAAACTGACTACTAAAGGAGCGTCACTTTGCAACAATTTAGAAAAAGGTTCTGTAATTAGATGTCCTACCTGTCCTATCTTATTGCTCTTCTTGAGTGCACCATGGCTATAGTGCATGGCACCACCGGAAGGACAGTACAATTTTGGTCGGACCTTGTTGTGAGTTTATTGGATCTTTTGAGATCTTAATTTATACATGTACTCATCTGTATTTTGTTTGGATCATGAGCATCTTATTGCTCTTCTTGAGTGCACCATGGCTATAGTGCATGGCACCACCGGAAGGACAGTACAATTTTGGTCGACCTTGTTGTGAGTTTATTGGATCTTTTGAGATCTTAATTTATACATGTACTCATCTGTATTTTGTTTGGATCATGAGTTTGATCTTTTCTGTCATATAACTTCTATTCTTTATGTAATTTTATCAATGTATTTATTTTTTATTTATTTTCTCTTTTTTAATCTCCTTATCATATATATACTCTGAGCAGATCTTGTGCTTTGTTGTAAATAGTTCTCTTTTAAAATGTGTTATAAATAAAGAATTAAAAAAGGTTCTGTAATTATTGAAATGTGAAAAATAATATACTGACTTTTAAATCAATATCACTTTTCAATAGGCACTTTATTAATCATTAGTTAATGCAATAAATCACTTGAAATAGAATCATTTTAACACATTTATTAGTCTTGCTTAGAGTTAATGTCTAAAAATAATAATTTTAATATTTAATAATAAAACTTGTATAATATCAACAATATATGTCATATTAAATATACACGCACATGCATATAATAAATAAATAAATAAATACTGACATATTTATTTTCATTAATTGACAGTAATTGCAATTACTTGGATTAATCAGCATATCATGTACAGTGGTGTGAAAAAGTGTTGGCCCCCTTCCTGAGTTCTTATTTTTTTGCATGTTTGTCACACTTTAATCGCTTGATTGCAGTTGTTGCTGCTAAGGGTGGCCCAACTAGTTATTAGGTTTAGGGGCAAACACTTTTTCACACAGGGCCATGTAGTTTTGGATTTTGTTTTCCCTTAATAATAAAAACCTTCATTTAAAAACTGCATGTTGTGTTCACTTGTGTTATCTTTTACTAATATTTAAATTAGTTTGATGATCTGAAACATTAAAGTGTGACAAACATGCAAACAAAAAAAGAAATCAGGAAGGGGGCCAACACTTTTTCACACCACTGTACATTTGAATTTTTATTCATTTGTCAGCCCCAACACAACTCTTTAGCAATGCTTCAGAACATGTTCACATAGCTAGCACTTACTCTTGAAGTAATGTGAATATTACATCTTTTCCCACATATCTCAGTTTTCATTAACTTATAAATAGCTCCCAATTGTGGCACATTACTCACGGGTGCATATATGACGGTTTGAAACGCAATCCAAATTTGTCTTTATTAATAACCTTAATATATCATTGGAATGCAGAGTGTGATGGATTAAAGGCCCCATATATCCCATGCAGAGCTGATTAATTTGTGCTCGGGAGGTTCCCGCAGCTCTCTTGCCCTCCTAATGAATGTGCACAGCCAGCATGGACACTGTTGCCTCCGTGACCTTTTTGTTTGAGTGCCAGGCCATCTGTCTCCCTGTGTGCACACGCTCCTAACCTGCGCTCGAACGGAAGCTGCTTCGAAGGCGTCACCCTCTCTTATATCTCAAATATGAATCAATGGCGGTAGAAACCTTGAGCCGGGGGTTTACGCAGGTGCAATAGGAGAAAACCACAAGAAAGTATGAAGGTTTTCACACCTAAGGGATTCGCTGTCGAGTGCTGGGGACGTCGAAGCAAATTCAATTACTTATTCCAACCTGCTTTTATTAATGCAAGGCAGACGTGAGTGTTTAATATCGCACTTTGCTTTTTATTACATGTACGGCCACCTTCATGGCATGATATTACACGCGGCAAAGCTCTTTAGTCTCAAATCTGTTCAAGTAATAGATTTAAAATGATACCTTCTGAGAAGTCAGGTTTCATTTGGACTTTGCGGTGTTTGCGCATATGCCAAGCATGAAATCTGCCAAGGCAGTATGATCTGTAAGCCAGTCTCATGTCTCAGCCTTAATAAAAATGACACATTGGCTGTTTATGATAAGAGAGACGGAGAGGGTTTTACCGCTTCCCGCTGAGCGACGTGCCGTAATGGTGACAGTGGTGAGGTGGCACGGGGGAGGGAGGCAGACAGGTGGCGCACATTTGGGTGTGATAAATCTGCTCTTCTGTGGCAGGGAGCAGCCTCGGCTCAGAGCTGCTGGAAATGTCAGCTAATGCGAGTCTCACTCAGGAGGTTAGGCAAGAAGACAGGGAAGAAAGAGAGAGTGGAGACAAGGACAGTGGGCTCCCCAGGGGGCCTGGCAGGTAGTCTGTCTGCTGGGCAACTTTCCGCCTGAGGTAAAATAATATGTTTGCTGGAAAGGTGACACTGTCCTCCACTGCTCTGCAATCGTTTCTACTCTAATGATGCACCTGTATGTATGAGAGATACTTCCTGTGTGGGGCTCAAGGGACAACTGATCATCAGACATGGATCCAGGTCATTGTTTACAAACTTAAAGTCTTAACCTATGCTACTGGGCCGAAAAATACAACATGGATAAAGCAGAAATGTATTTGTCATATCTGACTACAAAGCTAACCCATTATCTCATGCAATTCATACTATAGCTTTTTGCTGGCCACATGACTATACTGACTATGGGATGGAACACACCAGTATCACTTTTATCAATCACCCTTATCTCATTCCAAACCTGCATTACATTCTTTCATCTCTGGAACCACATTGACTGTCAATGCATGGACAAAGATACAATTTTCAACAAGAGGAATTAATGCTATAAACTTGCCATATATAAGTATAATAGAACAATGAGAAATATTCATTCAAAGGAAAGAAAAATAAGAATTAATAACCAGTGCCAGAGTACAATAAAATAACAATAAAAAGGTCATAAATATAAAATACAAGAGGAATAGGGTTACACTATATGCAAGAATATAATATTTCTTAGAATATTGTAGGATCTAATTACCATTTTACCTTTACAATTGTGTAAAACATTACAATAAAGTTTGAAATAATTTTTTTAACTGAGAAAAACTTTGTTTGGAGTCATTTGCTATATACTGCAACTAGTCTGTTTTAAATTTGTGGATTAATGTAACTGTAACATTTGCTTTATAAAATGATAATACATCAAATATAGCTGGCTATTTAACATTCTAGGGGCCATTCACACATAACATGTTTTTGCATTCCACTGCACTGCTTTTGCATTGTTTTTCCTAAGTAAACATGAATTAGACTAATGTATTTAAGCATTGTGCTGTAGTCTCAAAACTTTTGCAGAATCTTGCGCATGACACAGCATTCTAAAAACACAGAGCTCAAGTTAAAAGTTCAACTTTTAAAAAGTGTGTCTTTATGACTTTATGCCTGCGTCTGTGGTTTTTAACAGAATTTTTTTTTTTTGTGTGAACCTGTCCTAATGCAGTTCTCCGCTAACAATATTTAATATATTTTATAAATGAAGTTAACTGCTAATTCATTTGTAGGCTTTTAAATATTTTTTTTGCAGCAAAAATCAACTTTTTGCATTTCAGAGTAGTTAGCACTCTTGCTAAGTCAATTCACAGGTTTAAAAACATTTTCCAATTGAAGTTCTCAAAACTGTGACTCAGATTTGACTCAAGACAGTCACAAGGCTCTAATTCATAAAAATCTCTGTTGATTTTGAGTCTACTGCTTAGATCTCACATGCAGCTGAAATATTGTGTAGTAGTAAAACCACAGAATACAAGTCCTAAGAGGTTGTTCTGCGACTGATCTTGTAGTTGGTCTTTAGTCAGACCCTGAAGGTTTGATGGAGAATAAGACGTGAATCACTGGCACCATCCAATAAAACTTCAGGGGCATTCAACCACCCACTCACTCATACACACACACACACACACACAGAATCTTTTATCAAGTTTTGTGCCTCATGTGTAATCTCTTATCTCTCCCCAACAGCAACCTGCCATCATAATCGCCAGTTATAGCGGCCCATAATCTGCAGGGGGAGGCTGAACTGATCTGATGGCTATCACTACAAATCTCACTGCAAATCACTCAAATGACACAGAGAGCCACCGCACACCAAATCCACAAACCACCGCTGAGAATGGTACTGCTCATACCCTATAAATACAGGAAACAAACTCTGAACAGCGGAAGACACATAAAAATATCTACCCACCACAATTCATCTCTGTGAGCCAAGTCTTGGACAGCCTAGACCAATATGTCATCCTAAATGGGTCTGTTGTTGGTCATTCGCTGTGCAGGATTTTCAGTTTGTGCCACACTGCTAATCAAAGCACATACCCACCATTAGATGAGCAGAGCAGTTCAGATCTGCTGCAATTGGCGTCCATTAGAGAGTGCTCATGTGTGTGAGTGTGTGTACACTTGAAACGAACCCCTAACTGTTTCTACCATTGTTTGAGAGTCATTACAGTGCACTGATGTTGGATAATAGTGGTTGATTGCAGATCCTTTGTCCTGCATTGTGTGGTTTTGCATTAAGCAGGATTGTGCTGTGACATGCCTTATGAAGCACAAAATCACAAATAGGTTTTAAATTAAGCTCTACTTGTGCTTGAATTGTATGTACTGTACATTTCTATTATTCATTTAAAAGAATAATGTTTTTGTAACTGAAATGTGGGGGTGTGTGGGGTAAGTTGTGTCAGTGGGTAACAAGGCCTAGATGCACAAGAGATGAGATAAGCAATAATAGTAATAATAACAAAAATAATAATGTCTTTTATGTTCACCAAGGCAGTAAGATCAGTAAAATAGTTTAATATTATTACAATTTAAAATAACTTCTTTCTATTATATTTTAAAATGTAATTTATTACTGTGATGGCAAAGCTGAATATTCAGCAGCCATTACTCCAGTCTTCAGTGTCACTGCAGTGGTGTGATGTAACGAAGTAATAATAATTCGTTACAGTACTTAAGTATTTTTTGGGAGTATCTGTACTTTACTTGAGTTTTTATATTTCAGCCAACTTTTACTCCACCACATTTCCTAATTAAAATGTATACTTTTATTATGATACATTTCCCCGAGGCATATTCGTTACTTACTACAAAATAGTCAGAAGTCAGGAGAACACGGACTGCAGGAAAACAGGTTTGACGAATCAGCGGTCTGGCGTCTGCTAGTTAAAAACACCGTTGCTCACATGCAAAGAAGTGCGCGAACAACCGCGGATGATTCCTTTTCCACTAAAGTCGAGGCTGGGGTGTGCAATATACAGTATATCTTCTACGATAATACAGAAAGTGTTGTTGTAATAATGTGCGATCTGACATGATCAAGTAGGCTATATCACCAAATCCCACACAGAGTGCACGCACGTCGATTTATTAGTCTATTAAAACTCAAAATTCCAGGAATTCTAAATTATGAACAGCAAAAATGCTTCTGTATGCTTTTTATATGTATACAATTTAAAGAGATAGTTCACCCAAAAATGAAATTTGATGTTTATCTGCTTACCCCCATGGCATCCAAGATGTAGGTGACTTTGTTTCTTCAGTAGAACTCATTTGATGATTTTTAACTCCAACCGTTGCAGTCTATCAGTCGTACAATACATGGTAACAAAATCGATGAGAGTAAAAAAAAACATGCACAGACAAATCCAAATTAAACCCTGCGGCTCGTGACGACACACTGATGTCCTAAGACACGAAACGATCGGTTTGTGCCAGAAACCGAACAGTATTTATATCATTTTTGACCTCTAATACAACACTATGTCCAACTGTCTTTGGGCACGCGCACGGCATCCGGTGCGTGAGGTGTGTACGCGCTCTGGTGTAGTTTACGCAAGCGCCGGAAGTGATCTCTTGCGCGTATACATCACTCATTGTTTACACAGTGCACAGTGATTGTAGGTACAATGGCTAATCAAAATGGTACTTACTTGCGTTTATCCGGATTGTTCAAACCGACTTAAAACTAAAAGATTACGTTCTCTCACGCGAACTCATTCGGGAGTGGTGACTTTCCACGTATTCCCAACTTCTGAGCCTGCTCGCCTGAAGTTATGATTGATTGCTCTTCGGCTGGATATCAACACACCCATTAACGTAAACTACGCCAGAGCGTGTACACACCTCACGCACCGGATGCTGTGCGCGCGCCCAAAGACAGTTGGACATAGTGGTGTATTAGAGGTAAAATATGATATAAATAACAAACTAGTTTCGTAGTCTTAGGACATCAATGTGTCGTCACGAGCCGCAGGGTTTAATTTGGATTTGTCTGTGCATGTTTTTTTACTCTCATAGATTTTGTTACCATTGCCATGCATTATACGACTGATAGACTGCAACGGTTGGAGTTAAAAATCATCAAATGTGTTCTACTGAAGAAACAAAGTCACCTAGATCTTGGATGCCCTGGGGGTAAGCAGATAAACAAATTTTCATTTTTGGGTGAACTATCCCTTTAATATATTTAACTTAATCTATATCACACAAAGAGTACCGTTTTTCTGCAGATATCAGCATGAACACATTTAATAATCAAGTTCAGTAAAGCAATAAGTGACTTACATTTTAGAGGTAATATTGCTTGTTTTTGCTCAAATTTGCCAACGAAAATAGTTCCAAACAAAGATCACACAGCACTGTTTTGCGTCTCTGAGCAATGGACGGTGTTTACTTATTGAATGAATCAGCTTTTTGAATGAATCGGTTGATAAAAATGATTCAGTGATTCACTCATTAACACAGTCGAATGCTTTGTTCCTGAATGAATCAGCCATTTTAATGAATTGGTTTAATCTCAATGACTCACTCATTAACAGTCACCTGCTTCCACCTACTGGCGGTTTTAATTTCACATTTAGACTATTTGTTTCATGTTTTAAATTATTTCAAATATCAGTATTTAACGTTGTATGTTAAAAACAAAACATTAGGCCTATTTATGCATCTGTAACTGCAGGTTAAATGCATCCATGTCCCCTCTGTGATACATAAACTGTAGCCTAAATACCATTTCTGATGCAGATTCCAGAAATGTTTTATTATGTTGGAATGAAAGACACTAAGTACCGGATGAAGTGCTTCTTATTTTTACCCAGAAATACAAAATGGAATAAGGAGTTAAAACTGAACACAATCTTGCTCAAGCTGTGTATGAATTTTTTTTATATATATTTATTTGCTTCTTTTCCATTTTGCATTTACTTGCAGTTTTACTTTCAATACTTAAGTACATTTAAGATAAAAAAAAAAAAACTTTTCGTATTTAAGTACAATAAATATCACATACTTTAAGACTTTTACTCAAGTAATATTCTAAACAGTGACTTCAACTTCTACCAAAGTCATTTTCTGTTAAGATATCTGTACTTTTACTTGAGTATGGCTTTCAGGTACTTTATACACCACTGGTCACATGATCCTTCAGAAGTCATTTTAATGCTGATTTGCTACTCAAGAAACATTTCTTATTATCTATCAATGTCAAAAACAGTTGTGCTGCTTAATATGCTTCTGGAAATATTATTATGCAATGGATAGAAAACTCTGTTCAAAAGGACAGAATTTATGTGTTTATAAGTCTTTACTGTCACTTTTGATCAATCTTATTGATGCCGATAAGAACTTTTAAATGATAGTGTGCATGTATGTACATACACGCATACATGCACACAATCATTTAAAAGTAGATATATATATATTGTGACGAGCGTCCCGAAGCTTCATCAGCGTCGCCTTGGAAACAAGCGAGGAGCACCTGGCCATCATCATCACAGGCTGATCGGTCACAGCTGCACCTCATCAGGCGGCGGCTATATAAGCCACGCAAGCTCTGCCATCTAGGAGATTCCTCCATGAGACTGAGCACTAACTCGCCCTCTCATAGTGCAAATTTATACACCAAAATTTAACACACCTTTTCCCCATTCACACCTGAGACCTTGTAACACTAATGAGTCACATGACACCGGGGAGAGAAAATGGCTAATTGGGTCCAATTTGGACATTTTCACTTAGGAGTGTACTCACTTTTGTGTCCAGCGGTTTAGACATTAATGGCTGTGTGTTGAGTTATTTTGAGGGGACAGCAATATATATATATATATATATATATATATATATATACACAGGGCCTTCCTTAGGGGCGTGCAACTGGTGCGGTCTTGAGGGGGCCCCGCAGCAAACGGGCCCCCTCCCCGGAACGCGATCGTGAATGCCCTGCTCCCTGCCTCGCACCGGGCCCCGCGTCAGCTAAGGACGGCCCTGTATATATATATCATCAGAACCTGGTGCTCCACCCTAACAGAACTTGAGGGCAGTAACTCTCGAGAGGGCAGGGGGTGCTACATATATATATATAGGGCAAGATGTCATTGAAAATGTTATAGACATTTTTCTTGTAATTTCATTGTAATTTCATCTGATAGCTGACATCCAAAAATATCTTCTTGATTAGAGAGGACAATGCATTAATAAAAAAAGACACAGCTTATCCCACTCACTTATACTTAAATAAAATCTAGGTGTTTAACTGGTGTCTTTCAGGCGTGAAAAACACGTAAAAATAATTTTTAACAGGTGTCAGATGATTGCTGTCAGTGATGTCCCATCCAAAAGCCCCTCTTTATCACAGACATCTGTGGCAAAACCAGGCCCGAGCATCTTATTATCACATGGTGCCTGTGCAGTGAGTCGATCTGGTGCAGCTTCACATCCTCATTCATGCCTAAGCATCATAATGCGAGCTTACCATACAAGCGAACACTTGTCATCCGTTTAGCCTCTTTTAACCGTAAAGCTTGCCTTACTCCCCACCAAAGTCAAATCAAGCAGGAATTCATCAGCTCGAGGGGAAAAAAGAAAGACAGATAACATTTAAAGCCTTGCCAATTAGAATCGCTTGCTTCATGTCAGTAGAATAATTTAATGATTAATTTATAGTTAAATTTTCCACCTCTACGATAATGAAGCGAAATGCACTCCGAACTAATAATATTACAAAACAGTGCCGGACACATCCCGCCGCTTTCAAATAGAGGATGGCGAAAGCGTTTCTGGCTTGTCACATCAATTACACACTGCCATCCTAATTTAGGGCACAAAAAAGGGTGAGGGGAGGAATGTGAAAGAAAAAAAAATCTGGAATCAATCCAATCATGCACAATTGTGTATTATATAAGATAAGCAGACCAATTATAATAAGTCATTACAATCACTGGCAAACATAGCATTCAGTTGTCATGCTGCTTTTGTTGGAAGCTGTCAGTTCCCCCCTCTCTTTACGCATGGCTAGCCATGCCTGGTGGACTGTAACCATGTGGCACTGATGGCCCCCAGTACACACACACACACACTCACTCACCGAGCGAGAGAATGAGGCAGGGGACTCAAGCTTGATCTATTTTCACTGGCCTTGGGGTCTGTTTCACACCCCCTCACAGCGCTGACAACAGAACTAACATGTGGAGGTGAAACCAGAGACGGGCTGCCATTACTTGACCTCCTGTGCTCCCGAGCATCCTGTTAAGCTACAACACACACATGTTAGAAGGAGGAGGCGCTGCCTGTGTAAACAAACCAGACAGGAGATGAAATGAGACAGAGAGAGCGAGCATGCCATTCAAGTAAATTAATAGATTAATTGTTTGCAATTAAACGATTTGTCTTCATTGAAAAATCATTGGTTGTGGTTGCTTGGTTGTGTGCGATCATTAGGAGTGTGCATCCGACCCCCCGTGTCCAGAGACCAGGGATAATGAGACTCGGGGAATGAAGTGCATGATGGGGCATGGGATAAGCCGAGTCAGCCTACCACACAAACACACACACTCACTCTCATCTGACCTCTCTCTGGAAATGAGCTCCACACTCCAAGCTCTCATGGGTAATCATATATGGAGCTGCCCATGATGACAGTTAATTTGAAGCTATCTGGCTACTCCGCATACCCCCTGCTTCCCCTCTCTTGCCTGTCTGTCTGTCTTTCTCTCATTCGCCGCTTCTTCCTTTGTCTCTTTCCTGCTTCCCTTCTGTCTCTACCTCCCAATGCTCCATTAGAGCCAGTTCTCCACGCTCCTGCAATCAAATTAATTCCCCACATTTTCCCAAGGAACCCCCATCGTTCTAGAGCTAATGTTTTTAATTCAATTGGAGCAATCCATATCCAGGCCCATTTCCTGTTTGGTTGTGCCAGAGAGCCCCTCCCTCGGGCGGCTTTAGAGAGCGCGTCTGCGGCATCTCGATAAAGGCGCACACGCGTGGGCATCGCACCAACGAGCGCGCGAGACTGCCTGGCGTGTTTACATCGCTTCATCTAGACAACAATGAAAAGGCCCGCATTAAAATAAAAGTGAACACACACACATAGACACACATGTGTGGAATTGGCTGGGCTTCTTTTATACTGCAGGGGAAATGCCGCAGTAGCCATTAACGTTTCACAACACATCTGTATCGCTGATATTTTTTTCGCCCAAATAGATTAAGCGGGGGGAGGGGTCCACGTCTGTTTTGAAGCCAGGGAAACGGTTTGTGTACCGCTGGTCTCTGCAGTCACACTATTTCCCTGTTCTCATGAATTAATAAGCGGATGCGTGTGTTTGTGAGTACCGGGTGGCCAGGAAGATGCTGATATAATGAGCGGCGCAGGGGCAGTGCCGGCGCAGAAGTGGCTCTGTCCAGCGTGCAGACCATCATCCCCTCATGGCTCCTCAGCCCTGCCCTCTCCCCATGGAGCACGGCCATGTTTGGCCTCTCATTAACTAGATAAATATATCCATCCCTTCACCTCCCCCTCCTTATTCTCTTTCTCTGTTTCCGTCTCGATATTATCAGCACTCTGATTAGCCGGCCTCAGTCCTGCGGGACCGCGGCAGGGTTACCATCCAGGCGGCACGCACAACGCAAACGGCACTTTGGATTCTTTTTGTCATGTAAAACAGTAAGGCACTAACTAGACTAGAAAGACTTGGGAAGCATAGTAGTGTCAGTGGTGCTACACACACGTGTTAACTCAACGCGTCCAGACAGACACATGTACACACACACACACACACACAACTGCGGGGGTTGCTGGTGATTATTGTGAGATTCAACTGGGCTTTCCAATAGGCAATTATCTCAGTCAGAACACATTTGAATTAGAGCTGCAGGACAGGGTAATTACTGAGGTCAGTAGATAAGGCTCTCTCTCTGGTCTCAGGTTGAGTCTATAGATAAATCCCTGCAATGCTAAAGCTACATTGATTTAAGAACCGCCACAGGCATTGATCCAAGATGGCTGAGGTGTCACGCCAAGGGAGAACCGTTCTGCTCACCTAATGACACACACACACACACACACACACACACACACACACACAGGGAAGCCAATGACCTATCAAAGCAGTGACATGTCTGTATACATATCATGTGTACATCTCAGATACTCCACCTTGGATATACAGCTTTTGACACACAGTGTCAGTGCAGATGTTGATACAAGATGACTTAATTTTATCTGAATGGGACCATTCTACCAAAAAATGAAAATTCTGTCATAATTTACTCATCTTCATGTCTTTCAAAACCTAGATGAATTTATTTCTTCAGTGGAACACAAAAGAAAATATTTATAGCATCCAAGCTGCTCTTTTTCATACAACAAAAGAAGATTTTGAGTAAATAATAACATTTGTGTCACACAAAGCAGTCGTATGGCTTCAGGAGACTTGGAATAGTGTCATGAGAGCTACATTGGCTACTTTTATGATATTTTTGTGGTGCGTTTAATAATTTTTTACTGGAGAGCCTATGGTCCCCATCTACTGTCAATGTATGGAAAAACAGCAGCATCAACATTCATCGGAACATCTCCTCATGAGTTAAACGTAAGAAAGAATATGAACTGATAGAAAAAGTTTGCTTACCAATGCATATTTTTTTCAGTACTGTACAATAAATATATTAAAATGCAGAGTTATTATTGAAATATAGAGGGGTTTTACATAGTCAAGCTACAGTCTTAATCAGTCGGTATACATGATACAATATGTAATTAGTTTTAAATACACATCACTCTGTCTTTCAAAGCAATTGCACAATGCAAAGACCAACTGTAATTTTCTTAACATGCAAACATGCTGGATGAAGCTGAACTACAATTGCATTATCTAGACTAAAGAGTTTGTGAGACACTTTAAAAAGATGAATGAATGCGTTAGTCCAACTGTAATCAAACTTTTAAAGTGCGTGCAAACACACTTAGTGTGAAAGGGTTCGATGGGTCAGATAAACATTTAGTAACACACCATCACATATTTATTCTCCGTAAGTATATAACAACACAGCAACTTATTTTATCTGCTCATGTTCATCCATCCCATAATTTTAAAATTGATTTAACCTCTTTAGAATCTTTAATCACCACTGAGAGCAGTAGTTGATGCTCGACCTTAGCATGACAAAGGAAGCAGTAAAGCCTAAATGGCTCTGAATGAAAAAGTGCTTTGAGTGAGAGAGTGAGAGAAGGGAGCAATGTACAGTGCACCAATGCATTGTGGGATGGAAGGTTTATATGTGACACCTCCCATTTTTCTTCGCCTGTGGCTCTTATGTTTATATAACAAAACTGTCTCAATCATTCTCCTCAGTTGGTTGAAGGTTACCAGGGGCAAGGGGGTAACAAATGGACTGGGCACAACGTCTGAGAGATAGCAGTCTGAAGGCTAGATAATAGGCTGTCATAATGGACAATACAGAGAGAAAAACCTCCAGAGATCAGCCAAACCCGAAGAACAAGTTTGCATTATTCATCGTCCCCACGGAGGGTTCGGCAGCTGCATTACATTAGACTCTTCATTACTGTGGCTGTATAATACGGAAAAAAAGCCGCTTTAATGTAAAATATGACCAATTTTTTCACCAGAGGTTGGTTTGAGGTGGGATAGAGGAATATTATAAGCTCTCTGGAGAGTTTAGTCACTACTTAAATGTGTCTGAGAGCTGACCTGCCCTTCGCTGTGGTAATAATGGGTTGTGGATTAAAATATGATTCCATCCACGACAAGAGGTTATTGTGATCATTCTAATGATGACTGCCATGTGGCAGGTCCAGCTCCATAGCTCCGGCTCGCTGCAATCATCCTCCTTTAATAAAACACTTAACACCATCCCTCATTCTCTCACACCTCTCTCTCTCTGTCTAGACCAGGCTGTGAGAGGGGGATTTGTTATTCAGTCTGTGGGTGCATTTGTCAGTGAATCTGTGGCATCAGAAATAGCAGAGGCTTTGGTGCCATCTGCCCACATCAGTATTCGGCTGCATTGTGATACCTGTCAGAGAAAGTTTAGTCTGCGTTCCAGACACATGGCTCAAAATGCCTGTCTGCCATTTTAAACTGCCTTACATAACTTAGTGACACTTTCCAGTAAGGTTCAATCCGATGACATTGGTTAATGCATTCGCTGTGATGAAAGAATGTGTTGAGCAGAACATGTTGACCAGCTCAAACAATATACAATAGAACTGTAAGTAGGTGCTTATATAAAATTATAATTTATAAAATTCACTAAACAGTGGTTCCTTTTACTCTCATTATAAGTGTCTTACTGTAACTTTTTTTTGTTTTTTTTAAAGAAGATGAGTCCATTTTTTGTGCTAATAATCATTGTAGCTTAACTTATACTGAACCTGGAATATTTATTTAATTTATACAATTTTGTAATGTTACAATGCATTAATATATGTAGAAATTAACAAAAAATATTAAAGGGGTCATATGATGCGATTTCAATTTTTCCTTTCTCTTTGGAGTGTTACAAGCTCTTGGTGCATAAAGAAGATCTGTAAAGTTGCAAAGACTAAAGTCTCAAATCCAAAAAGAGATTCTTTATAAAAGTTAAGAGTTAACCACGCTTACCTAAAACGCCTCGTTCTAACACGCCCCCACATGTCTACGTCACGATGTGGGAAGATTTGCATAACGCCACCCAAATGTTCACGCAAAGAAAGAAGGCGTAACTTTTATTCTCACTGTAGTATTGTTATTGCCGCAATGTCGTTAAGGAGCTGTGTGTTTCGTTGTGAAAGCGAAACTACTTTGTTTGGCCTTCCAAGAGAGGACATGACTAGAAATCAGTGGTTGAGTTGTATTTACAACACTGTTCCAGAACAGTTCAACCTAAATATTCAGATGTGTGCAGTGCATTTTATGGAGGACTGTTCTCAATCATCTATCCAAAAAATGAACTGCAAAAACAAAACACCCACTTCACTAATTGGTAATAGTTCAGAATTATTTATCCCCTGTCTGAAAAAAGGCATGACTACCTGCCTATCACATTCCTCCAAGACATCCTATATGTGTGTGTATGTGTGTCTTTTGTACCAGCCCCTGCCACTTCTATCTCCCTGCTCCTCTAATTAACACTGCTGTCTGGCTTTTTCCGACAGCGGGGCTTGTTTGCTGGTGAGTCAGTCCCTTAGAGAGAAAAAAATAAATAAAGACGTGAGATTGTGTCTGTCATACCCCATCCAGCCTAACCTGCTGTCACCCGCCTCACCTCTACTCTCTAATCATTTATTCATGTTGTGCAGTCACTCAGTTCAGTCAGTCAAGACGGTAACACAACATCTTTACCTGTAAAGTTGTGCCAGCTGGTCTCAATGCTACTGCTGTGACCTGGGTCAGGGTGTTGCGTTAGCATAGAGTTTATGCTCACAACAAATACAGACCACATGAACTTTGAGTTGGGTGTTCAGACATCCTTGTTTTCTGGAATGTGTCCTTGGCAATGTCCAAATTTTTTACCGCACATTAAAAACAGCCCAGAAAGTGAAATAACACCTATTGTAAGAAATATTGCACATTATCATTATCACATACATGTTGTAATTTCAATCTCCATTTATAAAAAAAAATAATTAAATAAAAACTATACATTTTACCTCCCATGTGTTAGCTTCTGACTTTTATTCTCAGAATTCCAAATTGTAAGTTAACTCGTTTAAATGGTATTTCGAAATTCTGACTTTTGTCAGAATAGCAAGATATAAAGTCAGAACTGCGAAATAAAAAGTCACAATTACCCTTTAATTTGAAACAAGCTTCAATAATTGTATTAGCAACTGCTTTGCATTCATTCTGTAATTTTCATAGTGCATTATTATCAAGATTACTGTCATTTCATTTAGTTGCATTATATAGTGATTCAATGTCATAACTATCAGTGCCCAGGCATTGTTTTGCATGCGGTCGTAAGTCATAAGTTTGGGGTGTCATAAGGCTTTGTAGTTCGTTTAAGTATGCACCAATGACTAAATACAAATTTGAGTAGCAAAAGAATATGTTTTTGCAATAGTTTATCACATGGTCAAAATGCACAAAGTTTGCAGTTTGGGGAAACTTTTTGTGCTAAAGTTATGAAAAAAATCTATAAAAACGAAACTACTCAATTTAATTTAAGGCACTTACAAATTCTTCCTCAGATATGAGAGAGAGAGGGAGAAAGAAGCAGAGATGAAAAAAGAGAAATGGAAAAGACAGACTTTCAGTCCCCTGAGAAAGCGGAGTGATTAGCGTTTCTGAAACATGAGCAGTTATTTAAAAATCAATGTATTGTCATTAAAGCTGAAGATTGTTCCCTGGGAGAGCAGGTATTGATCGACGCCTGTGCCCACTGGGTATCGACCGGGTCAGTAATTTGCTTCCAAACATATGTGAAGTATGGGGGTGTGCTACAATAATGGCTCTCCACTATTATTACTGTCTTACTCAGCAGGCAATGCACATTAATTACCACCAGTGAGACTCGCTGAGAAACAGGATTACAGCAGAGACGATATATGAGCTCATACCGATCCTCTCATCACTGCTACAGGCTACAAGTGCATCTGATTCTCTCGTGACTGTGGCGATAACGATTAAAAAAGATATTTTAAACCGTTTTCTGTGTTTACTTCCATGTGTGATCTTATCTGGATGGCTCAAAATCGCAAATTTCTTGATTTTTGACTGCCTTAAATATGTACTTCATTCTGGCAGCACTTAAACCAAAGTAAGGCTGCATTTTGACATCCATTTATTCCACCCTAGAGTGCTTTATAAAAGTGTGTGTGTTTGAATTTCAAAGCCCTTCTCTTTAATATAAAGTGAATTATTCACAAAACAAGTAGGGGATTATCAACAAAAGCATTTGGATAATGTAAAATTCAATGCGCCAGTCCTTACAACGCAAACGCGAGGAAAAATATATGCA
Organism: Sinocyclocheilus grahami; assembly: GCF_001515645.1. Taxonomy (NCBI): domain Eukaryota; kingdom Metazoa; phylum Chordata; class Actinopteri; order Cypriniformes; family Cyprinidae; genus Sinocyclocheilus; species Sinocyclocheilus grahami. Next base: position 1,487,907 of record NW_015505404.1, read on the forward strand.
CAAATACACACGCACACACTGATACACGCTTGCCAACCAAAGATCAGCAGAATCTGTGTGGCCCATGCCAATCAAAACCCAGAACACATCTCTCCCGTCTGATTCCTCAGAGCTTTCACTATGTTTCAGTGATGAGCTGTTAGTCTCTGCAATAATACATTATTTAAAGGAAATTACAAAGAGGCGATTTAATAAATACAGTTCTCTCCCAGGCGAAGACCTTGAAGCTTTGTGTTTATCTAATCCTTTGAGTTTGTGTGCTCTTTTACTGTTCTGCCTGCTAGAACAAAACCCAATCATTAAAAATCCCTCTTTAATATTCATAATCTCTTTTGAACTGTAAATTCCATCTGTAGTTTAAAGTGATGACTCACTCGTAGAACTGCTTGTAATCCTCTCTCTGTGTTGGGTGGCTCTGAGCCTGGATGCAAAACAGGGCAACAGCAGGGCCGCATGAAAGCTATTGTCGATGGAATATGTTAGTGTGACAAGCATATACTTAACAACATAAAGAAAGGCTATAGCTGATGGTAGCAGTCTAGTTCTATTCTTATTAGGTGGATAACACAATGTATTTATATACAGCAAATGCCTTACAAGTATTTTAGACATTCTACTATATATGCATTATATTACAGCACCATATTCACCTACACAGGTGGATTTGCATGAAAATTATATAAATAATTTAAAATTCACATTATTTTCACATTCACAAAATTCTCACATATAGGTCATATGCTCACTTTTTCACTTTCGTGCCATTGCCATGCCGACATTTCATGCCTTCAATTATTAAAATTGGGAATTGCTACTGTGGAAATGTACCAAGTAATTTTGGTAGATTTTTTTTTACAAGGGGTACATTTTAAAATTTCTTATTACTATATAAATATAACATAAAAACTGTAGGATATTTAAGCATATTTTCTATTTACTTACACAATTTAATAGATGTTTACTTTTCAATTTAATAGGTGTTTCATATACACACATTACATTTAAACTTTGCATCTGTTCCCATTTATCAACATATATACCTAGACATCTAAATATAATTACTTAAATTAAATACTTGTTGCAGTATTGCCAGTCTATCTCACATTGTAACCACAATCGTTTAAAGTGTGAGATTTTGCAATTTGTCAACACATCAGAATGGACTGTAATGAAGAGGAACCAATGAATGACTTGTAAAAGAGACCCAACAATGAGGTCAAGGAAGTCTGACTGGATCATATTAAAGAGTTGTTTTTGGGAACAAAATGTTATAAATGTGTCTATGTAAGTAAATGTATAAAAAAAATGTAAAAAAATGTTTTTTACTTATTAATTACTTCAGCCTTAAAATCTGTTTAATAAATGTTTTCAAAAGTAAAATTATTCAGGTAAACTGATGCTACTAAGCTAACTCTCTAGAGAAGCGAACATACCGTTCTCTGCTTTCTGCTAAATGTCTGATTTATAATTAGATAAATGAGTATACCACCAAGCTGCAAGCTGCAAATTCGATTAGATCAAATTAGAATTAGACAGATTATGACAAAACTTCTGTAGCTACAGAGTACAGACTGATGAATGCTCACCAGTCACACAGCATCACTATGTCTGCACCATCCACCTCTTGAACGTGCACCCCGTCGAGTCATAACGCATTCAATGCACCGAGTTATTGCCAGCCGTTCACATTACCAAAACTCGACTACAAAAGCCTCATCAATCCATAAAGCATTTATTAGAGGTTGCTCCATTTGGTCCCCAAGCAGATGCTATTGTAAAGTCTAATGAATTCATTATCAGGGTTAAGGTGGGGAGAAGGGCAGCTGAGGAGCTCTGTAGTTTTGAATTGGTTATTGGGGGCTTTATCTGTTCCTCACTGCTGAGAGGGAAAAGCCAGGACACATATCACAGGAAATGAAAGAGCTGAATCTTCAATCGAGGTGGATAAAAAATGTATCAAAGGGAAGATAAGAGAGGCAGGCCATGAAATATCCTCCCTGAGTGCTTTGGGATTTTACATGGATATGCGTATCTATGGATACCAATCAGTTGTGCACCGCAACCCGCGATTTCGAGAAGATGAAAAAGTAGAGTTTGGAGATTCGTCGCTTTTCCTCCAATGGTGCCGCAGCAAACTTCCCCCATAATGCACCAGCAGGCTGGTGGGAAGCTGTAGTTAGGTTTTCCCCCAGATGGCAGAGACCCAGGGGTGGCACGGGTTGTTGTTTTTGATGAGCTGTGCATATACAAAAGCTGAACATCTGGAGCTGCCATGTGGCCCCTCCATTTGGCCAGACTCACACCTCCCCGAGCCAGATGCACCCAAGCAACTGCGAGCTAAACAGCATGAATCATTCAAAGGCGAGAGACGTAAACACACACACACGCTCACACATCCATGCCGTGCTCACATGGGAGGCCCAACAACGACTTTGATTAGACTTCTAAAAAGCCATGAATATGCAGCAGGCATTAACGCCGTTAGGAGAGGCCGATTTGTCAAATTGTCCATATTTCATTAAGATGGAGTAACACCCTGAGGGTTTGATAATTAAAAAATAAAAAGGAATCCGCCATTCAATTGCCATGTTATCTCAATTATTGAGCTCTTGTGTGCTTAATTAACACTTAGCAAAGAGTTAAGAAGTGGTCGACGCGCTCGATGTAGTTGGAGAAAATTACGCAAAGGTGAGTCGAGACAGGTGGGGAGAAGGAGACAAAGAACAGCGATTCACACTCCTTGTCATCGCTGTCGGATCGTTCTCATCGAGCTTAATTACAGTTAAAGTGAAGCGACGTGCTTGCTTACAAATATCTAATCACTCGAGCGTAAAAGTCGCTAGCGAGGAGGTGAATGAGGCACAGAATGAGAAGAAAAGCTAATGGCACACGGCCAGCTGTTAATAAAGGAGTGCGTTAAATGCCAACTCAGTCCTGAGAGATATGAAACCCTCAGAAATGCATAGGTGTTGTTATTTATGGTTTGGGGCAGCTGAGAGCATTGTGTGGGTACCGTTTAATAATTTTAAGAGAAATTGCAAAACCGGTCTCAGATTTAAAGGGCATATGCTTCTAAAACTACTGCCTCCAGGACAGATGCATTCATAGCACTGGGAATAATAGGACTCTAGAAAGGGAGGGGGAAACAGTTATTACTATTAATAAAAAAGTTAATAAAAATTAATATAACTTGGAAAAACTGAAACTAAATTAAAACACTATTAAACTAAAAAATGAACTAAAATTAATTAACAATGGCCTCAAATTAATTTTACCTGTCTCACTTATAATACTGTTCAAAAGAGTCCATGAGACTTAAAAAAAAGTAATACTTTTATTCAGCAAGGACACATAAATTGAATCAAAAGTGACAGTAAATACATTTATAATGTTCGATTTCATTTTTTAAAATGTATCAGTTTTCAGCACCAAATCGGCATATTAGAATGATTTTTGAAGGATCATATGACACTGAAGACTGGAGTGATGGCTGATGCCATCAGCTTTGCCGTCAAAAAATAAATAAATAAATAAATTGCATTCTGAAATATATTAAATTAGAAAACAATACTTTTTTACAATATTACAGCTTTTACTGTATTTTCAATCAAATAAATACTGCCTTGTTGAACACAAGACTTCAAAAGAAGAAAATCTTACAGACCCAAACATTTTATAGTGTATATTTAACCTGGAACGCTAGACTGTTAAATTATACCAGTTAGCACATTAAGTTTGGCACCCCCAAGAAATAAAACCTAATAAAAAATAAGCAAAAATTTAAATAAAATCAACAATGCCTAAGTGAAAAAATAAACAAAAATGAATGGGCAAATTTAAAATAAAATAGAAATAAAAGTAAAATTTAACAACCTTGGAACAAACACAAAGCCATTTGAAGCAACATATGTCTCAAGCTCACGCAGGTAGCTATGAGCTGGAATGTACAGGAAGACTGACAGAATAATGTAAACATAGCTGTATGGAGCATCATTATCTATATTTCTCTCTATTTATTTAACTCAACTTGAGCCATTGCACTCTTTGCCCTTGGTAGTGATGATGATGAAGGCAAGCAGCGGAGTGTCATTAATGAGCAAGTCTCAAGAAGGTGGACACGAGCAGATAGAAAGAGCGGTGCCACCCTGAGCAGCATTTGCAGCATGTGGTGAGTATGCCACTCTGCTCTAATGAGATGAGCTCTCTACACTAATTAACTCATCCATAACTCTGAGCACTCAATTAATCATTATAGCCAGTTAATTGAAAATAGATAAAGACTGACAAATGTTTAGTCCTCCTCCAAATGTCTCGGCAAAGATTACGGATGTGTTGTGTTTTATTTAATCAATTAAAATAAATCAATTCATTTTCATTTACGCCGGGATTTCTTAACGACTGTATTTATCCCAGTTCGCCTGTGTTTTTTTTTTGTTCACTCAACGCCTCATCAGCCCATCTCTGCGGCATATGGGACTGTGCCTGCGCATTCATATCAATTAATGTGCCAGTCTGATGATGGACAAGGACAGCGGAAGGATTTGTTAACCTTGCTCCTCGGGACACACCAATTACGCTCCAGCAGAGCCCTTTAATGAAGTCGATGGGATATCAGTCTGTTTACAAATGCCTGGCGACCAGCGAGAGCAAACCACAATAAGCTTTTAAAACGGACACTTCGCTTCTCCCATTGTTATTTATTCATAGAGCAGGCCTATGGTGCACAGAATATCGCAGTGTGATTATAAAAGGCTAGACTGGGTGGAAACAGTTGACCTGTGTGGACGAACAGTCCTCATGTGACCCTGTCACTGATAATCTTACATTACAGTCAGCTCCGGTTGCAGCCCAGACCTAGTAAACAGAAAAACATCATTGAAACATGCAATAAAAATTCACTTAACGTGGTTTCTTTAAGAAGACCTTCAATCTGAGATTCCTTTCCACATCTACAGGTACCTAAAAAAGTCTTAAATTCCAGATATAGACTCAGCGGTGTCTGCCAGATCAAGGTCACTCTCGGCTGGGGCCGACTCTGACTTCACTGTCTCATTCTGCAGTCAAAGTGTGCTCCTGGTTCTCCATCTCTGGAGCTCTTCCACCGCTCTTCCACCGCTCACTGTGAAAGAATAATTATTTAGTCCTTTCGTAAGCAAACCATGTCCCCGTTCACGTATTAATCTTTCATATGTTTCCAAGATCTAGCCTTCTGTAATCCCATCTGTATAAGACACAACAAAGCGGAACAAAGAGAGTTTGCCATGAATAATGTATTGTTTCTCTCATAAAAGGCTTTAGTTGCTTCTGTTATGTTTCACTCTTGCGGGGAGAATCTATTGATCCCTTGTTTTTTTTTTATTGGGCTCTACAGGGCTTCCGTTCCCTTTATAACAAATGATCACACTACACTGACTTTATCACAACACAAACACAGACACATGGGTAAAAGAAAAACAGGCCATTTACGAGTGATTGCAAATTATGAATCTTACCAGCAAACCGCACATGAGCATAATGATTTCTAATTACAATCAAATTAGGGTACTTAAGGGACATGGCCATGAAGAGACTTCATTCTTAAATCTCTTACCAAAACACTTTGCTATGAAAAATAAATATGATATGATCCTAAACGACAGCACGCAGGCAGGGACAAATGTGGGCCTGTAAGCCGCATACGTCAGAGCGGCCGAATGAGGCAAACAGCGCTGTTAACAAGAAAGGGCTTTAAATCAGGAGCAGAGAGTACATTTCCTGTGAAATATTAATGTGGCAACCGTGTTTGTGTGCAGGGGAACAAAGGCCAGAGTGTTGTACATCAATGGCTTGACAGCACTGCTGGCTCCCCAGGCCAAGAACTGCTTATTCATACTGTGACAGGGTTTGAGTGTGTGTGTGTGGGGAGGG